>NC_026000.2:21003324-21326603 GCF_000442705.2 Elaeis guineensis
AGGATTGTGCAGGAATCACTTTTTCTGCACTTCAAACTACCTCAGTTGGAAGTCTACAACAGAACCACCGACCCGATCGATCATGTGAAGACCTTCAAGGCAGTCATGCTTCTTCAGCGAGCATCAGATGCAATCCTCTGTCGAGCATTCCCTCCAACCCTTAAGAGGACCGCTCGATAGTGGTACTCAAATTTGAGGCCGACGTCTATCCATTCCTTTAAAGATTTATATCGATCTTTTATAGTTATTTTATCAGTAGCCAACGATAGCAGAAGCGGTCTGACTATCTCCATACCATCAAGCAAAAAGATGGTGAGTCAATCCACTCTTTTATGAATAGATTCAATGTGACGATCCTAGAGGTCCAAAATTTGGACCAATCGATCATAATGGCTGCAATGATGAGCGATCTGTTGAAGAACGATTTGAAAAAGTTATTAGTTAAGACTTATCCTCGGGATCTCCCAGATATGCTTGTCCATGTGAAGAAGTATGTCTGCATAGAAGAGGCCTTCACCGATGAAACCCTTGCCAGTTCAGCCACGGTGGGACCCAGTAAAGAGCACCATTCGAGGTGAGAGGAGAAAAGACGCCAGTGCTCCTGGTCTCCACCCCCAAGGCGGAATAATAGAGGTCGAAATCATCGATCCCGCAGTCCTCCAAGAAGGATTCGGCAACCATCACCTCCTGGACAGTACGATAGCTACACCCCCTAAATGTTCCTCAGAGAGAGGTGTTGTTATAAGTGGGGCCTGAGTTACCTGAGTCTCGACTGATGAGAACAAGACCGAAATGTCGTCGAGAGTGCAAGATGCCGCAGGCACAAACTCGCCGTTGGCACACACTGTCTCTTGCGTGAAGACGAGAAGTGCTAGATGCCGTAGGCACAAGATCGTCGCAGGCACATAATACCACTCGTGAGGGCTAACTTACCAGACCCTTGAGAAGGCCTCGACAACTCTAAGATGGGGCTAACTTATCAGACCCCTGTAGAGTTCGAGTCGCACGAGAAGCGGAGGGAGATCCTTGAGGAAACCTTTGAAAGGATAACTAATCAGATCCTCAGAATGCTGTCAAAAGTACAAGATGTTGTGGGCACAAGCTCGTCGCTGGTACATACTGCCTCTTGCGTGAAGACGAAAAGTGCTAGATATCATAGGTACAAGATCACTGTAGACACACAATGCCACTCGTGAAAGCTAACTTACCAAACCCTCAAGAAGACCTCAATGACTCTGAGGTGGGGCTAACTTACCAGACTCCTGCAGAGTCTGAGTTGCATGAGAAGCAAAGGGAGATCCTTGAGGGAACCTCCAAAGAGATAACTAATTAGACCCTCAGGATGCAATCGAGAGTGCAAGATGCCATAGGCACAAGTTCGCCACTGGCATACACTGCCTCTCACGTGAAGACGAGAAGTGCTAGATGCTGTAGGCACAAGATCGTCGTAGGCACACAACACTCATGAGGGCTAACTTACAAGACCCTTGAGAAGATCTCGGTGACTTCGAGATGGGGCTAACTTACCAGACCCCTGCAGAGCCCGAGTCGCACGAGAAGCAGAGGAAGATCTTTGAGAAAATCTTCAGAGGGATAACTAATCAGACCCTCAGAATGCCACCAAGAGTGCAAGAGCTGGCACATACTGCCTCTCACGTGAAAACGAGAAGTGCTAGATGCTATAAGTACAAGATCGCTACAAACATACAATGCCACTCGTGAGGGCTACCTTATCAGACCCTTGAGAAGATCTTGATGACTTTGAGGTGGGGCTAACTTACCAAACCCCCGCAAAGCCCGAGTCATACAAGAAATGGAGGGAGACTCTTAAGAAAATCTCTAGAGGGATAACTAGTCAAACCCTCAGGATGCCACTGAGAGTGCACGATACCATAGGCACAAGCTTGTCGCTGGCACACACTGCCTCTCATGCGAAGATGAGAAGTACTAGATGCCACAGGCATAAGATCACCGCAGGCACACAATGCCACTCATGAGGGATAACTAATCAGACTCTCGAAATAGTATTGAAGAGTCCTAGATGCCATAGGCACAAGCTCGCCGTCGGCACACACAGCCTCTTCAGAAAAAGAATAAAAAGACGGATAATGTATGGCCAGAGGCATTATCTCAATAAGTACTCCTTCTGCCTTAGACATTCTCTCAGACTCAGGAGTAGGGGGTAGTGTTGAGATAATTATTATGATAACACAGATTCATAAACGGTCGGATTACATTCAAGTTGTTCTAAACTACTCTAAATATATTGACTTCAATCGAAGTTATCCTAAGTATATCTATGCTAAAGTTGAGCAACCTAAAATCTTACTTGTGCTGAGCTGAGCACTGAGCATTTTTTCATACTAATTTGAGCACCTATTTGTGTTGTTCTCTATGAGCCAAGTAAAATTCACAAAGTCCACAGATACAAATTTAAAATTGAAAATGAAGCAATGACTTCCAAAACAAAGCATTCTTTTTTTATTCATTAAAATCTTTATAAAGAAAAAGCCGGTGCTTCAAGCATTTTACAAAAAAAAAATTGGTGTTTCAAACACTTTAGAGGATGGCTGCCCCAGGCACCGTCTTGCAAACAAGAGAAAAAAATAAGAAAGAATAAAAGAAGAAGAGGGCATAAATCACTCCTCAGAAAGATTACCGGAGCGATCGTCTGTGGGATGGTATTCTTCGGTGCTGATGATGCTTTCGGTCTGAATGTCTGCGTCGATCTTGTCCACCCCATCCAAAAAGTTGGACGTCATTATAAACCTCGATTAGTTATCCGATGACATCGTTTGTAAATTTTTGTCCAGATAATCGACTTGAAGATGCTTGATGAGGTCAGGAGGAAGGTGCACCTGGATAATGGACTTGCACTTCTTGAAGCCCATAAAGAACGCCACTTTGCAAGCTTGGACTATGATCTTAGCTCCTTTTTTCTCTAGCTTCTTTCTCCTGCTTTCAACATATTTAAGTAAAATCCTCTGATCTAAAATTTGCTCCAAAAAAACTTATGATTTATCTTTCTCTCTTCCAACCTCGTCTTCAGGTGCTCCACCTCCGATCCGATCGCCTAGACTCTCGAAAGTGGCTCCGGAGAGGTCTGAACTCCCCTAGAAATGGAGCGCCTATCTCCTCGAAGAGCTCTCTCTCCTCGGCTCATCTCTTCAGAGATTCTAGCCCTCTTGGATGGACCACCACTAGGGCTCCTTCGAGAGTGAGTTTCAAGATAAGAAAAATCTCTTCTCACTTCAAGTGTCCTCCTCAGGTGCTTTAGGTCATCACGGATCCGGTGATAGTCTCTCTCAACCTCAAATCTCTGCCTCTTAAGGATTTTAATCCTCCCTTCAAGATCTTCAACCTTTTTGTCGGTTCTAGATTTCTGTTGCTCAAGGGCCACAATCCATTTTTTGGCTTGCCGCAGTTCTTCATTTCGATAGAAAATCGACTCCTGGACCTCCTGAAGAGTCTCCTCTGTAAGGCTGAGCTCCTTGACCAGCTTAGTATTATCCCTCTCTATATATTCTAATCGGTACTTCAGCAAGTCGATCTCTTCTTTCTCCATTGTCGGAACATCGAGGTTGGAACTAACGACGCTCGCAGATATTGACCCACATGCATAAGGGATCTTAAAGTGTCGGTAGATCGCTTCTCCCCCCTTTGTTCATTGAGAAATAACTTCTCGGCTGGTGGTAGGAGGTTCCTCAAGTATTCCACCATGGATTGGAGGATCTTTCCTGTAGATGGAGTACGAAGCATCGAATCTGAGGATCCCGCATGAGAAGTGGATGTAAAAAGTGCTCAGCAGGAGTTGCCATCTCTAGAGATCCCCTAGTCTCCACCGTCGTTGCTAGATCCTTCTCTGGATTGTCGAGCACCTCTTCCTCTGCACTTTCTCAATTGGATCTTTTTGTAGATCGCTTCTCCCCCTTTGTCATTGAGAAATAACTTCTCGGCTGGTGGTAGGAGGTTCCTCAAGTATTCCACCATGGATTGGAGGATCTTTCCTGTAGATGGAGTACGAAGCATCGAATCTGAGGATCCCGCATGAGAAGTGGATGTAAAAAAGCGCTCAGCAGGAGTTGCCATCTCTAGAGATCCCCTAGTCTCCACCGTCGTTGCTAGATCCTTCTCTGGATTGTCGAGCACCTCTTCCATCTGCACTTTCTCAATTGGATCTTTTTCAGAGCGTCCCTCGATGCTCATCTCCAGTGCCATCTCCGTTGGTGCCCCGTCGATCGAAACTTTTTCTGAAGAATCTTGCATCATGGCTTCCAATGGTAGGGCCATGGGTTCAATGGTAGGAGCGGCATATTCTTCTTTTCCGACCGCGGATCCTGTTTCAGCAACCAAAACCACAACTTACCTCCTACGAGCTAGAATTTGCTCAAGTTTCTTCATACGCTGTGAATCCATCTTGCTCTAAAGAATCATGATGAATAATCAGCACAAAAAAGATCTATGGCTACCTTTGTAGATCTATGGCTATCTGTGCCTTCAAAATGCAAATTTAAAAAAAATAAAAATAAAAATCCACTGCAAAGTAATTAAAATCCTAAAAGGACCGTCGTTTGAGTGGTTCCATTAGTTATGCCCATCTGCGTCAATCACATTAGGCTAACGTCATACATCTTAAATGCAGAAGGTAGGCGTGAAGGCAAAAGCGCGTGGGATAGATCCGAGGTACTTTTGGAGTACTCCTTTCGTCTGATCCTTAGACTCAGGAGTAGGGGGGTAGTGTTACGGTGGTTACCGCGAATGCCTCAGATCAGTACTATATCACAACACATGTCAAGTTCTCGGATCATCAATACAATCACTGACCACTATATGAGCTAAAGAGTCCATCTCCATACTGAGCTAAGGCATCTCTGAGGTCTGACCTATGTATGAGCTGCTTAGCCAATTTATCTCTTCAACATGCGCTACAGCTGTCTATCCTGAATAGATAAGATTTGGTGTAACCATCTCCTCTGATCTTGCGGGAGCGATTAAGGGCTGAATTATCTTGTCTAGTTTGACATGTCCAACGGTCTGGCAATCTCGGGATCATGCAATCTCACAGCTAACAATCCAGCTATCCGACATTCTTCTATATAAACAACTAGAACTCCGAGGGTCCAAGAAAGTCTGATCAAATCCCTCAGAGAACCCGTTGCTGCTTTTTGTTCTCTGTTTTTCTGACTTGAGTATCGGAGGATCTTCGCCGGAGCCGCAACTTTTGGTTTGGAACTTGTTTTACAAATGACTCCAGCACCAGTATTGCTGCATGAGGTTTTCAGGTATCCGTCTTCCGACTTCAACTGATTTAAGCAGCAACACACACACACACACACACACACACACACACACACATATATATATATATATATATATATATATTATTATATTATATATTTTATATATATATATATATATATGTGTGTGTGTTGAACGCATTGCCCCATGTGGACCAAATTAATCTCAACATGTGATAAATTAAATGCCATGAACATCTGAACTTTTTCCAAGACTAAATTTTAGTAGGTAGGCAAATTTCTATGAGCAGTAAGCTTAAATTATTATGCGTTTGAGTATTTGAATTGTTGGACATGTTGCGGACATTTACACATTTTATCTTCACTGAAACTAATCTTTGTGGACAATCAAACTCTGTTAAAAGAAACAATAAGATAGGGGCCAATACGTTGGGTCAAGTTATATGTCTTCAACTCCATATTATATTGAATAAGCGATGTTATATTAGGTAAGCATGGTTTAAGAGTCTCATCTTATTTGAGGCAAAAACAAATACAAGGTAACGTTCTCAATCCTAGCAGAAATTGATCATATTTACATATGATTGATTTATTTATATTGGATGGTGATACTCTACTAAACAATGAATCAGAAAAAAGGAAGAATAAGCACCAAACTTAACCAAATGAGCGGTTAAGAACTCACCATCGCAGAATGGCTGCAACAGGAGCTGCGAAGAGAACAGAAGGTAATCATCTTCTTTACTTCATGAACCCTGCAAAAGTAAAGCTCTGGAATAGTTCTACTAGTGTTCTCCTGGAACTTATTGTAGTGTGATGGCTCAACTTTGTCACCGATTGTGACTTGCACACTCCTTATAGGTTTGAGCCCAATTAATGGTGTTCTGTATGCTGAATGCTAGTGGAATGGCCGAATTAGGGTCAGAGCACACCCATAATGCATGCTTTCACGATATTTCTTAGCAGACATCCATCAATTACAGTAAATAAAGAAACCAAAAGCAAATGGCAAAGTAAGCTGCCTTCAGTGAGCAATGTGCAACTAATTCACCTTTTGAGCATCTCAAGGGTGCACATCATTTTGTTTACCAACTCTGTCGACAAATGATAAACCACATAACACTTAAAAAATGGCTTGTGTTTACTAGAAAATAAAGCAATTGTAATTAGTATTTCTTTTATAGACTACAAGAGAATGAATGGGGTATAGCAGATCTGTTTTCTTCTTGAGCTACATGGCCTTCCAACGGTCACGAAGGATGAGAAAAAGGTGAGATAAAGAAAACGAAGCAATCATCGCAAGGCAAGGGAACACGAACGACTATGGCCCAGTGTCTCCCCATTGGGAAGACGGATAGCCCTTCTAGTTCTAAAATAGAAGCATACCCACCAAAAGTGACTGCTTTATCAGATCCATAGGCATAAAAAGTGGGGGGAAAGCCTAACAGTTCACATGAACCCAGACATTTCATCAGTTTGGTAAGTTGAAAATATATGTACATAGGAGCACAAATTACGAATGTCCAAACTAACAGTCTAACATTATAATTCACATTATAATAACAAACCAAACAATTGTTGACATTTGAGATCATCTCTTCTTATTACTCAGCTAGCAAAAATCTATGTTATGTAAGGAAAGGCCATTCACCAACATGTCAGCACAAAATTGCATGCCAACTGTGGATGACAATAACAAGACAGCTATAAGTTATTGTTGCAATAACCAGCCAAAAGCACAGTAACTAAACTGAGGTACAAATAAAAAAGCCTGCATCCACTAACTTATAGTACAAGGGATGATAGTAACAAAACAGAGTCCCCAGCTTGATGTCTACATGCAGAAGGGACGCAATACAGGTTTCACGCTGGCAGAAGTTGACATGTCAGGGGAAGGTGAAGCCAATAGCAACCGCAAGATGGGGCAAGCACATCATGTGAAACTGGCTCTTGTTTTCAATATGCTCTTCGGAAAAAGGAGCTGGTCAGATCAGCAACCTCTAGTACCACTTGGTTTTAATCTACCTGCAACTTCTCCTTCACCTCCAACTCCAGCTCCCCTTTGGTTGGCTTGAATGGTATTGAGACACTTGAGACACAGAAGGTAGGCCTCTTGGTTGCCCCAGCACTTGCAAGATCCTAGAAAGAAGAAAAGGAACGTGGAAAAGAAACATATCAGCAATGATTCGATTAAATCTTATGACAGTCCTGCATGAAATACTGATAAAACAGCCAGAATTCATAAACAGATATCACATTGCTTTCCAAATCACAACTTTGTGAAAGAATAAGGTGGTGTGTTCCTGAACAACTAATCTGATGCGGGAGTGTGCAAAAGCTGTTTGGTAATCATGTGATGGGCCCCTAGACAGGTTTTGTTAAATCGATCGTGCTGCCTATAGCATTTAAAAGAATCTCATCTCATTTTTGTGTGAAGATTTTGAGCTAGATTTTCAATTGTATGGTTGTATTAGGGATCTTTGGTGGAGCTTATGCAAGTAGCAAATCACCTTCGACAAGTTGTACTTGTTCATGCCATTGGGCTGCGTGAAAATGGTAGAGATAAAATCAAGGATATGGAATATGATTAATGTAACAACCCAAGATCCCATCCAAAAAGGCTAGCTAGAAAATATTATTTATACTCCTAAGTCTTATATAAGTATCTAAGATCTACTCAGTGTGTAACTGATATGGGACTAAACTCAACAACTCCTCATATACTTCCCCCATTTAAGTCCCGGTGTCCTCGATAGGCTAAAAATCTAAATTCATGCAATTCTATTCACAAATGCTAAAAATCTAATACAAACACCATGATTGGCAGATTGTCAGTTGCAATGAACCCACGTTGTAGTGTCCTCTAATCTATATAACCCATGAGCCGGGTCTACTTTGATATTATTCATAACAACCTAAGACCTCATCTATAAAAGTTAACCAGAATGTATTGTTTGGGTTCCTTGACTCCATATAAGTACTCAAGATCTACCTAGTGCATAATTGATGTAAGATTTAATACACGCCCGTATATATCCTCACAAATACGAAGAAACAATTACAATATGAAATAACTACATGTCAGCTTAGTGAATGCTCTCTCCAATGGACCTTGGAAATTGATTAGGTGGTATGTTTGAAGATGAATGTTTTAATAGCTCCTTATAATGTTATAGGCAAACTGAATTGCCAATTTTTGAGGCTGAATAGAACTCTTACTGTTTTCATGCTAAATTTTATTCTACCAAGCTTCTAACAATTTGCGCTTTCTTAGTTCTACCAACTTTTTTCTAACTAGAAGTGTGCCCCTTTTCAATATAAGTTTAAATAAACCAGAACTCTCATTCAGCAAAACAGGAGTCACCTGTACAGCAGCCTTCGTTTGCACATTTTAGCTCACTCCACTCATGTACATTAAATAAAAAAAAGAATAAGGGGCATCAACAAGATCTCAACTACCTCCTTGGCCAGGATATAGATGTATGGCATATCAGCTTCCTCACATACTATAGGGATGTGTGATTACATCAGTTGGAGAAATATTTCCTGCAATTACGCACAACCTGCATGCACCAAATCAGTTCCAAATGTTACAAAAAACTGTAGAACAGAAGCACAGAACATTTTACCAGCGGCATCATAACACCAGCAATTAAATGCATCTAAATCTGTTATTAAAGTGACAAATCTATTAGTGACGATGGAACCATAACTCACTGATCCCAATTGACAAGATATGGTATGTGAATCTGTCATTCTCAGCTTGGGTTCCTGCTCATGCATCATTAGTCATATTGATATGCCCACCATAACAATGCAGTCGGGTCAGTCTAAAAAAATGTCATTTCAAACATTTATTAGAACCTCTGATAACATTATAGCTAATATCCTATTCTTTCTAGTTTCTCATAAATCTTGGCATGTATACCAGCAGCCAATGTCAGAATTCGAAGCTGTCGCATCTATTTCTTCACTAGAAGAGACCTCAATCGGCATAACTCATTGTTGTAGGAGATCAAAGGGCTCTTTTATGGGTAGAGGATTCCAAAGCTTCTCTCATTATTCCCTTATTAATTACTAATCCAAATTCAATAGAACTCCAATATAGTGATGCACAATTAATATACATTACAATGGCAATACGATTTTGTCCTTCTAAATTTTCTATTGGGTTCAGTATTAGAATACACTAGCCTTTAGGGCAGTTTATTTGTTTCATGTTGATTATTTTCCATAGAGTATGAAGATAGGCAGCTCCAAGGCTTACAATTAGTAGAACATGATGGTAAAACCATTACTGTACTAATTGATGAAAAATCGGAATTGGTACCAAGAGCAGGATCTTGAAACCTTGGAAAATTGGTATATCTTGCATGTACCGATTGGTACCAGCCATTACCATGGCTGGTTTGGCCATACTAGTTCTGAAATGGTTGGTTTGGCTTTAGTTGAGGATTTATCGAATAGTTCTTAAATTATGTTCGCGACCAAATGATACGTTATTAATAGGATGATAATGCTTATTAAGTATAGATCGTTATGTGCCATATGAGTTAGTTGTCCTTGTAATTAAGGAGTGTGAAGATACTGATATGGCATGCAGATAAAATATAGGAGTACATTATCACTGAACGTGACTTAGCTGCGGAGTGCTCTATTATCAAGAGCAGCTCGTAAAGGATATGAATATAAGTGTCCCTCCGACCTGAGATCATCACGATGACTTACAAGCAACTCACTGTGCTTTGGTACTGGACTATCTATATTTTTAATATAATGATGGAAGATTTCTAAGCACCGTCAAGCACTTGCAAAGTCCGTGTGTGAGTCAAGATAGAATTGACCACTCTAGATTATAGGAGATAATACTTCATTGTGTTTTAATTCACTAAAATTTTGATCAGGATAATCCTTGTGATCAGTCACAGAATTTGTAAGGTTGAAATACAACATGAAAGACTGATTAAGGGTTTGACAGTTTATCCTAAAATCATCGTAAGCATTGAGGGTCAAAGGGATGAATTATGCAGTAACCATATGCCAAGGTTCTTGAATGTTGCTTTGCAATAATTCGACCTATCTGGATGTCGGATATCATTACTAGATGGTCACTTCGATTAGTACAGAAAATAGTTCTTTTGCTATCGGCTTAGCATTTGAACCTATAGAGTCACGCATATAGTCGAGCTACGTGGGAAAGCTTGACCTTAGATCTATATGTTCAATTTGAAAGTAGATGACTTGATTGAACAAACAAATTTACTTAATTAAGAATTAAGTACTAGGGCATATAGAATTTAATACTGACTATGTCTAATTAGCACTGGGCATTAGCTGCAGGCTTGATTTCAAGATGAAATTGGATTAACTTGTAATCCAATTAATAAGGCGCTATCGAGTATGATGAGAGGGGTTTTGGGTTCGAGTCTTAATTGGTTAAGACCTGAACCTAATGCTACAAGCTTTGAATTTTGAATTCAAACAGAGTTGAATTAAATTCAAAACAGGTTTGAATTTAAAATTCAAAAGGGGTTTGAATTTTGGAATTCAAAAAGAGTTTGAATTCAAAAGTGGATTGAATTTGAATTTTGAATTCAAATGGGTTTGAATTCAAATTTCAAATTTAAACGGTTTTCAATTTAAATCAGGTAGGCAATCTGTTCTCGCACTGAGAATAGTAAGTCTATAAATTCAAAAAAAAACACATAAATCTCTCATCGGTGAAAAAGAAAAGAGAAAGCAAGGAGTCGCCTTCATCCCTTTCCTGCGAAACTTGGCATGCATCCGAAGTAGAGGAGCTACACTTGAAGCTCTCGCGAAGCAAGAGATATTCCTTGGCTTGAATTTTTTGCTGCATTTAAGGTAATCTTCCCTTAATTTCTGAAAATTGACGCTGATCACCTTCCTGGGATTCTGACCAACACCAAAAAATGGTGTCCATGATCATCATGGAGTGGTCGGAATTTCCCTTTAAGGCCATCTTTCTCTCTCTCTCTCCCCCTCCCCTTTATGCTATCCCATGACTTTTGAGTGTGGCTTTTGACAGAGAAAGTGAGAGAGGGAGAGGGAGAGAAGAAAGGGGAGGAGAAAAGGACATTTAATTTCACACCTTTTCAACATGTTTCTCTCCCTCGTCGATGCTAGAATGCTAGCTGGATCTACTAAGTTTTCGTCCTGCCTATTTTTGGCAACAATTACCGAAAAAACAAAAAATAGAGAAACTCAGCCAACTTTTTTTAAAATTTGGAAAGAAATTCAAATTTGTTGTAAGGTGATATCACCCTACAACACACTATTTTTTTTCTTCAAAAATTTATTATTTCAGATTAATTAGTTATTAAAAATAAAACAAAAATAATTCCATTGAGGGACAATTTGTACCATGCGTGCATTGGTCATGTGCACATGCTATTAATTTGCTACACAATTGGATGAATTTTGGGGGCATTCTACGTGGCATCGACATGCAAAAATTAAAACAAGACATCCCTATATGGTACCAGGACACAACACCAAATATGAATCAGGGCCATACAAACTGGTACCATGTTGTACCAATAAAAAAAAAAGTAGTGTGGTTGGTAGTGGTATTTTAAACCTTGTGTTCTCCATAAATTACATTGTATGCACTGATTATGTGAGCTCAGAAAAAACTCAACAAAATTGAAGCATGTGGAAAATCTGATCTTCATTTTAGCATGGGGCCCATAGCTCACTTTAACTAAGTTATATAGCTCATGTCTCCTTAATACAAAAGGGCAATTAATCAAGCCAATAGCCCACCCACACTCCATTAGTGCTGGGCTGAATGTAGAGGATGGCATTGGATCAGGGTAAGAATATCTTGCATTGAATATCAGGGCCATGGCTCTTCATAAATGAATATGCAATAAGACCAACACATCGGGTTTAGCCAAGTGGTGGAAGGTCCGGTCAATTTTTTTCCTAATAAGAGGAAAATAAGACATCTTACAAACTATTATTGGGCATTACTTGAACTGGACACCATGAAGAGCTTCTCTTTGCATAAGGATATGCTCATGTTCAGTATTTGAGATAAAATTCAATACTCTTTTAATTTGATGGGCATCCTCAAACATATCCTACAATCACTTCTACAAATATTCTTTACAGTTTTTCCTTATACTGATTATGGAAAATACGAGGTTTTAATTTTATGTCATTATGTGCTTCTGTCATAATTTTTCCTGATCATCTGAACTTTTATTACATTATACTCTAATTTATTAGCTGCCACAATCTTGACTATTATTTTGTTAGTTTGTTTATTATTGTAGAAACAACTGCATATTTCTAGTAAAGATGCCCAATCATTGTTCCAAGGGGAACATTGAATTAGACAATGCAATTAATCAATGCACCTTGCATATATAAGAAACATGATACCTGTCCCCATATAAGGCATATGAATTAGAATAGACATTAGCGACCTCTTGGTCATAAATTTGTGTCACTTTCCTCCCATGATGCTATGACACCCCTAGCGATGCAAAATTCATTAAAGAAGCCACTTCCATATCAATTATACTCTATAGATTTCTTAAAATATGCTGGAATAATATATTTTGTAAGGCGCATAGGTATCATTTACAAAAGAAAATGATGTGTTTGTTGCTAAAGCATACTTACAAGCAGTCTAAAAGGGTGACCAAGTGCACGAGGCTCCGCCATTGTAGCAGGACAAATGATTTCTTTTAATCCACAGCAAAAGTATCCAAACGAAACATGATTGTTTGCAGAAAACAAGAGTTTCAGTGACTCAAAGCAGATTTCCCATGTTTAAGTTTTAGAATCTAATCAGGTAGAAGAAACAAGAAAAGCAACCCTCTGTGACCATGACAAATACCCTTTACCAATTCCTTAACTCCTCTTTTCAAACATTTCACTTAGGAAGCTGGAAAACATAGAAATGCACCATGTCAGAAGATCAGAATAATAAGTCAAACCATAGTATAGATATCTAAAACCACACCATAATACAACAGAAAAGAGATAAATTGAAACCTGAGATTCCTCATACTATGAAAATTAAAAAAAGAATTCCACAACCATATTTAAAAAAAAAATGAAAGAAAGAAAATTGATTACAAAACACAGCAGAAGAATACCCAACTTTTAACGTGATAGTGAAAATCAAGAAAGCCAACACATCCAAATAAAAAAAAGGCATTTTTATCAACATGGATAAGATTAGAGAAGAATGCCACAAAAGACACAAAAAATTATTGTCTTTAAAAAAATATATCAGCAAGCAAACATGAGAAGCCATGGAAATCTAATATCGCAGCTGTGTGAGAGTGAGATTTAATAAGAATGGATGATACCTCTTCGAACAAGCTTGAGAGTCCACTTGCAGAAATGGCCACTGCAACATAAGCCAGTTGTAGTGGCAAATGAGCTTATTTAAAAGAGTCTTCTAGTAGCAATCTAGTACAATGGTGGCTAAAACTGAGTAGTAAGAAGAGAAGAGAAATTACATCATATAAAATAACTTTACAGGAGAAGACATTGGATTTGCTACTTGGAATGTTGAAACTTTAGCCAGAAAGAGTAAAGAACCAGTACATACAATAACATGTAGGAAAATCAATATTGCTTACTTACAAGAAACTAAACAAAAAGGTAGTAAATTCAAAAATATAGGGGATGGATAAAAACGCTTGTATGTAGGTAAGGATGATAACAGAAATGGTGCAGAATAGTAGTAGATAAGAAAATAAAAGGTGAAATTGTGATAAGATGAAATTAGGGTGCAGGATATTAGTGGATAAGTGATAGGTTAATAACCATGCAACTGGCTTTAGATTAGGAGATTATTAACATAGTCAGTACTTATACATCAGAAGTAGGCTTAGAGAAGAGGATTAAGAAATAATTTTGGAAGAAATGAATGAATTCATGCACCTTCATGGTTACGACTAACAAACTAGTGGTAAGATGTCCTTAAATCTAAGGTCATTAATTACTCGGTGACTAAGCTATATTAATGGACTTCATATGTTGTCTCCTAAAACAAACTATCACAAGCATATGCAAAAAACCAGGGATGATCCCCACTATAATCAACACAATTCTGCAATGTGTGAACCTGTTTTTGGGTGACTGTAGTTTCCATTTCTATGTGCTTGTAAGGAACTCATAGTTAAATACTCTCAAAACTAGATTGAAATCTCAAGAAAATATAACACAAACACCCATAAATATATAAAATCTAGGCATCGCTAAGCAAAAGAGGATCAAAGCTGAAAGCTTCTTTTCCAATGAGGTCCCACCTCAATGACATGGTACAATGATCAGAGTAATGACTATACAAATTTCCTCATCCATCCAAAGAGCTAAGAGGTTCATGATATTACTCCAAATAAAGTAAAATTCCAGAATATTCCTAAGCCTAGATCAAGGTTCCCTGTACCAGTACTGGATGGCATACCGATGCCGGACCGATATGGTATAGTACCGTACCGTACCGACACACGGTATGCTTCAGCGTACCGGTTCGGTATCGGTGTAAATTTTTTTTTTTCATTTTTTTTTGGGTGTTCAAGTTAATAATTATAAATACAACCCCAAAATTGCATTATATTGCATATTATTGACATATTTGGGTTCAATTTTGAGTTAGGTAGCGGTACAAAGATTTTGATCCAAAATTTCAAATATATATTTATTTACATTATATTACAACTATGTCATCTTAAAATTAAAGAAAAAATATATAAAATATGCATTAAAATGTATCTAAACATTTAAGTACAAAATACAATAACTGATATACCAACATCAAAATCTACTCTGCATTTAATTTTTCGTCGAGTGTCTGTAACGCTCGTAGATATCTGGATGATCAACATAATCTGAAGGGACATCAGTTCAATCCTCTATCCAAGCTGCACTGTACTCCTGAATATTCATCCCATAAAGCATCCTCTCTGGATTGTAAGACATCTCAGATCTCTTACTCAAACTCTGGCTCTGAGAAGTATCTTCAGGATGATGGTACGGCTGTGGAGGAGCCCATCCAAATATGCCGGTAGCAAAATCTGATCCGTAAGATGCTCCAGACTGCATAGGGTAGTAACCACTAGAAGACGATGCCTCGAATGCACCATATCCATATGGATCATAAGGTGGCTGTGGATAATAGGATCCATAATGCGAGGATGATCGAAAATTTTAATTTAAGTAGCTTGAATCATTCTAAACATGATTCCAAAACTCTGATTTTTTTCTTTAAATTTATTTTTTATTAATTTTTAAATAAATAAATATTTAAAAATATTTAAAAAATATATAATTAACGAAAATAAATAATTTTGGTGTCATTATGTAGATCTTTGAAAGATCTATCACATATAATTAAATCATACCAAAATCACAAAATTTTGGCATAATTTCCTCTTATTTTCATACTTCCTCATTCTTATCCTATTTTTAACAACAAAAATAAAAAAAATAAAATATTTACTAAGAGAATAACACATTATCTTATCTCCGACCAAAGATCAGCCTCTCCTCGAACCACTTCTGCAATTTGGCGGAGCTTTTTCCTTTTTTTCTAATTTTTCGGAGGTCTTAACGAAACCGTTGAAACCAAAGCACCTTCGGGAGTACTCTGAGACTTCTCAGAGAACTCTAGGCACTGGGCTGCCATTTAAAAACAGCCCAGGCCCCACCCCCCCTCCCCATTTTTTCACGTGGGGTTGTCGGCACAGTTCGGTTCACGCCGAACCACTTCATACCGCCCGATTTTGGGCGGTATGGATCGGAACCGCATCAAACTGGACGGTTTGGTGCGGTTCGGAGGGGTTTTCCGAAAAAACCCCCAAATCGGACCAGCAAGGTGCTGGTCCGGTTCGGCCCGCCCCGTACCAGGCAGTTCGGCCCGGTATGGCAAATCCTAGCCTAGATGTATAGTAGGTGTATAACAAGTGGTCACAATTTATAACAAGTCATTTGATGTACAATTATAATACTTTTTGAAAAATGATGAAAATATTTGCTGTGTATTGCAGCACAAGATATGAAGCTGAAGCCTTCAATCTCTCATGCTTTAAGATGAACTAGATTTTGGATCATATAGATATGCAAGTTTTCAGGACCTCAAATATGCCTTTTGAGGACAAAGATGAGCTACCATCTTTTTCACCTTGAAGATATCCATAATTTGTTCCAAAAGGATCCACTTCAGCCCACCTCAAATATTACTGTGTCTACCTCATGGCGCAACAGATTCCCAAATATCATCAATTGTCATCTATTAGAAACTTTTCAGAATCGACACTAAATGAATAACCTGATGATACATGTTGAGTAACTATCTGATTATAACCTAAAGGCCATCGAAACCTTCAACAATTTAATTAATAGAAGCAACATACCTTCACAAGGTTGGCACAAGATCCAAAGAACCTGAGGGCAATAAAGATTTTCGGGCATAAGGGGATCCACAGATGGGAATCGAAACAGAGATACATGTTAGGGTAAAAGGGCATCGATTGCAAAGATTGGAGAAACCAAACAGAACAATTTAGACAAAAATTAAAACAGAGTTCTAATAGGTAAGGAAAGGGTAGTTTTGACCTCCAGGCGAACTCGAGGCTGAAGTCGCGAAGGTCGTCGATGCCGACAATGAGGCGGCGGCGCTTGTTCTGGATCATGACCGTTATGGCTTTCATGTATAACCCCTTACCCACCTGAAAATCTTACGAAAATTGCATAAAAATCACAAAAAAAAAAAAGACATTTTTTGGGTGCGTTCAAACAAGAAAATGAGAAGGAAACTACATCCTGATCCAAAATCCAAGACGGCTCGCTTGTAAGCGGCCATGGGCTTCCTCGTTAACGTTCATCCCTTCCATCACTACAGGGGAGGGGGGATGCGACTCCCGTCGCCGGAATTAGGGTTTCGTTTGTGGGTGATTTTGGCAGGAAGTGGGTGTGGGCACCGGTGGAGCTGTGACGAGATCATCGCCGTCCAAGAGGGATCAATGAACCAAAATGAACCATCGCCAATTTGTGCAATTTCCGGAATTTGTATCAATTTTCGTGTGCTACAATTTAAAGAAATTAGCATGAGCAGATATTAGCCGCTTGGGACTCCCAGCGCTCGAATGGAGTTCAAATTTGATTTGACATAATTATTATTATATTTAAATTTTATTTAAATAATTAAATAATTTTTTAAATAAAATTTGAATAACAAGATATTCAATTCAAATGTTCATGAATCTATTCGAATTATATATATTTTTAATAATATTATTTTTATTTATAATATATATTATTAATAAATTAAGATTCAATTTCGGATTCGAATGAGATTAAGTTAGTATTCGAATCGAGTCGATCTCGAATTTTATCCTATTTTTTTTGATAAATCGAGTTTGAATTTGAAATATTAAGACTCGGTTGATCTCAAATCGAATTTCGAGCTCAAATATTTTGAGTCGAGTCGAACTCGAACTTTCAACTATCGATTTGACTCAACTTGATTATATTTTTATTAAATATTATTTATTACTCGTGATTTATTAATTTTATTATCTAAGTCTAAACCTTATATTTTAGATATCGAATTTAACATGTTTCAACTCTATTTTTATCATGGGGCACGTCATTGCTTCTGCAACATATTTGTTTTAGAGCTTTGTAATTCATGTAGCAAATTTATTTCAATTGAAAGTAAAATAGAAAAAGAAATGGAGCATGATATAATGATAAATACTAGAGTTGATAATTGAAGAAAGCTTTGCATTAGTATACAACAAGCACATTTTTACATGTTAAATTAAAATATGTGGTAATGCACCAATCTAAAGCTTGAACTTAAAAACTCTCCAAAACAAAAAAGGACATGACCATTGGGGCACTACTTAGATCATGTTGGGACAATCGGATTTGCTCCTTCCGATTCTACATCGGCTTCCATATTCAAGATCGGCTTTTATTTCATAACTATATAAGAAGAGCCAAGAGATTCCAAAAGGAGAGGCTCTGGATAGAAAGAAACTTTCAGAATTCAGCTCTCATGAGAGTCATCTAATGGAAGTAGAATCATCTGGCCAAAGTAGAGTCATCATGGCTGAACTTGAGTCATCATGGCTAAAGCACCATCTTCATGGCCGACTGATCATTTTTATGGCCGACTAACCATCTTCATGTTATGACCGACTGACCATCTTCATGGTCGACTGACAATCGTCTTCATGTCATAGCCGACCGACCATCTTCATGTCATGGCCGACCGACCATCTTCATGTCATGGCCAATTGATCGTCTTCATGACCGACCGACCATCTTCATGTCATGACCGACTGACCGTCTTTATGGCTGACTGACCATCTTCATGTCATGGCCGACGAACCATCTTCATAGCCGACTGACCATTTTTATGGCCGACAGACTATTCATGTCATGGCCGACTGACCGTCTTCATGGCCAACTGACCATCTTCATAGCCGACTGACCATCTTCATGTTATGGCCGACTGACCATTTTCATGACCGACTGTCAAACGATCGACTGCCAAATATATAAATACAATACTATAATCATGGGTAATAACTGCATGCCACGATCATTAGTAGGCATAAACTGCCCACTAACTCCATGATTATAGCCCGATAATCGGGTAATTACCTCTTAGTGTCATAAAAAGTGGGACCATATACTCGACTGTTACACCTGAATCACTTATAAAAGGGAGGTAAATGAACAGCATTAATAAGAACTTCTGAGCTAATACTCTGCCTTTCTAAAAATTTTATCTGTTGTTCACCACTCCTCACTGACTTAAGCATCAGAGGTCTCCATCGGACACAACTCCGATCAGTGCGAACTTCTTTTGCAGGTGCTCTTCTCCGACAACGGACACAATAGAGAATTAGCCGCAACAGATTAGGTGCCAGGTAGGGGGCAGAAAATCCAATCATCATGACAAAAATCAGTTATCATGGTGAAAATGAGAGCTCGGAATGTTTCCAACAACTCCGTCCGGCAATCTTTTCGTTGGAAAGATCCCCCACCTCCATCAGCAGAGTCCAGTTCTTCATGTCCGATCATCATCATGGACACTTAGCAATTCGTTGCCTTCGTACAGTAAATGAAGATGCTGACAAAAGCAATCCACATCTTTTAGTAACAGCAAATACAGCCAACAATCGATGGTGAACAACCTCGATGGCAGTCTCATTGGTGGGATGGGCCATACCACTCAACCATCACTCTCAATGCATCGATCGCCACCTATTCCCCCCAAAAAAAAGCTGATAAGAGAAAATGATAATGTTCTTTTCATTCCTCATCCAACAAAGATTCTACTCCAAGGTATTCTTTCCAAGAGGATTTCTAGCGCGTGAACAACTACGAGTGGAAGCTCTAGGGACTAGATTGTCAAATTAAAAAGCTACAAAATGACTAAACGATGAGATTTCGGGAGGCAAACATTTGGAAAGCTTCTCTAAACGACGAATCGATTCTGATTGATGATTCGAAAAATTTCTCCAAATAATGACTATACTCCTCTACAATAGAAGGCTTACGATCATATTTCGGATCAATGGAACAATCTACAATAATATTCTTCTACGACGGAATAATACCAACTCGACTTCGGTCGAATGGAATATACCGACTCGACTATGATCGGTCAAAACAACATATCGATTCGACTATGATCGGACGGAACAATATGTCGACTCGACTACGGTCAGACGGAACAATATGCCGATTCGACTACGATCGGGCAGAACAATATGCCGACTCGACTACGGTCGGACGGAACAATATCGACTCGACTCCGATCGGACGGAACATGCCGACTCGACTATGAGCGATCGGAACAACATGCCGACTTGACTACGATCGGCTGGAACAACATGCTGACTCATCTACGGTGGAGCGGAACAACATGCCGACTCGACTACGATCGGAAGGAATAATATGCCGACTCGACTATGATCGATCAGAGCAACATGTCGATTCGACTACGGTCGGACATAATAATATGCCGACTCGACTACGGTCGAATGGAACAATATACCGACTCTACTATGGTTGGACGAACAATATGCTGACTTGACTATGATGGTCGAACAACATGCTGATTCGACTACGATCAGATGGAACAATATACCGACTCGACTACGATCAGACAAAATAATATGTCGACTCAACTAGAATCGGATGGAACAATATGCCGACTCAACTATGATCTGTTGGAACAACATACTGATTCGACTATGATCAGATAGAATAATATGCCGACTCGGCTACAGTCAGATGGAACAGTATGCCGACTCGACTACGGTCAGACGAAAGAATATGCCAACTCAACTCTGGTCAGTCAAAAAATATTCAATAATTATCTATGACAAATGATGATCATATTCAAAGAGACAACACAGAGAAAAATTTCTTTCACTATGAACTGAAGGCTACAAAATTAGACTCAGGTCCAATAATAAAAGAATTTTTTTTTCATTATCACTGAAATGATCGCAGAATCGAAACTCGAAGTCATGGCAGAAGATACACTGACTTCCATCATTCAACGCGTCAAGCCACCTTGGATTTGGAAGTGGGAGGCAACTGTTGAGATAATCAGATTTGCTCCCTCCAATTCTATGTCGGCTTTCATATTCGAGATCGGCCTTTGATCCATATCTATATAAGAAGAACAAAAAGATCCCAAGAGGGAGGCTCTGGAAAGGAAGAAACTTTCAGAATTCAGCTCTCATGAAAGTCATTTGGCCGAAGCAAAGTCATCTGACCAAAGCAGAGACATTATGGCTGAAACAGAATCATCTGATCAAAGCAGAGTCATCATAGCTGAAACACAATCTTCATGGCCGACTAACCATCTTCATAACCGACTAACCATCTTCATGTCATGGCCGACTGACCATCTTCGTGTCATGGCCGACGGACCATCTTCATGATCGATCGATCATCTTCATTCATGGTTGACCGACCATCTTCATGTCATGGATAATTGATTGTCTTTATGCCGACTGACCATCTTCATATCATGGCCGACTGACCGTCTTTATAGCCGACTGGCCGTCTTTATGGCCGATCGACCATCTTCATGTCATGGCCGACTGACCATCTTCATGGCCGACTGACCATCTTCATGTCATAACCGACTGACCGTCTTCATAGCCGACTGACCGTCTTCATGGCCGATTGACCATCTTCATGTCATGGCCGACTGACCATCTTCATGACCGACTGTCAAATGTCCAACTGTCAAATATATAAATACGATACTATAATCATGGATATTAACTACATATCATGATCATTAGTAGGCATAAACTGCCTACCAACTCTATAATTATGGCCCAATAATTAGGGTAACTATCCCTTAGTACCATAAAAATAGGATCACGTACTCGATAGTTACACCTGAATCACTTATAAAAGGGAGGTAAATGAACAGCATTGGTAAGACATTTCTGAGTTGATACTCTGTCTTTTAAAAAATTTTATCTGCTGTTCATCACTTTCTATTGACTTAAGCATCGAAGGGTCCCTGTCGGACACAACTCCGATCAGTGTGGATTCTTTTGCAGGTGCTCTTCTCCGACAACGGATGCAACAGGGGATGACCGCAACAGATCATAAATTAGTTTTCATAATCCAACTATTCAAATAGTAGATTATTTTTATTTAACCAGTAATTTAATATAAAAATAAAAAAATATTTTTTTTGAATATTTTCAAGTTATGATTAATTATAGATATAATTTTCAGAATATGCATTGCATAAGGAGATGGAGTGACGTGCACATATGTCTGGCTCTTTTTGTATCAAACCTTGTCAACGATTGCCACGTGTTAGATGCAGTGATAGAGGAACAGAACCTTTAGGTGAATAGCTGTTTATCTTACAATACATCAAAGTCGGATCGCTATAATAGGAAATATATGAAATCATTTGATATTTCCAGTTGTTCACTGAACCAGATAGATTCTAAGACCAGATTTTGTGCATTTGATCATGGCTTTGGTGTGGAATTTAGCTTTTAGATTTTGTATCCTCATGAATTTTTGGATGAGGTGATGGGTGATTAGAATTGGTATTAAAGCAGATCCATCCCATGACTCGTGTGACAAGGGGACACTAGAGCACAGTCTTTTTGGGACTGATTACTAGCTACTATTTATAATTGTGTTTAGAGATAGCAATGCTTAATTAATTAATATATTTAATTTAATTCAATCTATCATATGTTGGATTAGATTATCTATTTAATAAAATGGTCAGGTTCAAGTTTATATTTTTGATCTGTTTAATAAACAAATTAGATTTGAGTTAACAATTTTTTTATATATCTTGTATTTGATCCATGTCTAATTAGATATGATCCAATTGTAACCCCAAATTTTATTTGATTAGATTGGGACCCTTAGCATAAAGCTGGGGGTGAAAGTGGATTAGATAATATCCATCTGGATCCATTTTCATATTCAAATTTATTTGAATATAGATAAAAATTAAGCATTCAAGTAATATGAGTATTTGTATCTACATCTGTCAAAGAGAAATGGATATAAATATGGATAGATAATTGTCCGATCAATATATGAATATCTGATTTTATTTATAATCTATTTAATTTTATAAAATATTAATATACTTTTAAAAGAAATAAATGAGTATATTAACAACCTATTAACTTAGTTAATCATCCATTAGTAATATCTTTAATTTTATAGTCACAAAGTATATTATCTGCTTTATATATGTATTTATATCCATATTTTTTTTATTTAATTTGTATATGTATTTATTTAAAATAAATATGGATGTAAATTTTTGCATTCGACTAACATTTATATTCATATTTATAATAGTCAAACAAAACAAATATAGATATAGATGTGTTAGTATCTGATCTATTTTTAACCCAATTTCGAACCTATCTAAAATATGAGTACCAGGATTTAAACAATAAAATATGAGGACATATGCTGACATTGTATTTAGGACCATTTTTTATATATTAAATTTTTTTGAATATTTATATAGAATCAGAAAGTATAACCATATAGCAAGTTCCATTCACATGGTTATTCATTGTTTATGTCTGCTTTCTTTTAACTATTTGCTTGACGTAAAGCTTACTCCAAAATCTTATATTTTGCTTTATTTCCCAACCAACGTGATACAGTCTCACAAAGGCACGTTTGCTAGAACTGAAGCCACCCATCATCACTGATCATATTAAAAATGTATAGTTTCTAGAACAATGTTATTTAGTTGCTTATAGAAATTTTTGGGGATTATTTTAGAAGACTTTCTTTGAAAAACAAATCTCGAGCTGCTCCTCTCAACCTTGAACCTATTTAAAATTGATTTGGTATGATACATGATATCACCTTTGGAAAAATAAGAAATGCTACCATTGCCCGCTTACATGTGGTGTCTATTTTGCTTAATAGCTTAATAGAAAAAGGAATGCATCCCAACATGGTTGTTGGACCGAATTTGTTAGAAGTTAACATAATGATGTAAGAAACCTCTTGGAAAGTCGATGTGAAAAAACAATTAAGGCCTCATTGGCTTTAAGAAGTAAAAATTAATAATTAGAATGTCTAACCTTTTTGAGAAATGAATATTTGAGCAATTCTTGAGGATTAAAGTTGACTTGAGAACTCATCAAGTTGAGATTCCAATATCAGCCCAAGTTCACGGATTTTTTTAAAATATTATTTTTTAAATATTTATTTTTAATTTATTTTTTTTAATTTATTTTCAAAATATGATAGTTTGGATGAGGTGGCATGGATGTGGTGAAACTGCATGTTGAACATGTGGCTTCTACTTAAAACCGCATGTTTACGGCTTCAAATAATGTAGATAAAAAATTTAAAATTTAAATTTAATATTAAATTTAGAATTGAAACTGCATGTTGAAGATGCGGTTTTAGTGAAATCATATTTTCAATGTGTGATTTTTTTTTTTTTAAAATTTTCCTGTAGGCTTTTTTTTTTACTCTGCTCTACCGAGGAGCATGGATGGAGGGGCACAGGCGGTCGCCAGTGCTCGGTGGAGTCGTAGGGGCTTGGGTTCGTCGAGACCAAGAAAAAGAAAGGAAGGGGATGGCGGTGAGGTGGGGCCATAGAGAGTGCGGGGGGCGGTCCACGGGGTGCGAAAGGCACGGGAGGCGCCTAGGGCCAGAGATGGGAGGGGAGGAGAGGGGAGGGGGTTGGTGGCGCCGGAGCTGGAGGAGGGAAGGGAGGGGGTTTGGTGGATGCGTGGAGTGGATGCGGCATGGACAGTAGTGGGGCGGGGCCACGATGGGTACGGTGCAGACGGCCGCAACTTGGGTCTCACCAGGCGCTGCAGATCGGCCAAGGCAGTAGGGGCGTCGCGGTGGGAAGAAGGGAAGGGGAGGGGATTGGCGAGGGCAAGGGGTGTGTCGCAGCGCGAGGAAGTGAAGGATGGGGGGAATATAAAAAGAAAAAAAATTTAGAGAAAGAGAAAAAAATATTATTATTTTATTATTATATTAAAATATTATTTCAAAATAAAAATTTATTTCAAAAAATTAATAATAAAATATTATTTTAAAAAAATATTATTTTTAAAATAATAATAAAAATATTATTTTAAATAATAATAAAATAATATTTTTAAAAATAAAAAAAATGATATTTTAAAAAATAAAAGTAGGGGAGGGAGAAGAGACGAAAATAATAATAAAAAATATTATTTTTAAAAAATAAAATATTATATAAAAGAATGTAATGTGTAAGCAGAGGATCCACAGACTTTTTTATCTCCCTCGTTCGAGGGGATGGTGGCGAGGGCATCGTGGGCGAGCAAGGAGATAGGTGGCAAAATCGAACAAAAGAGTACTAACAGTTGGCACGAGCGTGAATGGAGGATGGAGGGGGTGCGGGTGGAGGATGGAGGGCATGCGTTGTCGGGGCCAGAAGAGGTGAAGGAAAAGAACAAAAAAATTATTATTTTATTAATAATAATAACTTGAATAATAATAATATTTTATTATTTCTTTTTTTACCTTTACTTTTTATAATAATAATAATATTATTATTTTATTATTTATCATATAATAATAATAATTTTATTATTTTATCACTAAAATAACATTTTATTATTAATCAAATAATAATGTTTTATTAGTAATCAAAAAAAATAATATTTTTTATTAATAAAATAATAACATTTCATTATTATTACTAAAATAATATTTTATTATTAAATGAATAATTATATTTTATTATTAATCAAATAATAATATTTTATTATTAATAAAATAATAATATTTTTATTATTATTTTAAAAATAATATTTTTTCAAATTATGTTTTGTTATTAATTTTTTGAAATAAAATTTTAAAATAATATGTTATTATACAAATAGTATTTTTAAATTAATAATAAAAATTTATTTTTAAAATTTTATTTAAAAAAATAATATTTTTATTATTATATTAAAATTAATATTTTTTTCTTCTTCTTTTGTGGCTTTAAATATTATTAATATATTTTTTTTCCTTTTTGCCTTCCCTTCCCTTCCTCTCGTCGTGACAACACCCCCCCCATCGCCCTCGTCGATCTGCGACCGCCTGGTGAGGCCCAGGTCGTGGTCATCCACGCCGCACTCACCACGGCCCCCCCACCACCATCCGCACTGCATCCAACTCCGCGTGACTATCAAACCCTCTCTCCTCCCCTCCTCTAGCTTCGGCGCTACCAACCCCGTCCTCTCTCTCCTCTTTGGCCTTGAACCTCCGCACTCCCGCACCCCCCGCACCCCGTGCAACCGCCCCTACACCCTCTGTGGCTCTGTCCTACCCTGTCTCCTCCCCTTCCCTCCCCTGACCCCGATGAACCCGAGTCCCTGCGGCTTCATGTGAGCACCGATGACCACCTGCGCCCCTCCATCCGCGCTCCTCGGTAGAGTAGAGCGAAAAAAAAAGGTTGCACGGAAGAAGGAAAAAAAAGAAAAAAAAGAGGAGAAACCACATGTTGAAGATAAGTTTTCGCTAAAATCACATTTTCAATATACGATTTTAATTTTAAATTTAATATAAAATTTAAATTTAAAATTTTATCTACGTCATTTGAACATTTGAAACCGCAATTCAATATGCATTTTCAAGCAGAAACCACATATTCAACATACAGTATCGCCACGTCCATCCCATCTTATCCAAACTACCGTATTTTAGGAAATAAATTAGAAAGAGAGGTAAATTGAGAAATAAGTATTTAAAAAATAATATTTAAAAAAAATCTCAAGTTTGTCCAGTATTTTCTTAGAACTCTGATATCGCAAATGACAGAGAGAATAGGTCAGGGGATATCTCCTATTAGGGAGGATATCCTGCCAAATATTCTAAAAGATTTCAAAAATAGTCTTATTTGGATAAGTATGAAAAGTGAGAAAAGGAGGAGAGCGGGGATATTTCTATTTCACCATTTTAGTAAATTTAAATTATCTCATAGAATAAGAAAAATTATTCTCTTCAATTACTATTAAATTTTGTTATAGTACTCTTTTAATATTTTTTATTATAAAAGATAATTTAGACATTATACTATTATTTTTTATATTTTATTATTTTTTTAAAAAATATTTTATTATATTTTATCGGCTCCATCGTCTTCTCCGCTTCTCCTCGCCGCCACCCGCCACCTCTCGCGGCCTCTCCACCTCTCCGGCAGTCTTACCCCCTTCTCCCCCAATGCCCGCCTCTCTGAGGTCTCCCACCCTCCCCCCCCACCGCCGTCCACCACCTCTTGCCCGCCGCCCATCTCCCTGGAGGTCTTCCCCCCATTCCCCCCACCGCGCTTGCCTCTCCGCCTCCCGCACGAGCGCCTCACCCCCTCAGTCTTCCCTCCCCTTCTATTTGACACCCCCCCCACCAGTGCTCGTGCCCCCACCCTCTCGGCCCCTACTCTTTCTTATTCTCCGCTGTAGGCCTCCCCTCCCCGATAGGTGCCGCCTCCCTATTCTTTCTTATTCTCCGTTGTAGGCCCCCCTCCCACGACCACGCCGCCTCGCTGTTCTTTCTTCTTCTCCATCATGGGCCGCCCACCCCCTTGTGACCTCGCTGCCTCCCTTCTCTTTTTTCTTCTCGCCATAGGCCCCCTCCCTTCTCTTCTGCCTCCCTTCTCTTTCTGCCTCCCTTTCTTTCTTCTTCTCGCCATAGCCCCCTCTCTCACGACCGTGCTGCCTCCCTTCTCTTTCTTCTTCTCTGCCACAGTCCCTCTACTATGACCGTGCCACCTCCCCCCTCCTCTCCCCTCGTGCTCATGCCGTCCCCCTCCCACGATTGCATTGGCTCCTGCTCATGCTGCCCCCCACCCTCTCTCATTTCTTCTTCTCCACCCAGCCCCCTCCTCTCTCTGCTTTCCTCTATCTTTGGTGATGACCTCGACGCCGCTCTTTCTCCTCCACCCTTGATGCACACCCCCACCACTACCTCCTCCTTCTCCCTCTCCTCTTCCTCCCAACAAGAAGTAGCGAGCAGGCTTTTGGGTAAGGAAAAGAAAAAAAAAATTGACATTCAATTTAATCTCATTCTTTAAAATATTTATTGCACCAGCCATGTACATCTGATGCTCCAACTAATTGTTGATAGAGAAATTCAAATCATCCATCTTTAATTTGATGATCAAAAATAAATTATTTATAAAAAAATTAAATTATTCTTTGGAGTATCTTAGCAAAATCTAGTACTATTTTATTCCAATCCACTCTTTAAACATAAAAAAAATATGAGAGGTAATTTTCTCTCTACGGTAAAATCTATATTATTGT
This sequence comes from Elaeis guineensis, assembly GCF_000442705.2. Lineage (NCBI taxonomy): Eukaryota > Viridiplantae > Streptophyta > Magnoliopsida > Arecales > Arecaceae > Elaeis > Elaeis guineensis. The sequence continues at coordinate 21,031,406 of NC_026000.2, forward strand.
GAAAACTGATGCTCTCGTTCATTCTCTTTGTTCATCCTTTCAATCAAATATTAAAAAGTGACTTATCCCGTGAAATATCCTATCCTTTTAGTAGAATAAAAGTATCCCTCCAAAACATAGCCCCTCTACCGATGCAGCCTGAATGAAAATATAAAATGCAAATATGTTCCATGATCAATAATAGTGTAATTCTAAACAAATGCCAAGCCAAAGAGCTAAAAGGTTTGTCACAAAACCACTTTTCTCTTCTCCCATCCATAACTAGGGCATCTTGCATAATCTTTATAGTAAATTATTATATGTATATATGATGTGGCCATGCACGTAACGAATAACAGCTGCTAATTTTCATGATAGTGCACCGTGACGCATGTTCGATGAATAGAATTTATAGGAACAGACAGGATGCACAGAACGTAGTGTAGACAATAATTTCTTTTCCCTCCCCTTAGTAATGCCGTACTTAATGCTCTAATTGACAATGGATTTCTGAAAAACCTAAGCGCCGTTACTGACGGTTGATTTGTTTATTTTTTGACGTAGAAAGCTGAAGGTGCAGGAATTGAATAGTATTTACCTGACATCCTTTTTAATGCAAGACCGATCCACTGGGGCCTGCCCAAATTGAAGGACATTTCAATATTAGAACACTATAAAAGTCCCGCTTTTGGCTTGCGCTATTCACATCGAGAGGATATTGTAGCACTTTTTCTCAAAAGGCAGCCTCATACTTCCATGCATTTCTTGTGTATACCAATCAACAGTGGTAGCTACATCTAGATTTCAATAGTTCCCGGAAAAAACGCTGAGTTTAATGTACATATCAGGGGCAGGAAAAATCCTCCACTCCCATCAATGCACCAGTTTACCGGGAAAAATGAGCAAAGACAACCTGCAGTGAGAATTTTGAGAGCAACATTACCGTAGGCCCATTGTTGTCAAAAATATGCATTAAATAATCAGATTATTTAAAAAGAAGATGAATTTATCTCCACCCGATCAGTCACTGATTATTTTAAATTTATGTAAATAGATAAATGATAGAATTTGAATTGCTTTGAGATTTCTAAATTGGATAATTAAACGATGGATTCATGCAAAAGAAAGTGAATACATATTTCGTGCGAAAGGTACGATCTCAAACCCTTAATGGAAGCATGTTGATATAGAGGAATACCTTAGTTACAATCTGGCGCAGTGTTGAAGTTAAAAGAAAACAAAAACAAAACATGCAACTCGTGGCTCCTACATTTCGTGTCTCGTGGGTTGCTTGGGCATGAAAGAAGCGGACAGGTTTTCCCTGTTTTCAGGTCAAAAACCGTCAAAGGAAACAAAAGAAAGGAATCAACTGAAAACTTGGGCTTTTGGTCTCACGGGACTGAGAAAGGGCTCCTCTTTCACACCAATACTTATACAATTATCTTTATTTTTTGAAAATTATGGTGATCTAATATAAGACGAAATTAGTAATCTAAAGAACACCTATGATGAAGTTGACAAATTTTAGGAGAACATAATGAGGATCCCCTGCCCTTAATGATTCATCTCCGGAGGTTTGCAAGCCTTAGTTGCGACAAGGGGAGCCCATCCATGTCTTACCATGTGTCCGCGTGATTTAAGGCACGCCTCGAAGCTATAGTAGTTCAATAATAGTACATGTACCTTAATATATGTTCCGTAATTCACGCATCAATTAAAATAAATACACTTCTCCAAGACGAGTGCAGGAAAAGCCGTAACGACACCGCTTGCTTTCCCGTAATTTCGGGCAGATAAATGAAGGGGCTGCCATTCTGGGCATGGATGGGAAAAAAATCTTTCATCTCACCGTCCAAAATAAATATATATATAAAAAAAAAATCCCAAAGTCCCTTTTTTTTTGGGGGCGGTGAAATATGCTTTGTCCAACGATTGCTAATAGTAGATAAATTTAGAAACCATATCAGCCAAGACATACATCATGTGACTGTGTATGTAGTCTTTTTTTTTTTTTTTTTTAATTAAATGCATGCACTAATTATAGCCAACCATTTTTGTGGGCCTTATCCATCAAACGAGTATCCAAATCGATGTACTATTATATAAGTTGTCATGGCCCGGCCCATTGGCCTTCAACCCAGCCCGATACACAAATGAAAAAAAAAAAAAAAAAAAAAAACAAAGGAGAAGACTCCCGAAGGAATCTTCTTTCTCCTTTCACCGACTCCCAACCGGAGTCGGAAAGAGGCCCCCTTCGGCTTTCTTTAAGGAGGGGATCCCTCCTCTCTCTCTTTCACTGAAAATTCTGAAGTCCATCGACGGCAATCGCTGGAAAATCATCGCAGAAGACCGACTCTATGCCCGTCCAATTTTCTTGCCAGAAAGTCTCACCAGCATCGAAGGTGAGCCTCCTCCCCTTTCTCTCTTCTTCTTTCCTCCCGTGCGGTGTGCACGCTCGTCGGCGACCGGAGTCGTCGAATTTCTTTGAGAAAGAGGTTTCGATTTCGTTTGGGTTTGAACGTCGGTGGTCGTCGCTGGCCACCGAATTTGTGTTTCTTTGGGCAGTGGGTCGCCGCCCTCTTGCCGATGGCCGCCCCCATGCCAGCTGCGCCGCTGGTTGGCCAGCCAACGAAGGGATTGAGATCCTCTGTTTCGGCCCAAGGCAAGCCGCGGGAAGAAGAAGAAGGAAAAGAAAAGAAAAAGAAAAAGAAGAAAAAGAAAAAAAAAAAAAAAAAAATAAAAAAAAATAAAAAAAAGAAAAAAAGAAGAAAAAAATAGAAAAATAATAAATAGACTCTCTCCTCTCTCTCTCCCTCTTTTTCTCTCTCTTATTCTCTCTAATTTCTCTTTCTCTCTCTACTTTCTCTCTCTAGATTATTTCTCTCTCCTAAGATTTCTAAATTTTAAGAAGAATGATGATGAATTGAAATTATCCTAATAATAAATTTTGATCTGTGATCACCGGACGGTATACCGGCATCCATTTTGATCGACCTAATATTTTTTAAGATTTTATTTCTCACGATTTTATTGAATTATCCACATGATAATTTCAGCATGATTTGATCTGATCGATCGAATTTATTGAATCATATCGTCTGAAGAGTCCAAGATAAATTTCTCTCTCTAAAATTTTATATGTCTAGAATTTTCTCTCTCTAAGCCGTTTTTCTCTTAATCAATTTTTCTCTCTAAAAAGATTAGTCAATGAAAGAATTTTTTTAATATTTCTGATCTGATGAAGAATCTTGATCCATGATTGTCGGGCAGTGTATTGGCACTCACCTTGATCGAATCTGATATTTCTTAATTTGATTATCCATGATCCTGATTTAACCATGATTTGGATTAGATCATTTTGATCACATCAATCGAGATGTTAGACATGGCATCTGATTAATTTGGATTATACCTCATAAATTCTCTCTCCTTTGATTTTTTCTTGCTACTTGATTTTATGAAACCAATAAAGAAACCTCGGTCCTATCACTTTGAATCCAATTTGATCTGATAGTCAAACTTTAGATCATTTTTGTCCTAATTAGATTTTGAGTAGATGAAATTAGATGATCGGACCCAATCTAAATCGTTGAAATATGGTATTCATATTCTTTTGATTATTGAATTTGATCTCGTATAGGATCGTTGATACCTGATAATCGGATATTGTGATATGATTTATGAACTGAAAAATTTTGAAAGAAAATTTATAGAATTATATGATTTATTGGAATGCGTTCGAGATAAGTAATATTTCATTTTTTCTAGATTTATCGATAAATTATAATATATTTTTTGACATAATTTATGAAACGATACATGGATTGGATGAATGATATTTTATTATAAAAAATATTTTATTCGAAATATTATGATGAAGCATGATTGAACATATTGATTTTATGATATATTATATTGATTGATTTTGATACTACATGATTATATATTTTTTTTATCAAAATTAGAATATAAAATATAATTTATGAAGAATTCTGATATAAGAACAATATGAATTGACAACCTGACTATGTAAAGGATCCTGCCAATGGGGGCATATACGTTGGCAATTGATTTGTCCTGAGGGTTTATATCGCCAGAGAGACCAGCGACAAACTACAGAGAGACCAGCAGTTCCGAAGGACTTTGCTACCAGATGATTCACAGCTCACTGCAAGAAGATACGCGGTGTTATGATCCTGTCACAGAAAAAATGTGGTCATAGCTCATGGTTGATGAAAAAAAACTTAAAAATGAAAGAATTGAAATCTCGAAAGAAACTCGAATTTTTGAAAAAGAAATAAATTTAGCATGAATTATATTGTATAATTAAAATTGATTTCGAATTGATGAACTCTACATGCTTATTTTCTATAAATGATTATTTACTTAAATATCTGATGAAATTTGTTGAAAGTGATCATTGCTTACTGGGTTGTCTAACTCATTACCTCCTATTTTACTATTTTTACAGATGTTGAGGAATTAAGATGATACAAGATATGAATGGAAGATGATTAGAAGCAGAACTTCCATATGTTTATTTTAGACTAAAAATCTTATTGAATTTAATGTAAGATGTATTGAACATTGTTGAATTTATTAAGATATTAAAGAAAAAATTTAGATTGTTATATTTTTGATTTAAATTATTGACTAATTATTCTGCTGTTGTTTTATAATAGCATGATAAGATGCCTTGCATGCTTGTGGAGAGAGTTTCCTATAAGTATGCGGCGGTTGCCATGACCTTTGGCTCACAATCTTGGATCGGGGGTGTGACAATTAAAGTGGTATCAGAGCATTAGTGGATGAACTAAGATATGTATAGAATGAGTGTCAGTGGATAGACACTAGAGATATTATGGTGTAGATCTTTAATGATTGTAGTGGAAAAATCTTTATAATTTTTATTAAACATTGAGATTATATATGAAAGGATCATAAGAGATTATGACATATAGAGTTTGAAATATGATAAATGATCTATTGATCATGAAATGATTAGTTGATTTTGATCAAAAGTAATTACAAAAAGATTGACATGAAATTTTATTGTGCATTATGGTTATTAATTTGATCATTAATTATTCAAGTGAATCGTAAGTTCAAATTTGATGTGAGAATAATACTACGATATTACTTCTAGTTGAGAAGTTGACTATTATTGGTAAGATAAAGATTTGACGATAAAATGTTATTCCAGATGGACTAAGAAAGCCTTTTATGATGCTTGATTAAAATATTTATCGAAATTAAACTTGGTATGTGGATCATATATAAAGTGGCATATTAGGATGAATGCATATTTGGAGATATTACAAAAAAGTCTATTTCTTATTGATGAAATGGATTATGAGATTGTAGGACATTCATTGTACTGGAATCTTTAATCATCATCTTTGGATCTAAATAATAGATCTTATTGTGTCTCTTGGAGACTATATGATGTGTATAAAATTTTAATTTAAAGATTTCGTATCTAAGTTGATCAAGAGATTTTCTGATATTATTGTTAAGGTTGTTAATAAAAATTGATATCTTTAGATTAAGATAAATAATCTGATTTATATTTATTCGAGATTATGGGATCCATGTAATTTGTAATTTAAAATTTTTGGATTTAAAATTGATATGGAGTTCCTTTGCTTTTGTTAATGAGGTCCTTGATTGAATCTATTATTAAATAGAGATTTAATTCTTTGAGGCTTGTATGATTATTATGAAAGGATACTTGATAGATATTAAGGATCTTATGATAGAAATTTTAGAAAAGATAATGATATGAAATTCTTTTATATTCTGATTATGTCCTAATTTAATGAAGCATCGAAGGGTTTTCTTATTGATTTTACTTATAAAATTTTGATTTGGAATTATCGAATGGAATTGATATGAGAATTAAGATTTGATTCATATTGATTATAGTAGACTTATATGATGGTTTTAAATGTGATATTGGACTTAAGGATTAATCAAGATTATTGTATACCAGTAAAAGTAAGATTGAGAATCGAAAGTTAATCTTTAGTTTTAATTGAATTTAAAATTATAGATCTTTTCCATTGATAAGATAAAAAAATAATTTGATCAAAATTATTTGGTGAACCTAAAAATTTTGATTGTTAGAACAGAGTGCGCAGCGGAAGCATGGTGATCTGGATTATTTTAGTAAGTCAGGAATGTTGATTCTTTGAGTTAAAGAATCATGATAGATGATATGGTTTGATACAAAAAATTTATTGATATTAGAAAGAATAATATTTTAAAATTTTAGATTATTTTAGATATCCTAATATGATTTTCAAAAGTAGCACTTCCATCTACTATGCTAAAAAAATATTCAACATCCTAATTCTAGGATGAGTGGACCCTTGATTTTTTATTTTTGATTTAGAATATTTAGAGATAAATTTTTCTATCCTAGAATTAAATTTTATAATTTTTTATTTATTAAAAGAATTTAGATTGTTTATCGAATAATGATTTTGATCTTAGATTATTATACTCAAATATTTATCTCCAAAATATAATAAAATTTGAAGTTTGAACTCTTTTGACCATTATTATTTTCTGACTGAATGAAAAAGATTGAGGTTATCTATTAATATTGACGATTATTCTGCAAAAGATGGATTGAAGTTATTTATAATTTAATTTGATAATGAATCGATTAATTAAGAGTAGTTAATGTTTAGATAAAGAAAATTGATATACTTACTTAGAATAGAGATATTGATTTTGATTATAAGAAAAAAAAGTTTTGATTTAGATCAACTTTTGAGTTATTGATTTTTCTTATGGAATAACTTAATGATAAAATTTATTTCAAAAATTAGAATATTTAAGAGTTTGAGGGTTTAAGTAAGAAAATTTTGATGACTAGAAATAGTGGTTTTGATTCTAATCAACATCGGTGATATTGATCTTTTTCTATGAAATGACTTAATGATGAAGTTGCATCGAAATTAAAATATCAAAAGTTGAGAATGAGATTGAAATGATAAATCTTCAACCTTTGAAAGTATGAATAAAAAAAATATTTTTGAATTTTGATTGATTAGGATGTTATCATATGATTCATAGAAGTATGTTTTCCTATTTTATGATGGGTTGATTAATTAAGAGCGGCTAGTATTTTGAAAAAAAATAAAATTCTTATTCAGAAAATTAAGATATTGATTTTTTTCTATTTATAAGAGATATGTCTGATTTTGATCTAGTCATGAGGTATTGAATATTATTTTATAGGGAATGAGAGCATGATTTTGAAATCTTCAAATATTGAAAATCTTTGAGATGTTAATTTTGATAATAAGAAATGAATGATTCTGTTTCAGATCGATATTTGATATATTGACTTTTTCCTTATGAAATGATTTAAGAATAATTTATATCAAGAATTAGAATATTAAAATATTTATGGATGAGATTCAAATAAGAAACTATGAAGATTCAAGCAAGAAAAATTTTGAGGACGAAATTTTTTTTAGAGGGGAAGAATGTCATGGCCTGACCCATTGGACCTTCAACCTAGCCCAATACACAAACGAAAAAAAAGAAAGGGAAAGAAAAAATAGAGAAGAAGACTCTCGAAGGGAGTCTTCATCCTCCTTTCACTGACTCCCAACTGGAGTCGGAAAGAGGTCCCCTCCGGCTCTATTTAAGGAGGGGATCCCTCATCTCTCTCTTCCACTGAAAATCTCGAAGTCCATCAACGGCAATCGTCGGAAAATCATCGTGGAAGACCGACTCTGTGCCCGTCCAATTTTTTCGCTAGAAAGCCTCACCAGCATCGAAGGTGAGCCTCCTCCCCTTCCTCTCTTCTCCTCCTTTCTTCCGTGCTGGTGTGCACACTCGCCGGCGATCAAAGTCGTCGGATTTCTTTGAGAAAGAGGTTTCAATTTTGTTTGAGTTTGGGCGTCGATGGTCGCCGCTAGCCATCGGATTTGTTTTTCTTGAGCGATGGGTCGCCGCCCTCCTGCCGATGGCCGCTCCATGCCGGCTGTGCCGTCGATCGGCCAGCCAACGAAGAGATTTGAGATCCCCTATTTCAGCCCAAGGCAAGCCGCGGGAAGAAGAAGAAGGAAAAGAAAAGAAAAAGAAGAAGAAGAAAAAGAAAAAAGGAAAAAGAAAAAGAAAAGAAAAAAAAAAAAAAAAAGAAGAAAAAAATAAATAAATAATAAATAGACTCTCCTCTCTCTCTCTCCCTCTTTTTCTCTCTCTAATTTTTTCTCTTCTAGTTATTTTTCTCTCCTAAGATTTTTAGAATTTTGAGAAGAATGATGATGAATTGAAATTGATCCTAATAATGAATTTTGATCTGTGATCGTCGACGGTATACCGGCATCCACTTTGATCAGACTTAAATATTTTTTAAGATTCTATTTTTCATGATTTTATTGAATTATCTACATGATAATTTTAGCATGATTTGATCTGATCGATCGAATTTATTGAATCACATTGTCTGAAGAGTCCAAGATGAATTTCTCTCTCTAAAATTTTCTCTCTCTAAATCATTTCTTTCTCGATCGATTTCTCTCTCTAAAAAGATTAGTCAATGAAAGAATTTTTTTTAATATTTTTAATTTGATGAAGAATCTTGATCTATGATTGTCGGATAGTGTATTGGCACTCACCTTGATCAGATCCGATATTTTTCAATTTGATTATCCATGATCCTGATTTAACTATGATTTGGATTAGATCATTTTGATCACATCAATCGAGATGTTAGACTATGGCATCTGATTAATTTGAATTGTACCTCATGAGTTCTCTCTCCTCTGATTTTTTTTCTCTATTTGATTTTATGAAACCAATGAAGAAACCTTGATCCTATCACTTCAAATCCGATTTGATCTGATAGTTAAACTTTGAATTGTTTATGTCCTAATTAGATTTTGAGTAGATAAAATTAGATGATCGGATCCAATCTAAACCGTTGAAATATGGTATTCGTATTCTTTCTGATTATTGAATTTGATCTCGTATAGGTATCGTTGACACATGATAATCGGATATTGTGATATGATTTATGAATTGAAAAATTTTGAATGAAAATTTATAGAATTATGTGAATTTATTGGAATGCGTTCGAGGTAAGTAATATTTCACTTTTTCTAGATTTATTGATAAACTATAATATATTTTTCTGACATAATTTATGAAACGATGCATGGATTGGATGAATGATATTTTGTTATGAAAAATATTTTATTCAAAATATTATGATGAAGCATGATTGAACATATTGATTTCATGATATATTATATTGATTAATTTCGATACTACATGATTATATATATTTTTTTATCGAAATTAGAATATGAAATATGATTTATGAAGAATTCTGATATAAGAACAATATGTATTGACAACCTGACTATGTAAAGGACTCCATCAGTCAATTGGGGTATATACATTGGCAATTGATTTGTCTTGAGGGTTTACGTCGCCAAAGAGACCGACGACAAACCGTCAGAGGGACCAGCGGTTCTGAAGGACTTTGCTACCAGATGATTCGTAGCTCACCGTAAGAAGATATGCGGTATTATGACCCTGCCATAGAAAATTATGGTCATAGCTCATGGTTGATGAAAAAAAAATTTAAGAATGAAAAAAATTGAAATCTCGAAAGAAACTCAATTTTTGAAAAAAAAATGAATTTAGCATGAATTATATTGCATAATTAAAATTGATTTCGAATTGATGAACTCTATATGCTTATTTTCTATAAATAATTATTTACTTAAATACCTGATGGAATCTGTTGAAAGTGATCATTGCTTACTGGGCTGTCTAGCTTATTACCTCCTATTTTATTATTTTTATAGATGTTGAGAATTAAGATGATATAAGATATGAATGGAAGAGTGATTAGAAGCAGAACTTCCATACGTTTATTTTAGACTAAAAGTCTTATTGAATTTAATGTAAGATGTATTGAACATTGTTGAATTTATTAAGATATTAAAAAAAAATTAGATTGTTATATTTTTGATTTAAATTATTGATTAATTATTCTGCTGTTGCTTTATGATAGCACGATAAGATGCCTTGCATGCTTGTGGGGAGAATTTTTTATGAGTATGCGGTGGTTGCCATGACCTTTGGCTCCAAATCTTAGGTCGGGGGCGTGATTGACAGTGTGTATGACCATATGATGCACGTGGTACATATGGTATAGGATATAATTTCTCGACCAAACATATCATATGGTTCAAAACCCAACTCATGTTAATTTCGGATCTAAAATTTGAATCTATTCATCAATTGATTAGATGATCCAAAAATATGGATTGATTGTTTATGCCATATTATTGATATATCAAGATTTAACTTTCTTTAGAAATGAAGATATTAACTAAGATTTTTCTAGGCTCTTAAAATTTGAAAATGGCTCGGCCCGTTGCATATTTTTCTTGCACCACTTAACCTGTAACGGTACTTGCAAATTTCAAAATTTGCCACATACACCAAGAATGTCTAATGTGAATCATGGTTGTATCCTTCACACGAAAGAATGGCACACCATCTTTCACACCCAGGTGACCATTGGATCATCCATCCCTAGCTTTGAGATATGTGTAGGAGTATAAACAACATATTTAGAGTGCTTTAAGATCTATGCAGCGGACGATCGATCATTGGATGTAAAGGATTGCATATCCTTCTTTCACGCAAAGCATACAATCATGTTCGGTCCAATATGAAAGTCATTTTTACTTTGCAGGAAATCTAGAGCATATTAAATGCCCGATATGATACTGACATAAATCAAGATCTTAACCATGATAAAAATCACTGTCCATCCTGATGATGAGGTGCACTTGGAAGATTTTCACATGTAGCTCTCAAAGTGCAAGTAAATAAGCCATCTTTCTTGAAAAATATAGTAAACTGGGTGGCAGCCGCACAAGGGAATCCGATGCACGGCCTCGCACAGGAATTTGGTCCCGGGAGAAAGCTGTTGCCCAAAGGACGAAGCGTCCTTGAGGCCATGACAAAAGAAGCGCAGGCCAGAGGGGAGTCATGTGGGGCTCCAAAGATTAGAAGCCCCCATGTGGATGCCATGTGAGTAGCATTTTTTCTCGAAGCCGAGTGTGGATGGAAGAAAAAGAACACCACCCGCATCCATCACCATGTTTTCTGGAGCCTGCCCATCCACTTTTCGCACCAACGCTGATAAAAGTCTGGCGGAAGAGCATATCACCAAAAACCAGAAGTGGTTAGGATTGGGTATGGGTCTTTTAAATTTTGGTTAGGATTGGGTGTGGGTCAACTTTTCTGACCAGAAATTTAAATCGAATATGGATCAAAAATTTAAACCTGCTTGCATTATGGGGGAAAGATTCAATTTAGATCGAAGTAATTTAAGTTAGGTTGAGTCATGATTTTTGAATAAATTTTTTTTGAAATGTTGATCTATTTTATTATCGGTTGTTTAAATCATTGTAGAAATTATCCATAAGAATCATAATAAAAGGTTAGATTAACCTAGGTCTATTAGGGATCGAATCTTATAAAATTGATTGAATTATGGTCAAATAAGTAGCTTGAAATGTGTCCTTAGTGTGCATGAGTCATGAGGTGGTGGCTCAACCCATGATCAAGTTGGGTGGGGGGGGTCAAGTTTTGTATGTTGTTATGCTATTTGACGTGAATAGACCAAAAACATGACCCAAACTGACCCATTGCCACCCCTATTAAACACTAGATCACTTCATATACCCTAGGAAAGAAACGTACCTTATTTAATTATTATATATGATCATCTTTGTCCATGATCAAATTTTTAATATTTTGCACGAATGAAAAATCTTTAAATATCATAAAAAACCTTCACTTCATGATATAAGGATATACATGCATAATGATTATAATCACTCAAAATTTCCAAACAATTTTATTTGCCCTCCACTTTTCCATTTTTCTTGTGCTCCAACAACACATTTAAATTTATTCATTGTCCAGAGAGTGTCCATATTACCATCCAATAATAGTTACTCCTAACATTTTCTTGTTGTCATTAATAATACCTATCAAGATATCAACGAGCATAAAGGACACTTTTCGCTTAGGTAAAGATCCAACAACAAAATTTGATGACGGCTATAAAATTTTCTGGTGAACAATTTATCTCTTTAGGACTTCATTATAAAACTAAAAGTTTATCCATCATATTCAAATTTTATAGAAACATGGTTCTCAACATGCAAAAATACCCATGTTACGACTCATTCTTCAATATGAGATTTAGCAAACTCCTACAAATTATACTTGCTCTGAAGTGAAAAATCTACAAATGTTGACATGCCTTAAATTTTAAGAATATATGTAGGCAATTGTCATGCCCCAACCCATGCTCAATTGGTGGCAATTTGACAAGGGTATCAGCATCTAGCACTGCTACCTAGCTAGGTTGCTCATGACTTGTTCCTATGTGTTCATATATTCATGAAAAATTCGAGTTTTTCACTTGAAATATACATGTACTAGGTGTTGCTTGTGAAAGTGGGCCTTTGAACACCATGTGCATGCATGTGGCATGTCTCTTTCTACAAGGCCCCACTTGCTTACCCCTACTGGAATGACCCTAATTTTTTGGATTTTCTACTCATTCCTCCCCATGACTCATCTCATTTCAAGCACAAATTTTTTCTTCCTCCTCTTTCACATTTGTTTCTCTCCGTCCCTTTTGGGAGCACTCTGAAAGCACACTGTAGGCCTAACCATGGAAAACCGGTCAAATTCTATGAGTACACCAGTGCACATGTGAAGACAAACCAAACTTTTCTAGTGACCTCAGACCCCTATAGCTTTAAGCAAATTCCATTGTCTATCCTCCCATTATAGGCCACAAGATTAGCTGAGGGAATTAAGCTCCTGGTCACTCATCTCTTCTAATCTCACTACTATAAAGAAACGCAGTAGAGTATTGTGAGAGCAGAGCCATGATGAAATAAAGCCACATGGTTTGCTTTTAAGCAAGCATATATACCAAGCCTTTGCCTCTCTACCTTGCTTTCCCAATCGCTACCATGCAAGCCTCAAACACATTCAAGCGAGCCTTCCTCAAGCGCATGCTCCTGGGTCTCCAACTAGCTGGGGTTTCATCCAAGAGCATGACCATCCAAGAGAGAAAGAGTGCCATCAAGCTCTCGGCAGATGTCGCCATGGCCGGCGCTAGAGGCAGCACAAATTGGACTCATGCCCTCATTGCCAACCTTTCAAAACAAGAGAGGAACAAGGCCATTGTGAGGAGTATCCTGGGGAAAGATTATGAGAAGCTGACGAAGCCATGCCACCACACGTGGAAGAACCCTAGAAGTAAGAAGATCTTGAGGAGGAGTGTCATCAGGGTGTGTTCAAGGAAGAGAAATGTTCTTCGTGCACCTGCAACAAGTGTACTTCTTGCCAGAGTTTTGGTGAAGAAGAGGACTCAGGTGCTCAAAAGACTAGTACCTGGAGGTGAGTCCTTGGATGGCTTCTATTTGTTGGATGAGACTTTAGATTATGTCCTCTCCCTCCGAGTTCAGGTTGATCTCATGCAACGCCTTTTGAAAGCCTCTGAAGCCTCAAATCTCAGGTAAGTTCAAGCATTACCTCCCTTTAGAGTCTGTCCACTCTTCTCATTGCTTTGGTCACATGATCCAGGGTGAGTCACCAAACTAATTATTTTTTATACTTTTTTATATTTATGTATACATTAATTCAATCCTTTTGCATCCCTCCCTCCTCTCTTCTTCTGCATGCCCACAGATCTCCTAATGTGTTGCAAGCGAGGGAGACTTCAAGTTTTCGCAAATGAGGGCTTCTGATATGGCTGCCTTCTGATCTCCAGAAACAATAAGAGAGGAGCGAAAACAACTCGGGCCCAACAAAGGCTTCCATAGAGTGTAGCATGGGAGGCAAGCTAATGAGTGTCTTAGCCCGTTAACTCTACTGAAGATGATGAATAATTTATCTTGGATTCTACATATATGAAGGCCAAGCCGCAAAAAGACATGAGCTTGGATTTGTATATGATTGTTAGGTTGTCTGGAGAGAGAAGGATGTTAGGGTTTCCAAAGCTTCAGATAGCATTCCATGCTGATGGCATTATTAGCTAATAAATATATATAGAATTACAATGCCACATGAAGGCCTTCTCGCTGCACAAATAGGTTTGCATATGATTTTTTGTGCCAAGGACCATGGCAGAGGTCTGCATCACACATCCATAAACCGCCTATGTCTGCCGATTCAGTTTGGACTTGAAACAAATTGTGGCTCTAATGGAAAAATTTAAAAACTATGCAAAGCAAAAAATGTGAGAAAGCACAAGGAACCAAGAGAACTGATTCCCAGTTTCCCTTCTCCTACCAATATATTTATCAATGGCCCAACTGTTTCTAGACTTCCTTTTCAAGGAAAAAGCTCGGTGAATGGGAAATCACATTTCCCACTGGCAAGGCCCTAAAATGTATGATCTTTAGAGAATATTAATTATAAGAATATTAGGAATTATCTAAGTAGTTGCAACCACATAAGCATAAATGGAACTAATTGCTGCATGACCAACATGATCGAAATTATCCAATTTATGAAGCCAGTTCACTTGCTGTAGAATTTCTGGTTCATTTGAGTAAACCTTTTAGATGTTCTCGTCCAAGTCTTACTGATTGTTGACCACGTTAATTTTTTAGGATATTGTGAAATATGAGTTCTAATCGATTTGGATTAGGAATCTAGGATATTTAAACATGTTTAAATTCCAATGCAGGTGTATAAATAAAGTGAAAAACATAACAAGCCACCAACTTGCCTGTGGCTATGACCATCTTTAAGAGAATGAAGCCAGTTTGTTAGGCTCCAGTATGTAAGATTTGTTTCAAGGTTGTGGCATCATGAGGTATCCTAGAAGTTGTACAACTTTTATGGTTTAGGGTCTTTAAAGCTCCCTGTTTAATCCATTGGATAGGCAGAGATCACACAACCATCCATGCTAGCTTTGTAAAGCATTTATTAATGGTTTATACCCATCCATATGAATGGACCGCTAAGATTTTATTTTATTTACTTTATTTTATTTTATATGATTATTTTCTTGGGTAAAGAGAGGTTCTTTTGAGAACACTTAGATGTGAAGGTTGCGTATCAAGAGGCCTATGATAGCGTGCATATTGATAGAAATTACGCACAATGGACATGTTATGACCATCAAATAAGGATGGATGCAGACTATCAAGATTTAAGAAATGAGTTGATCGTTGACAATTAAACTTG
The DNA here is from genome assembly GCF_000442705.2 of Elaeis guineensis. Classification (NCBI taxonomy): domain Eukaryota; kingdom Viridiplantae; phylum Streptophyta; class Magnoliopsida; order Arecales; family Arecaceae; genus Elaeis; species Elaeis guineensis. Next base: position 21,046,655 of record NC_026000.2, read on the forward strand.
ACAAAAGAATGGGGTAATAGTCCAATTATTCATGTCCAGCATCAACACTATCATCTAATATTAATGGATCAAAGCAGCCATGCCTAAAGTTAAGGTTCCAAAGTCACCCAATGCCAGGCCAAAATAATTTGTTAATTATCTAAATTCAGTATTTGTGATTGTTAGAGCTCAAAGATAAGCTCTAAAGAAGAATCCTCTCCATATATGTGTCCATGAAGTTCATCCCAAAAACATTTGTTGAAAATTATCTTCCATTTCATGTTTAGTATAGCCATACAACTATCCTGTAGCTTTCTAACTTGAACATCTACTGTTGAGTATAGGAACACAAAAACTGCATGTCCTGTTACTACAATTCTGCCCACAAAAGGAAGTTGTACTACATTTTAGGCATATATCTTTCTGTGAATTAACAGAAAAATGGAGTTCCAATTTCAGACCTTGTCTTCTTGTTCTTTTCCTTGAATCCTTTCAAATTCAGGAGAATCTTTGAGTGTCCATCAAATGCACAAGATTAACCTTTATGAACAATAATGCAAGCTTCTCTTCCCACTGACCACTCTTCCACATCTTATCACACTGCCATTAAGTAGGCTAGGATGAGAGGAGCCAACTGTTAGACATTGTTGGTACTCTGATTTAGAATGTGCCCACTATCTTATGATGTGAGATATACTTATAGAGAAGCTAACAATACTTCTGATTGGATGGCGAAATACATGGCTAATCACACAGAAACTACTTTATAGACTGCTCCGTTGTGTATTCCTTCTGATTTTTTGCACATTTTATTTTCTGATTCACACATATATTTTTGCTAGGTTGGTATAACAGATTCCATCTTACCATAGAACAAAGTTTCCGCTACAGATAATTCACAATAACCAATGGCATATCATAAATGAGGTCCACCGTGTCCATAGGTCTGCAGAGAAGGACCTCATATGAGTGAACCAACTCAAAGAATACAAAAAATTGGTACTCAGGATGTCTGCAGATTTTACTTCACAGATATCAATCAAGACAAGGACACACAACAACAACAGAACAATGCACTGATCTCTCTTTCCCGATGTATGATCCTGAGTACAGGTAGAAATCCACATGGTATGTTCCAAAGATAGCTAGCAATGCACACTTGCATACTGCAGCAACATATGACCGACTACGTGCACCTTAATGGAAATCCACAAGCAGGCACTGCAAAATTTAATCCAGCACTCACAAGCCTCAGTAACTGTGACAGAGCAAAACCTGACTAACAGCAGAATTTTGTGACCGGAGGCACTCAGGAAAAACCAAGTTGCCATACTCACCAACAGTGTGTCAAACATCTGATAACTTTTAGTTACTTAAAAAATTTACTGCAGAAAACTGGTAAAGTGAGCAAACACAGGAAATTTGTCCTTTGTGCTGGCGCTGAGAAATGTCTTCAGGTGGATTGGCATGCTGGGTGATCAGAAACAATGCCTAAAAGTGATGTAAATCTGTAAGTGGAACAGAAGCACGGGTACAAATATATGCAACACTACTGTAAATTACGACTGGCTTTGTACCAGTGAGATGCGTGGGCAGGCAGACAGGCTGTGCTGATACATCTGTAGCCTGTGCATGGTCGCATATAATTCATATCATTGACACACAAGAAGCAAATAAGTATGTGCTGGAGTTTTATATCAGTAGCCTGTCCCTGTTTAGAAAGAATTTTTACAGCACGCATGTAAAAAAATAATAAACCAAGTATAATAGAGTGAACTTAGTACCATGTAAGAGATGTAAAAACTAATAGACTTGGTATAATGGAGTGAACTTAGTATTATCTAACAGCAAAAGTTGGTAGCATTTGTAGACCATGTTTATGCAGCATTGCATGCCAAAACAGGATTGGCATAAATCCAAAAACAACGTTAACCCAATTATTTGGTAATGCAATCTGATACACAATATTTATTCTAACAGGTAGATTATGATGGCATACTCATATTATAGATGACTTTTGAAGGCTTATATATCACATAAAAATGAAACTCTGATGGATCATGAAGCAGAATTTAATTATCATATTTGACATGAGTATTTGATCCATTTAATATCTTTTTCAATTGAAATTGAATACAACAAGCCCAATATAAATAAAAATAAAAAGTAAATAAATTGACCAAGAAGGTGGCAGGCTCTTCCCATCAATTTTTGCCCTTACTTGTTCCAAAAATCTCGAGCTGTTAAACATTAGTCTGCAAGAAATTATGAGCCAACCTTTTTTTTTTTTTTTTTTGAGCAAATACCCAAATTTAGTAGATCATCACGACCAAATTGCTTGAGACGAGATGTTGGTTGAGGTTAATTATGAAAGCCAGTCACAAATCCTAACCCCATGGCTGATCTAAGGTCCAATCCTTCAACCAAATTAACAATGGGCCAGCAAACTTGATGGCCCGGTCATGTAAAACACAACAGAAACAAAAGGTAGGGAACTCCATCCTTTTCATTGTTATGAGAGCAAATTCAACCCTCACTTCCCTTGAGAAGCACTTGTCCCTCCTTTGCAAGCTCGGGACATACATGGGGCGAGCCATGCTTTGAGGAGCACAAGCCTACCTTGGCCATGGTAGGCCAGCAGCTGCATTTACTCGAAGTATGAGCCCTATTGTCTTCACTGTTTGCAGCAAAGCTATAGCTGCTCTTGTCTTGGCACCAACTACAGTTATATCTCAAGATGGTATCTCTCTCTCTCCAGATTTCTATCCCATGTTGTTTTGCTGCGTTCTTTCTTGGGGAGGTTTTAGTCAGGATGGCCATGGGTGCGAAAAGATTCTGTTTGGTGTTTTTGGCTGCTTCTAATTGGGAGGGGGATATAGTTTGGCATTTTTATGTGTTAAGGTTTCTCTTCTCTTGGTTTGCCGAACCTGGCACTTCATTTCCAAGGAATCCTACTGGCATCGCTATCAACGGCAAGTGCGCTGTCGAACGAGATCCCGGAATCCAAGCGTCCGTAGGGTAAACCATTGGAATCCAAGCTTTTGTTTACTCATATAATGGTGTGGATGGTTACTACCGTTTTGCATTAGAAAACAACATTGTTACTAAGGAAAGAGAGCAGACAGTGATCCAATCATCTGGTCATCCCTTTAATTTTGCTTTTATTTTCTCATTTCTAAGGAAAATGGGTACTTAACAAGGAACACAGACTGAAATTTTGGTCAGCAAATATTTGTAAACTAATATAGAACCCATGGGCTGCATGGGATATGATATTTTTTTAATTCTTGAAATATAGTATAGTAATGTAATGAATTATAGTAGACGAACGGCTTCAAATGGAAGGCTTAAATAGATAAATTTTTGTTAAATTCTAAGCAATAAATTTAGTGATACATAATCAAAAAATTTTGTCACTAATATCAACATTACTAATACTAGCATCCGGACGATGATTAAAGAATTTTGCACAAACTGAACCTCTATACAGAAACTTTTGTGATTAATACTAGTGTTGGTGCAAAAATCTGCTTGCGCCGGAGAAGCTGGAGTCGAGGGAGTCGCGGTCGCCGTCGGGACCTGCAAAAGAAGTCTAAACCGAAGGTGGGGTTGCTCCGGCAAGACCCTCCGACGCTCAAGTCAGTTCTCTGCCTCAACAAGAATGGAGTGCTCGAACGGAAATTTTAGCAGAGTTTCTAGGTAAAAACGAGAGCTTATCGAATAACGTATCTGGGGTTCCCCTTTTATAGAAGGAGGGGGCAACAAATTGATAGCGACGTCTGTAACCGTCTGGTAGTGAGCCGCCCAGAGTCAGGAGGAATTTATTACGGAGGGTAGTAGAGTGGGATCGTGGCTATCGCCGTGGCTCGCCACGTGGAATCAGTTACGGAGAGTGGAGCGGCGTCCGCTGTCGTGACTCGTCAGGGAGTGGCGGAATCGCACAGGATCCGCCGCAGGGAGTGGAGCAGAATTGTGGCAGTTAATACGGCCTGTCAGGGAGTAATGGAGCTGCATAGGGTCGCCGCAGGGAGTGGAGCAGTGTTGTCCGTTACTGTGGCCTGCCAGGGGGTCCAGACTTGTCGGCCGAAGTTCGGTTGGAGTCGGTAGCAAGGTCCGGTACCTGTAGGAGTTTGGGCGAGGTCTTCCCACAGTCAGAATAGAAGATGAAGTCTGGCCTCCGTAGGAGTCCGGACGAAGTCTACTTACAGTTGGGGTCGTGGGCGGGGTCCGGCTCCCGTAGGAGTCCAGACGAAGTCTGTCTGCAGCCGTGGGAGTCGAGGACGAAGTCCGGCTCCCGTAAGAGTTCGGGTGGAGTCTTCCTGCAATTAAAGTCAAAGGCGAAGTCCGGCTCCCGTAGGAGTCCGGACAAGGCTTACCAGCAGTTGAAGTTGAGGACGGAGCCCGGCTCCCGTAGGAGTCCGGACGGAGTCTACTTGTGGTTGAAGTCGTGGGAGGAGTCCGGCTCCCGTAGGAGTCCGGACGAAGTCTGTCTGCAGCCGTTGGAGTCGAGGACGAAGTCCGGCTCCCGTAGGAGTCCGGGTGGAGTCTTCCTGCAATTAAAGTCAAAGGCGAAGTCCGGCTCCCGTAGGAGTCCGGACAAGGTTTACCAGCAGTTGAAGTTGAGGACGGAGCCCGGCTCCCGTAGGAGTCCGGACGGAGTCCTCCTTGCAGAAGAAGTCGTGGACGGAGCCCGGCTCCCGTGGGAGTCCGGGCGGAGTCTTCCTTGCAGCAGAAGTCGCGGGCTGAGCCCGGGTCCCGTGGGAGTCCGGGCGGAGTCTTCCTTGCAGCAGAAGTCGTGGACGGAGCCCGGACTCCTACTCCCGGGCGGAGTCTTCCTTGCAGCAGAAGTCGTGGACGGAGCCCGGCTCCCGTAGGAGTCCGGGCGGAGTCTTCCTTGCAGCAGAAGTCGCGGATGGAGCCCGGCTCCCGTAGGAGTCCGGGCGGAGTCTTCCTTGCAGCAGAAGTCAGGGACGGAGCCCGGCTCCCGTAGGAGTCCGGGCGGAGTCTTCCTTGCAGCAGAAGTCGCAGACGGAGCCCGGCTCCCATGGGAGTCCGGGCGGAGTCTTCCTTGCAGCAGAAGTCGTGGACGGAGCCCGGCTCCTGTAGGAGTCCGGGCGGAGTCTTCCTTGCAGTAGAAGTCGCGGACGGAGCCCGGCTCCCTGGGAGTCCGGGCGGAGTCTTCCTTGCAGCAGAAGTCCTGGACGGAGCCCGGCTCCCGTGGGAGTCTGGGCGGAGTCTTCCTTGCAGCAGAAGTCGCGGACGAAGCCCGGCTCCCGTAGGAGTCCGGGCGGAGTCTTCTTTGCAGCCGAAGTCGCGGACGGAGCCCGGCTCCCGTAGGAGTCCGGGCGGAGTCTTCCTTGCAGCAGAAGTCGTGGACGGAGCCCGACTCCCGTGGGAGTCCGGACGGAGTCTTCCTTGTAGCAGAAGTCGCGGACGGAGCCCGGCTCCCGTAGGAGTCTGGGCGGAGTTCACCAACAGTAGTCGAAAGTATAGAGGGTCGATCCCGTCAAGAACTTCGGCCGAGAAATTTTATACCCAACACCGTCCTCCCACTTCCGAGTTTGAATTTCGAATGAAGGAAGTATGGAGAGGTTGTCGCAGCCGAAGTTCTCCCCCTGACGTCCGCGCGCAACCATCCTTGGATATGTCGGCATTTAATGCGCACATGCCGGAGCCCTTTTTCCGATCAGGCGACCCGAAGGGTCTTTTCGGAACCCCCACCGGGACATGATCCCAAGCGTCGTGCCATGAAAGTTTGCGAACAGTCAACCCTCGGTAGTGGCGAGCGGGACACGCGGGACACGTGGTAAGCACCGGTCGGTCTTGGGACACTCCCACCATAATTGCGCTGATATCCGCTGCCTATTTAAACCCCCCACCCTTCCTTCGGGGGCCTTACCTTGCCTGAAGGACGACACCTTTCCTTCGTCTGAGAGCTTAGTTACTCAGCCATCTATCGGTGCCCCTGCCAACTCCGAGCGTCCTCCACGCCGGTCTTTGCCGTCTCTCTGCCGTCTCCAGCCCCCCGATTCCTCTCTAAGGGGTTCCCCGCAGGGCCTCCACCTCGTAGGCCATCCTCAAGAGGATGCCACGGGCTTGGAGGAGGGCAAGGAGGAAAACAACAGTCTGCGAGTTCTCAGGTCATCGAGCGGCCGCTGAAGATTCCCGTCGCTTCAAAGGGGGCTCGAGGGAGAATTCCTTCAACAACAGGGGTTTAATAACGGGGATAGCCGGTGAAGGCATTCTGCCTGAGAACTTCGGAGTGGCAAGACGGGGTGACACCGGTCAAGAGGGCAGAGCTGTCGTCACAAGCTGTGGCGGGATCCTTGACGTCATCGGGATCGAGGGACCAGAAGCGGTCGGCGTCGACGGTGGGGCAGTAAAACTTGTTGCGGGGACGGTGGAAGTAGCGCATGCCGACTTGCCAGAACACTTCGGACGGCGGTTGTCACGGAGCATTTGATGATGGCGCATATCTCTGGCGCCGCCGCTGCCTCCGGGGTGACTCCGGTTCTTCTTGAAACAGGTCTTCGTCGCCGCTGCCATTGCCCTGACTGCCCCCTGAAATCTATCCCATCCTTTTCCCCCTGGGGTTGGGACTTCGGTGGTGGAGCGAAACAAGGCGGGGCGAGAGCCGATAGGTCTGCCACACGCACTGGAAAACACGGCTTGGGAGGACAGAAACGGGAAGAGAAGTTTGCAGCTTGAAGCGGCCTCCGGTGTATCCTTTCCAAGCGTGTCTCGAGCCTGTAATAATGTATTCTTTTCTGGCCCTCCGGGGTTTGTAACGTACATCTTGTTAGTTGAAAAATGAGAAGAAGATTTTGTTATCTCGTGAATTGTTGTCTGCCGAACTTCCTTCCTTTTCTCATCTTTTCTTCTTCTTTCTTCTCCCCCCCTTTTTTTTTTTTTTTTTGACGTCGTCCTTAGGTCGCCGGTGTCTCTTTTATTCGTGTTGAATTATCGTTTGCCGAGCTCCTTTTCGGCTTTTACGTCATTCGAAGGTACCCGATTGTCATCGCATCAACCCATCTTTTCCGTCAGTGGCCGCAGGCTCGCCTGGGGCCATTCGAGCTTGGTGCCCCCTCAGGGCTTGAGTTCGGAGGTCCGAGCTTCTGTCACCCTGAGGAAGTTGTTATATTTTGCGTCGAAAGCTTCCTTGAAAGCTGGAACTCCTGATGGGAGCCTCAATTCTTGCTGTGACGGGGTTCTATGCACCTCGGACGCTGTTTGTTTTCTGATCGTCGCTGACGTGGTCCATCGCCTTCCTTTTTCTTTTTTGCTTGGAATTTTTCTCCGCTTCAGCGAGGCTACGGGAGTTCGGCTCCCGTAGGCGAAGTCGGGATGAAGTTCGGCTCCCGTGGGAGTCTGGGCGAAGATCACTAGCAGTTGAAGTTGGTGACGAAGTTCGGCTCCCGTAGGAGTCCGGACGGAATCCTCCCTGTGATCGAAGTTGCGGACGGAGCCCGACTCCCGTAGGAGTCCGGGCGGAGTCTTCCTGCAATTAAAGTGAGGTGCGAAGTCTGGCTCCCGTAGGAGTCCGGACGGGGTTTATAAGAAATCGAAGTTGGCGACGGAGCCCGGCTCCCGTAGGGGTCCGGGCTGAGCTTACCACCGGTTGAAGTGGGTGATGGAGCTCGACTCCCGTAGGAGCCCGGCGGGGCCTCCTTGCGGTATAAGTTGCGAACAGAGCTCGGCTCCCGTAGGAGTCCGGGCCTTCGACTCCGCTCAATTCGGGGCGAGATTCTCCTCCTGTCCTTAGCAGGGCTATGGGGGCGTGTATGGGCGTTGCAGGGCCTCTCCCCCCATCCGGTCTAAATGGAACCGGACCTTCGACTTTGCTCAAGTTAGGGCGAGGTTCTCCTCCTGTCCCTAACAGGGCTGTGGGGGCGCATATGGGCGTTGCAGGGCCTCTCCCCCCATCCGGTCTAAATGAAACTGGGCCTTTGACTTTGCTCAAGTTAGGACGAGGTTCTCCTCCTGTCCCTAACAGGGCTGTGGGGGCGCATATGGGCGTTGCAGGGCCTCTCCCCCCATCCGGTCTAAATGGAACCGGGCCTTCGACTTTGCTCAAGTTAGGGTGAGGTTCTCCTCCTGTCCCTAACAAGACTGTGGGGGCGCATATGGGCGTTGCAGGGCCTCTCCCCCCATCCGGTCTAAATGAAATCGGGCCTTCGACTTTGCTCAAGTTAGGGTGAGGTTCTCCTCCTGTCCCTAACAGGGCTGTGGGAGCGCATATGGGCGTTGCAGGGCCTCTCCCCCATCCGGTCTAAATGGAACCGGGCCTTCGACTTTGTCGGGACGAGGTTTCCCTTTCGTTTTTGATACAGTTTGTTTGGATTGTCCAAAGACATATAGGTATGTAATTTTCAATTAAAATGAAGTTACTGGTAGTACATCCGTAAGTTTTCCGAGCTCCACGGTCGCGGGAGGTCGGCTCCTCCGAGCTCCTTGAGATAATAAGTTTCGGGCCGAACTACTTCTTTGACCTCATATGGACCTTCCCAATTAGGGCGAGCTTCCCTCGATCCTGAGGCTGCGAGACAGCGGCTCGTCGAAGCACTAGATCTCCTGCTCTGAAGACTTTGTCCTTGACCCGGGCGTTGTAGTATCGAGCGAATTTCTGTCTGTAGGCTGCCATTCGAACTTGAGCTATCTCCATCTTTCTTCCAGTAGGTCGAGGTTGGCTCTAAGACTTTGCGAATTTTGATGTTCGTCGAATGCTACGACTCGCACCGACGGGAGTTTAAGCTCAATTGGGATGACGGCCTCCGTACCGAAGGCCAAAGCAAAGGGGGTTTCCTCTGTGGGCAGCCTTTGGGTAGTTCGATACGTCCACAGCATATGATAAAGTTCGTCCGCCCAGGTTTCCTTCGCCTTTTCGAGCCTTGTCTTAATCCCCTGCAAAAGGGTTCTGTTAGTTACCTCAGCTTCGCCGTTCGCCTGAGGATGGGCTACCGATGTGAAGTTGTGGGAGATGTTTAGATCTTCGTAAATTTGACAAATTTTGCCCCCGTGAATTGTCGTCCATTATCAGTGATTAGGGTTCTAGGCAGACCGAACCTACATACGATCGACTTCCAGACGAAATCTTGCACTTTTACTTCTGTGATTTTCGCTCGCCAGTGGTTCGGCTTCAATCCATTTGGTGAATAGTCGATCGCTACAAGGAGGAACTTTCTCTGCCCAGACGCCATAGGAAAGGGGCCAAGGATGTCCATCCCCCATTGTGCAAAAGGCCATGGGGCACTCAAGGGCGTGAGCTCAGTGGCGGGCTGTCTCTGGACGTTAGCATATCTCTGGCAACGGTCACACTTTCTGACATATTCGATTGAATCATGATGCATCGTCGGCCAGTAATACCCTTGGCGAAGCAACTTGTGGGATAAAGATCTAGCCCCCAAATGGTTTCCGCAGATTCCCTCATGCACTTCCCACAAGGCGTAGTCAGCTTTCGAAGGTCGGAGGCATCTTAAGAGGGGCAAGGAGTATGATCTCTTGTACAATTTGCCCTCATAAAGGACGTACCGGAGGCTTGGTTTCGGAGCTTCCGAGCTTCTTTCGCATCCTGGGGGAGAACTCCATCCCTGAGATAGATTACCAGGGGGTCGACCAAGCTGGGCTCGTGGTCAATTTCATCACTGGCCGCGACTCTTCTGTACTCGGGCGCTTTAGAACTTCAAAGAGAACGCCCTTGGGTAATTCGTCGGAGCCAGCGTCGCCAGCTTGGAGAGAAGGTCAGCCCTGATATTTTCCGACCTTGGGATCTGTTTGATGTTGATGAGGGACTCCGAACCCTTCCGGGGGCGCCGGCTGCTGACAAAATGGGCCACAAATTGGTGGCTCATCTGATCGAAAGAAAAGATGGTACCCGACTTCAGAGCCGAGTACCAGTTTCTCGCCGCTCCCTTCAAGGTGGATGGGAAGGCTCGGCATAGAATGGCGTCGGGAGCACCGTAAAGCAGCATCATCATCCGGAAGGCTTCCAGATGATCAACCGGGTCCGAAGTCCCATCGTAGCTTTCGAACTAGGGGAGCTTGAAGTTTGGCGGGATCGGTTCCTGCATGATCATTTGAGAAAAGGGAGGGTCAGTGCAAATATCTTCACCATAAACGGGGGAAGCATGGAGGAGTTCTTCGATCCACCGGTTCATCTCTTGGAGTCTCCGGTCTAGGAAATCCTCTCGACTTCGAGTCTCGATGGTCCTCTGGCAGAATGGGGGCAGGGATCTTTCAGGGGTGGAGTCGTGATCCGATTGAGGGCTCTCCACCCTCGGGTTCGTTTTTCCGGGAAAGATGGGACGACTGGCCCAAGTGGCCCATCCCGCGTCGGATTCTGGTGTTCCGGCGACACCCTTTCCAGGCGCGTTGACGCCTGCGGCTGCTGCTGCTGCTGCATACCTGCACAGCTTCAGTGAGGCCTCTGACCTGCTGCGCTAGCAGGTCAAACTGCTCCGCGCCGACCGCCTTCGTCGTCGGAGGAGGAGAGGTTGGGAAACAGGAGGTGAGGCCGGAGCCTGAGATCTGACCGCGGAGGCCGTGGACCGTCGCGTGGACGCCTTGCGAGGAGGCATCGAGTAAGGACTGAGTGGAGAAAGGAGGAGGGGACACCGGAAGAAATGCCCGGGGGCGGTCCCGTTGAGCGCTCCTTTAAGAACAAGGATACTGAGAAGACACAGGCCCCTTCCTCTAGCGCCAATCCTGTTGGTGCAAAAATCTGCTTGCGCCGGAGAAGCTGGAGTCGAGGGAGTCGCGGTCACCGTCAGGACCTGCAAAAGAAGTCTAAACCGGAGGTGGGGTTGCCCGCAAGACCCTCCGACGCTCAAGTCAGTTCTCTGCTTCAACAAGATGGAGTGCTCGAACGGAAATTTTAGCAGAGTTTCTAAGTAAAAACAAGAGCTTATCGAATAACGTATCTGGGGTTCCCCTTTTATAGAAGGAGGGGGCAACAAATTGATAGCGATGCCTGTAACCGTCTGGTAGTGAGCCACCCAGAGTCAGGAGGAATTTATTGTGGAGGGTAGTGGAGTGGGATCGTGGCTATCACCGTGGCTGTCACGTGGAATCAGTTACGGGGAGTGGAGCGGCGTCCGCTGTCGTGACTCGTCAGGGAGTGGCGGAATCGCACAGGATCCGCCGCAGGGAGTGGAGCAGAATCGTGGCCGTTAATACGGCCTGTCAGGGAGTAATGGAGCTGCAAAGGGTCCGCCGCAGGGAGTGGAGCAGTGTTGTCTGTTACTGTGGCCTGCCAGGGGGTCCAGACTTGTCGGCCGAAGTTCGGTTGGAGTCGGTAGCAAGGTCCGGTACTCGTAGGAGTTTGGGCGAGGTCTTCCCGCAGTCAGAATAGAAGACAGAGTCTGGCCTCCGTAGGAGTCCGGACGAAGTCTACTTGCAGTTGGGGTCGTGGGCGGGGTCCGGCTCCGTAGGAGTCCGGACGAAGTCTGTCTGCAGTCGTGGGAGTCGAGGACGAAGTCCGGCTCCTGTAGGAGTCCGGGTGGAGTCTTCCTGCAATTAAAGTCAAAGGCGAAGTCCGGCTCCCGTAGGAGTCCGGACAAGGCTTACCAGCAGTTGAAGTTGAGGATGGAGCCCGGCTCCCGTAGGAGTCCGGGCGGAGTCTACTTGCGGTTAAAGTCGTGGGCGGAGTCCGGCTCCCGTAGGAGTCCGGACGAAGTCTGTCTGCAGCCGTTGGAGTCGAGGACGAAGCCCGGCTCCCGTAGGAGTCCGGGTGGAGTCTTCCTGCAATTAAAGTCAAAGGCGAAGTCCGGCTCCCGTAGGAGTCCGGACAAGGCTTACCAGCAGTTGAAGTTGAGGACGGAGCCCGGCTCCCGTAGGAGTCCGGGCGGAGTCTTCCTTGCAGAAGAAGTCGTGGACGGAGCCCGGCTCCCGTGGGAGTCCGGGCGGAGTCTTCCTTGCAGCAGAAGTCGTGGGCGGAGCCCGGCTCCCGTAGGAGTCCGGGCGGAGTCTTCCTTGCAGCAGAAGTCGTGGACGGAGCCGGCTCCCGTGGGAGTCCGGGCGGAGTCTTCCTTGTAGCAGAAGTCGCGGATGGAGCCTGGCTCCCATGGGAGTCCGGGCGGAGTCTTCCTTGCAGCAGAAGTCGGGACGGAGCCCGGCTCCCGTGGAGTCCGGGCGGAGTCTTCCTTGCAGCAGAAGTCGCGGACGGAGCCCGGCTCCCGTGGGAGTCCGGGCGGAGTCTTCCTTGCAGCAGAAGTCGCGGACGGAGCCCGGCTCCCGTGGAGTCCGGGCGGAGTCTTCCTTGCAGCAGAAGTCCTGGACGGAGCCCGGCTCCCGTGGGAGTCCGGGCGGAGTCTTCCTTGCAGCAGAAGTCGCGGACGGAGCCCGGCTCCCGTAGGAGTCCGGGCGGAGTCTTCCTTGCAGCCGAAGTCGCGGACGGAGCCCGGCTCCCGTAGGAGTCCGGGCGGAGTCTTCCTTGCAGCAGAAGTCGGGACGGAGCCCGGCTCCCGTGGGAGTCCGGGCGGGAGTCTTCCTTGTAGCAGAAGTCGCGGACGGAGCCTGGCTCCCGTAGGAGTCCGGGCGGAGTTCACCAACAGTAGTCGAAAGTACAGAGGGTCGATCCCGTCAAGAACTTCGGCCGAGAAATTTTATACCCAACAACCAGCATCTTTAATATTATCCTGTGTGATGTATAGAATTCTTTTTTTTTCTCTTTTTTTAATTATTTTTAAATTATAATATAATAAATTATAAAAAATAGAATATTTTAATAACTAAATTTTTGTTAGATATTAAATAATAAACTTTAATGATCGCACCAGTGACCCTTATCATTGATACCAATGCCAAGAATTCTGTATAAGTTAGATTTCATATCTAAACTTCTGTTATTGATATTAATATCATTAAAATAGATATCCATATGGTAAATGGAGAATTCATTGCAAACTAAGCTGTATTAAGAAATAAATTTTAATAATAATTATATAGGAACTCTCATTATTAGTACCTCATTAATACTAGCATCTGCATAGCAAATAAAAAAAATTTAATAAAAATCTTAGTACATAAACTCCTGTCATTGATAACGGTACCATTAGTACTGATCCAATGCGATGCATAGTGTATATTCTTGAAATATGATAAAATGATATAATAAATTATATTAATAAAAAGTTTAAATAACTAAATTTTGGTTGGACATTAAACAATAAACTTTAAACTATTGTATAAGCATATTAATACAGATATTATTAATATTATTTTTTTATGATAAATAAAGAATTTTATATAAGCTGAGCTTCTATTTTAGATAATATATAATAGATAATTGGTGACCGAGTACGTGTTGTATTGTTCTCAAGGCTCAGCACATTGTTTAATCAGGACCATCAGAACTGACCAACATCGACTCGCCCAACTAAGGTGTGGGATTGCAGTCCAGAGCTCGAAGAATTAAATTCTTACCCACGTAGTTCCATATAGGTGTGCTGTTTTTTGCAATTCATGAAAAATATCCTATTTGCATGATATCCAAATGGAAAAATTTTTTATACACCGTATTCAGTGTAGAAAGAACGTAGTCACTACTTTCCAATGCATATTTAATATCTATAGTTTACTTTTTTATTTAAAATTTTAAATGATAAAAATGCCACTCCTCTTCTGAAAAAAATTATTATAACATCCTATGGCTATATCATGGCATCCGTGGTCAAATTATGACTTTCTATATAATATGTCATAATTTGAGCAAAGAATATCATAAAAAAAGAATGAGCATTTTCATCATTTAAAAATTTTATAAATTTTTAATGGTAACAATATTCTTCCTTTTTTATAATTTTTAGAAGAAAAATTATGACATCTTATGCAGAAGTCATAATTTGATCATAGTATGGGTCATAAAATATCATAAATTTTGCAGAAGAGAAGAGATATGTTCGTCATTCAAAATTTTAAATAAAAAAATAAAATTATAGATATTAAATATATATTGAAAAGTGATAACTATATCGCTTAATTAAATTAGATGATATATTTTTTCTACACCAGATATCTTTTATTATGCTACATATATGGGTCTTTTGGGCACCTCTCCGCTTCTTGGCTCAGCGGGCTGAGGCAGTGGAGATGGCCTACTACCGTGCGTGGTTTCCCACTTTATTTGATAAAACGCTGCATGTGTCCCCATATAATTTCTCTCTCTTTTGTAAAATATATTATAAATCAAATATAGTTGAACTGTTTTACTCCAGTACCTAACACTCAACCCTCGCAATGTAAAAATTTAATTGATAATAATAATAATATTTTACAAGTTATTCTCATCAATTAATCTCATGATAAGATCGAAAAGATCTCTGAGAATTTTTTTTTCTAAAGATAACCTCCCAAACCAGTAAAAATTACTGTATTTGATATTATTTTTTTATTATACTATTTATATTTATATTTTTTATTTAAAAAATATAAAAAATAAAAAAAAAAAATTTAATATGTAATGTTGCGAGAGATTACCCTATAATCTTACGTATCAACACGAAATGCCATCAAATAATTTTTTTATCATACTATTTATATTTTTATTTTTTATTTAAAATATATAAAAAAAAAAAAAAAACTTGACATGTAGCATTGCAAGAGATTATCCTATAATCTTACATGTCAATATAAAATGCCACTCTTAGTATCCATTTATTGCTTTACTATTATTATATAGATAGATAGATATATTTTTTATCATCCTATTTATTTTTTTATTTTTTATTTAAAAAAATATAAAAAATAAAAAAATAAAACTTGATACGCGACGTTATGAAAAATTATCTTATAATCTTACATGTCAATACGGAACGCTACCCTTAATACTCATGTATTGCTTTACTATTATTATATAGATATCTTATAATCTTACATGTCAACACGGAATGCCACCAAATAAATTTTTTTATCATACAATTTATATTTATATTTTTTATTTAAAAAATAAAAAATAAAAAAAATAAAATTTAATACGTGGCATTCTAAAAGATTATCTTATAATCTTACGTGTCAATACGGAATGCCATCCTTAATACCCATGTATTACTTTACTATTATTATATAGATAGTGGATCACTAAATAAATTTTTATTTTTATTTTTAACAGTGATTACTTTTACATCCCTACAAAAAAATAGATCTTTACCAGTATAGATAAATACTGCTAAAAGTAAAAAAAAGTATCGCTAATATCATTAGCGGCACTTTTATTAAATGTTGACTTAATGTTGTCAATAACCATATCACTGGTTACCCAGGGATACTTTTATATATGCCACTAAAAATTATTTTTTAGCAATATTTTTTTGATATTTATCAATATTTTCATAATACTGCAAATTTCTTGACCGACACAAAAAAAATGCCGTACAAAAAAAAGATAAAAGATAATTTAACAAATAGTAGCACTTCAAAATATTGGTAAAGGTTAATTAATGACATCCAAAATATTGGTGAAACATGATCAATTAGCCGCATTTTTATAAATGCCGCTAAAGTTTCTATTTTATAATATTATTTTAATATTGACCAGCATTTATAGCATGCTGCCAATTCATTTAATGGTATTAAAAAATATCGTTGAAGATTAATTAGTGGTACTGAAAAGTGTCAATAAGAAAATCTAGATCATAATAGTTATTTCAAAAGATTAATTTACCGATGCTTTTAGATGCTAGTGATAGCTTTATGGCTTAATTTCTCAAGTGTTTTTTTATGGCATTTTGATGTTTAGTAATAATTATTTTTAATGACTGGGTACCATTGTTTTATTCAACCTATTCAGAATTTGTTTGAGATATATGCAGTATTCATTAATATATTATATAATGATATATCTTAGAACAAGAATTATAAAATTAAAAATCTAGCTAAAATCATCCATAAATAATAATTACCTTAATGATTCATTTTGAAAAAAATCAATACAATCTCACAAAACAAATTTAAAATGTAAATTATATTCTTAAAGCAAAAATACAAACACTCCACAAAAGTGATAAAGCAAAAGTATTTGTTACAATTCATTGGAATCTATTCACGTGATACCCAGATCTAAAATCCTTCTTGCATAAATCTTAAGGCATGAAAAAGGAAAAAAAAAAGGACGAAACAAAGAAACAAAAAAAAAAAAAAAAATATTGAAGACTCTTCTACTCGGATTCATCTGAGAGGAAACCAATTTCGAGGAAGATTCGGCCTCTCCTCTCCTCTATAAAATTCTCCCTCTTTCTCCAAAAGATCCCATGACAAGCACTGGCCCTCCTCCTCTCTTCTTCCTCCCTCATTCTTCTCTATTTTACTAATTTTCTTAAACCCATGCCCACCAGAGATTGGAGCTAGAGAGACAGTCGGAGCTCAAGATAAATCCCTCCCTTCTTCCTCTCCTTCTTCCCACGCCATCGCGCATGGCCACCAACCATTGAATTTGTCGAAAACCCACCATGAAACATGACCCTACTTTTCCTCTATTTGGCCAAGACATTTATTTCCTTTTTCGGCCACCAGCGCCATCGCTCGTGGTGCTACACTCTTAGATCATGGTCCTCAGCCTCCCCATGATCCTCCACAGTGAGATCATAACCGCCAGCGAACGGCCAAAGATCAAAAATAAAAAGAAACCCCAGGTGCCCTATTTTTCCACACCCTTTCTTGATTTTCATCGGACGATCCTCGCCGCCGACTGTCTCTTGCCCCACCACCATCGGCCGTCGCTGTCGGACCTCCACCTGTTGCCGCCACCCATCCCCGGTCTTCCGGCCACCAGCCACAACGGACCACCCATGTCTCCCCTATTCAGCCAAGAAAAGAAAAAAAAAAAAAGGAAAAGAAGAAAAGAAAAGAAAAGGAAAAAAGAGAAAAAAATACTTTTTCTCTCCCTTATATCTCTCCTTTAAGATTTTCTATCTTTATCTTCTCTTTTTCTCTATCTATCTGACCCATGGACCCTATTATGAATCTGATATGATCTTTTCAGAAAAATTCAGATTCGCTTTAATATCTATGCAGTTTGTCGATCCAAGTCTGGTCTTTACCATATATTTATAGATCTGATCACCATTAATTCTATGGAGTTATCATGATATGATGCTTGATGATCTTGATCATAGATTCTTTTTTTGAGAAATATGAAGATTCTCTCTGTATTTTCTCTCTCTTTATCTATTTTCTCTCTCTAAGAATACCTATGGACTCCTATCGAGTCATGTCTTCCTCTTCTAAGAACCTATGTTGATTTCGATAAGATGATCTGAAACTACTTTGATATTTGTACCATATGTCAAACCCATATCGGGCATGTCTAATATCTTTGAAATCTACTATTGATGAACTCTGTTGATCGATCTTGATCCAATCCATGCTCCATGATTCCTTGATTAGAGTTGCTTAGATCGGATCCTCAGCTAGGAGGCCATGAATTGTTTCAGTGTCCGGATAGTCTATCAGACCGACCATCCGATCAACGATTTCTTTCATTATTTAATTTTATTAAACTCATTAAAAAAAATTAATTATGATTTAATATTTTAAATAAGATTATCTGATTCATTTAAAAAAGACTAAAGATCTAAGATGATCGAGGTAAATAGATCTTACGCTCCTTATTTATTTTTAAATTTTATATATATTTTTCATACATATGATTTTTTTCTAATGAAATCATATTTTTCAAAAAATAAGGATCAGCATATATTATATAAAAAATATATTTTATTTGAGCATTGATTCTATGAATATATTTTATGTAAATAGCATAATTATGAAGTAAAAAATTTATTATTTTTTCATCTATGTATATATATATTTTAAGAAAAAGATATAAGATTTCAAAAGCTTTCAAATGGCTATGAATGAATCTTTTTGAGAAAATCGACCTTCGGAGTTAGCATCCACACGAAACATAGTCCTGCCAATGGATATAAAGTTAGCATACGAAATAAGAACTCTGTTGATTTAAAAATATAACTTTGTCATGGGTATAACAGTGATCTTAACATGAATATCTATGAGCAATATTTTCAAACATGACACGAACACATGATAAGAATGATTTATGATTTATATTTATGAAATATTCATAATTTATACAAGCATAATTTAGTTTATAACTTATTTTATTATATGCTCTATAAAATATTTATTTTTATAATATCTATTATTTTTTAAATATTATATTATCATAAAAAATTTATGCTTGATCCGATAAGGAAGTGCAGATTCTACTTACTGAGCTAGTGTAGCTCACATATTTTTATTTTTTTTTTACAGAAGAAAAAAGTTAGGACTGACGAAGGATTTAAGCTTAGAGAACTACATAGCAAGTTTGAAAATTTTATAGTGGAAGTTTAGTTTATTTTATGATCATGGACTTGTAGTTATCTATTTATGAATATTGAGATTTGGATTGATACTTGCTTTTAGATTTAGATGCTCTGAACTAATATTGATTTAATTATTTGATGAATAATAGAATTGAATCTTTTATTATGTTTGATTCATAAAAAAATTTAGTTGATTGTGATTGATTAGCTTCATATTATCGTAGACTGTACCCCTCGATAACATGACCGTATTATGTCCCGAATTTGGGACATGATATTTTATGGTATGAGAGCCTAGGTTATGATTACTTGGGACTATGGATTAAGTGATTAGGACATAATATAAGTAATATCAGAGCTTAAATTATGATCACTAAGAATTGTAACTTCAGTAGTATTTGAGTATAGGATTATGATCACTAAGGATATAATCAATGTAGCCTAAAGAATTCAAAGATTGAATTTCAGATCAATAGGTATTGTGATGGAATTTATTCAGGGGCATACGATGTGTATAATAGAACTAAAAAGTTATATCTTTAAGAGGTATTGACCTTTAAACATAGGATATTATATAGATAAGTTATATTGTGTTGTTTATATTTATTCAATTATTATGATTTTGAAATTCTAAACTTGATATGGATAAAGATTATGATGATTTTTTTTATTTTGATGTTAATTATTTGATCATTACAATTTTGAGTTTATTAGAAGAAATTTGTTTAAGACGTGGCCTAAGAAAGGAATGCATCATACGAGAGACAATTTTTTTTTGAGCATTAAATCTACAAAAGATCATGTACGAAATTTGTAGGTAAATGAAAATATATATATATTTGATCTATTGGTAGATTGGATTACCTGATTTTCCTTATGTTTGTTGAAGATATTGTGGTATATTAATTATTATAAGTCAAAGTTTAGATTTTTGAGCTAATCTAAGAAATTTTGTTATTGTTGTTGAATTTAAAAAAGGAATTAGTTTTGGGAGACTTATATGAAATTGATATTTGAGGGATGAGACTTTGGTGGATTTATTGATTAATGTTAAGGATTATGGTGAAAGGAGCTCTAAGAGAAATAATCGAGTTGATTTCACTCATAATGATATTGACTTAAGATTTTCTAATTTGTTAGAGATTTGAGTTAATCATTTTACAAAGAAATATTGGTTTGAAATGATCCTAATGATTGTCAGATAAATCTAGAATTAACTCACTCTAAATTAATTCTATATGTATTGGATTATAAATGAGTAGGTGCAAGCTTATGCAATGATTCCAAATATAGAAAGTGGATTAAGATTTAATTTCAATATGATATGCTCGAGAAATAGTAAAAACAAAAAAACCTAAAGCTTTGTTTTAGTTCTATCTATAAAAAAAAAATGAAACATTGGATCTTCTACCAAATTCATCCGATAGCCTTGCAGAATTCAATGGGTTCGTATCAGAGTACATAATAAAAGTGTAGTAGTTGAATTATACTAAAACTAGTTAAGAATACTAATACAATTAGTGATATGAATGGAGATTTGACTTTTGTAAAAAGAGACCGTCAATGACAAATAAAAGGACAGGGTTATTAATTCTTGGGCTCATTTAAATTTTACAATACTATCTTCGGTAATTGATTCTTTTGTTATAGAAATGGTCAAAAGAGTTTTGAGCATCTTAAGTGTAAGGTTACTGGATTGATATTCCTTGGTTGAGCTTGGACATAGAATATTTTAGATATAAATATCCTTTCCTTACTTTGACATTATTACTTCATTTCTTTGAATGGATTCAAAATTTTCTATAATAAAAAATTAATTGTTACATCATATATAAAGTTAAAAGATAAAGAAGGTTGTAGATTATAATAAACATCTAATGCTCTAGATTTTTTTATGTTCATTAAGAATAGATAGGATCGATTATGATTTTCATATGAAATCAATCAAGAGCAAATAATTTCATAGATAAATAATTATAATATTTGAAATCAAAATTAAGAGATCAAAAAAATTTGTTATCTTGCGGATAGAAATAATCTAGTTTTGAAATATTATATAGTTATTTATGTTGAAGATTTGTGAAAGAAGCACTTTGAGATATAGATAATTTGAAAGCTTAAGTACAGTACGAGGGTTATATATTTTTAATATTCAAAACCTCAAGTATGTCAAATTTCGAGAATGAAATTTTTTATTAAGAGAGGTAGAATGTGATATCCAGCTCTAAAATCTTCCTTACACGAATCTTAGGACATGAAAAAGAAGAAAAAAAAAGAAACAAAAAAAGAAACAAAAAAAAATATTGAAGACTTCTGCTGGGAGTCTTCTTCCACTCGGATTCATCGAAGAGGAAGCCAATTTCGAAGAGGATTCGGCCTCCCCTCTTCTCTATAAAATTCTCCCTTGCCCTCCAAAGGATCCCACGACAAGCACTAGCCCTCCTCTCTTCTTCCTCCTCTTTCTTCTTCATTTTACTGATTTTCTTAGATCCACACCCACCGAAGATTGGAGCCGGAGAGACCGTCGGAGCTCGAGGTAAGCCCCTCCCTTCTTTCTCTCCTTCTTTCTCTTCTTTCCACGCCATCGCGCATAGCCACTAGCCGTCGGATTTGCCGAAAGCCCACTATGAAACAAGACCCTGCTTTTTC
This sequence comes from Elaeis guineensis, assembly GCF_000442705.2. Taxonomy (NCBI): domain Eukaryota; kingdom Viridiplantae; phylum Streptophyta; class Magnoliopsida; order Arecales; family Arecaceae; genus Elaeis; species Elaeis guineensis. Next base: position 21,067,600 of record NC_026000.2, read on the forward strand.
TCTGTTTGAATGAGATGTTTATTCTCTTTTCCGGCCACCGGTACCATACTCGTGGTGCCGCACTCCTAGATCATGACCCTCAGGCTCCCCATGATCTTCCACAGTGAGATCATGACCACCGACGAATGGCCAATGACCAAAAATGAAAAGAATCCCTAGGTGCCCTATTTTTTCGCACCCTTTTCCTGATTTCTTGTCGGACGATCCTCACCGCCGGCTGTCTCTTGCCCCATCACCATCGGCCACTGCTGTCGGACCTCGCCTATTGCTGCCATCCATTCCTAGTTTTCCGGCCACCAGCCACAACAGACCACGCATGTCTCCCCTGTTCAGCCAAGAAAAGAAGAAAGAAAAAGAAGAAGAAAAGAAGCAAAGCAAAGAAAAGAAAAAAAAAGAGAGAAAATATTTTTTTCTCTCTTTTATCTCTCTCTACTCTCTCTCTTTCTCTCCTATCTGACCCATGGACCCTACTATAAATCTGATATGATCATTTCAGAGAAATTCAGATTCGCTTTAATATCTGTGCAGTTTGTCGATCCAACTTTGACCCTTACTGTATATTTACAGATCTGATCATTGTTAATCCCTATAAAGTTACCATGATATGATGCTTGATGATCTTGATCATAAATTTTCTTTTGAAAAATATGAAGATTTCTCTCTATTTTCTCTCTCTTTACCCACTTTCTCCCTCTAAGAATACCTATGGGCCCTATCAAGTCATATCTTCCTCTTTTAAGAACCTATGTTAACTCCGACAAGCTGACCTGAAACTATTTTGATATTTGTGCCACATGTCAAACCCATGTCGGGCTTGTTTAGTATCTTTAAAATCCATATTGATGAACTCTATTGATCGATCTTGATCTTGATCTTGATCCAATTCATACTCTATGATTCCCTGATCAGAGTTACTTAGATCGGATCCTCAGTTAGAAGGCCATAAATTTTTCGATGTCCAGATAGCCTATCAGACCGATCATCCGATCAACGACCTCTTTTATTATTTAATTTTATTGAACTCATTGAAAAAAGTTTGATTATGATTTAATATTTTAAATAGGATTATCTGATTTATTTAAGGAAGACTAAAAATCTAAGATGATGAGGTAAGTGAATCTTACGCTTCTTATTTATTTTAAAATTTTTATGTTTTCTATGCATATGATCTTTTTTTGATAAAATCATATTTTTCATAAAATAAGGATTAACATATGTAATATGAAAAAATATGTTTTATTATAAACATTGATTCTATAAATATGTTTATGAAAATAGCATGATTATGAAGTAAAATTTTATTGTTTTCCATCTATGTATATATATATTTTAAAAAAAATATATAAGAATTTCAAAGGCTCTCAAATAGCTATGAATGAATCTCTTTGGAAGATCGACATTCAGAGCTAACATCCATTCGAAATATGACCCATCAATAGGTATAAAATTGACACACGAAACAAAACTCTATTGATTAAGAAATATGACCCTTCACGGATATAATAGTGATCTTAGCATGAATATCTGTGAGCAATATTTTCAAACATGATACGAATACATGACAAAAATGATTTATGATTCATATTTATGAAATATTCATGATTTATGCAAGCATGATTTGATTTCTAACTTATTTTATTATATACTCTATAAAATATTTATTTTTATAATATCTATTACTTTCTAAATATTGTATTATCATAGACAACTCATGCTTAATTCGATAAAGAAGCATAGATTTTACTTACTGAACTAGTATAGCTTACATCTTTTTATTTTTTTTATAAAAAAAAAGTTAGGATCAATGAAGAATTTAAGCTTGAGAATCTACATAGCAAGCTTGAAAATTTTGTTGTGCAAGTTTAATTTATTTTATGATCATGGACTTGCAGTTATCTATTTAAAAATATTGAGATTTGGGTTGATATTTGCTTTTGGATTTAGATACTCTGAACCAATATTAGTTTAATTATTTGATAAATAATAAATTAAATTTTTATTATATTTTATTCATTAAGAATTTTAGTTGATTATGATTGATTGGCTTCGTGTTATCGTAAGCTGTATCCCTCAGTAGCATGGCCGTATTATATTCTAGATTTGAAGTGTGACAATATAGAAATATATATAAAAAAAAACTAAAGCCCTAAGCAATTCATCCGATGCCTAAGTAGGTACCATCTAAAAAAAAAAAAAATCATTCATGCAGTTTTTAGGTGAAGAGTAAGTAAAAAGGCTATTTGCCTTCTAAACCATTGATCATTATAGATTTACAATGCAAGCTACTTTAGCAATTACTAAGCTTTAAATCCACATAATACCGTTCATCCAAAAAACATATAAGTTCATCAAGCTTCAGTCTTCCAAAGAGGAAAAAAAAACCTATCATATCAAACTTTATTTTAGCTTTAATACCTCCAACTCCCCAGCCTGTGACTCTTAATCCATCAATCATAGTTGTGTGCAAATCAGTCCCAACCACACTATTAGGCTATAGAATGCCATCAATGTTGAAGACAACTTGACCAAGATATTCCAAATTAACCTGAAATATTTTCACTGCACAGTCAGATAAAACTATTAGAAGATTATGGTGTTCCTCATTAATGATACTATAACCATATCAGTAGAAGTTAATACAAAATAAATTTAATGCAAGGGGGAAAGCATGTAACAGCTTTTACAATAATTTAGAACTCTGATACCCAGTGTATGATACCAGAACTTGGAGGAAAAATGAAAATATTATGAAAAGCAGTAGATCCGCATTTAAGAATGCCGAATCTCTTTTTGTTCCTCTGGAATTTAAGTTCCTTGATTTCCTGAAAAGCATTCTCTAACCTAGCAACATCTACCCGTACTGAGTGAAATAGAGGCAGACAAGCTTTATTGTCGGGAGAGAAGTAACAACTTACCATGTTCAAACACATAAATACAGTAGAAAGAACTTAACCCAATATAAATACAATAGAACAACAAAACCCTATATACATTAACCTGGAAAAGATAAACCCAAACAAGAACACCAAAAAATAGGAGGAAGCCCAAAGGCCATTGCCAAAGATAAGAAATATACAGTGACAACAAACATTACCGTTAGAGAACTTAAACATAGTGCAGGCGTACCAACAGATATAATAGATGTAACAGATGTTGTGAACATCATACACTGATAGATGCTGGACAAACTATCACGCCCCCGATCCGAGATTGTGAATCGAGGGTCATGGCAACCGCCGCATACTTATAAAGAACTCTCTCCATAAGCATGCAAGGTATCTCATCACGATATCAATACATCACAGCGGAATAAATTCAAATAATTATTATTCAACTTTAATTCAAGTAATTAAATCAAATGTCTTACATCCAATAAAATTTTACTAACAATAAAACAATAGGTCTAAGTTCAATGAAGTTGACAATGCTAAATCTCGCCTCTAAAAGCTCTGTCCCAATATTTCTTCCCACGCTCGAAATTAATTATCTGAATCTGAAAAATAGAAAGAAAGGTAATGAGCTAGATAGCCCAGTAAGTAACAAATATCTCAACTAGATATTTTATAATTTTAAGAATAATATTGCAAATAAACATAAGAGTATATTTCATGCTGATTTATTACAAATCAAATATTTTCAAATATTCACATATAATATAATCATAAATCCGATTTGATTCAAAACACTCGTAACTCAACACCTTGACTATGACCAACGTTTAACCCCCATTGACGGGGTCCACAGAATACCAGTGCACAACCCCCACTGGTAGGGTCCACAAATACCAGCACACAACCCCCACTGGCAGGGTCCACAAACACCAGCGCACAACCCCCACTGGCAGGGTCCACTGAATACCAACGTATAATCTCCATTGACGGGGCCCACTGAAACATAGTTAGGCTGAGAGCATAAATTCGATATGTATCAATACACTTTGTATCATAATATACCATAATCTTTTACTGAACGTGTTCATAATCGACATACCATAATATTTCAAAAGCACTTTTCTTTCAAAACATAATTTCATAAATCATGCATAATTTCAGAGAATAATTATTTATTTTCAGAATAAATATGGAATATCTCGAGAAGATGATTCATTACTTACCTTTCACGGAGTACTGAATGAACAGATCGACTAACTTCTAGGAGATTCTTCCATGCCTATTATCCAAAATTATATTTTTACATTAATTTTAATTCAAAATTAAATCTAACAAATTCCAAAATCAAAATCTCACTTAAAATCAGACTCTTCCCTAAACTCGATCAAAATCATCAGATGAAGCCTTTCACTACGCTAATCCTAGAGGAATAACTTTAGAGAGAGAGAAATCCATCAAGAGAGAGAAACAATCTAGAGAGAAAAAATTCTAGAGAGAGAAAGTGGAGAGAGAAAGTCCAATTCCAGAGAGAGAAAGTCAGGGTTCAGACTGAAAGAAGAGAGAGAGAAACTCTCTCTCTCATCATTTATTTATTTATTTATTTATTTATTATATACATATATATATATATGTATATATATATATTTTTATTATTATTATTATTTTTCTTTTCTTTTCTTTTTTCTTCTTTTTCTTCTTTTTCTCTTTTTTTTCTTTTCTTTTTCTCTTTTTCTTCTTTTTCTTTTCTTTTCTTTTCTTTTCTTCTTTTTCTTCTTTTTCTTTTCTTTTCTTTTTCTTTTTTTTCTTTTGTTTTCTTCTCGGGCTTCTTCCAGGCCGGAACAGGAGACCGGCAGTCCCCTCTTTTGCCGGACCGTTCAGGCCGCAGCCACCACGGCGGAGGCCGGCGGCAGAGGGGGGCCACTCCCCCGGTCACGGAGAGGCATGGCCGGCGGTCGATTGCGATCGCCGGCGTCGAAAAATCCAAGGAAAAGAGACCAAAATAGGGGTCTCTTTTCCGACCAAGAATCGGCGACTCCCGTCGCCGGCAGCCGCGCACAAGGGCACGGGAGGAAGGGGAAGGAAGAGAGGAAGAGAAGGGAACTCACCTCGGCCTCCGGTGACCCCACCGACGAGAATTCACGGTGAGAGCAAAACAGTTGTCCGCGGCTCCAAATCGAAAAATAGGAGAAAGAGAGGGGAAAAGGCCGGTGATCGGCTTCTAGGGAAAGGGGAGGTCTTCTTATAGAGGGCCCTAGGACTTCGAGAGGTCCTAGGACTCCCAATTTGCCCGGGTTTCGTCGGAGAAGAAGACTCCTATCGGGAGTCTTCTTCCCAGTTTTTCCTCTATTTTTTTTTTTTTTTTTCAATGGGCTTGGGTCTTAGATAGTTGGGCTTGGGCTATAACACAAACAGAGCCATGGATAAGTGCTAAGAGCAAGCTAATGGAGATCCCAAGACATACATCATAACAATGCAAGCAACAAAGGTGTAGAAAACTTCTTAAATTGGTTGTTCCAGCGATGTGAGAAATAAAGAAAACAGCAACCTTATATTGTAAATGAGAAAACACCTTTTGCAAACAACATAACCAAATAGAAGATGTGGAAGTAAAAGCTAGAGGAAGCATTTAGTTGGACTATCAAACAAGTGTGTCATGAAACTGCTAAGCTGACTAAGAATTTGCTGCATAACACTTGAAAGATGGGTGTTGGAATAAGGCATTGAAACTTGTTTGCAACCAAGGCATTGTGAAAGCTGACACAGGAGAAACCAGAAGCAGTGTCCATCCCATTCTGATAGTTTCTGAATCCAAGGTTATTAGGATCACAGAATTTATGGAGCGAATTAGCTAAATCATTAGATAGAGCAGAAGGACAAACAAGACCAGCCCGGATGTTGGCGGTGTGCCAACGGATTGATCTTATTAGAATCACTTCCAAGCTTGTTCATAGCATCACACATGCAAGCAAGGCCAACAACAGCTGGAACACCAGTAAAATCCTGAATAGAAAGTTTGACTAATATATAACAAGACAAATAAGACCCTTCAGATAAGAGTGATGTAGATGAGCCTTGTGGACCTACCTGCATAAGAACATGAGTAGGCTTGAATGGAATCTCAACTTATGGTGATGTATGGGCAAATGATCATATAGTTGGTAGGCAATAAACAGTGCACTATTTTGAAACAATACTGTCTCCAGATTTGGATTCAATTAACGACATAGAACTTGTTGTAATTGAAGACAGTGTGTGGGCAAACCGACAGCAATATATGGGCACTTAGAGGTGCCCTTCCAGGAAAAACATATAACCAGATAGAGTGAGAGAAAAGAAGAAAACACCTAAATTAGCGTTATTTGAAATGGGGATAGAGGAATCCAGGTGGTGAGAATAAACATAAGAATTCTAGGAATTACAAGTATGTGGTAAAAAAAAAGAGCATAAACTATAGTAAATAAAAACTTTCAGCAAAATAATTCTAAAAAATGAACTAGATAAAAATTGATGATTATACAACTGAAGAGAGAATTCGGAATTGGAATCGAAGGGATTGGCGGCTCAGATACGGCTAAGATGTTGAGAGAGATGAGGCTTGGGCTCGGAGTTAATCCCAATAACAATGATGAGGGGGATGAAACCGTGGTGGGCAATGACTATGGTCTTCTTCTGAAATTTAGGAGAAGATTGAAGTGGAGAATGAGATGAAAAATTGAGGAAAAATATAGATCTAGAATTCTTTCTTTTTTTTTTTTGGTACATAAAGCCTCTTATGTGTAAGGTTACTATATCCTACAAAAGTTCATACATCAATACATAAACCACTATGACAATATGAGCCCAACATACAACTAAACCAAAACTTATATAACTTAGAAATTAAAAAGAACAAACATTATATTTTAACACTCCCTTTTAATGGTTGTTCTTGAATGCCCATGAAATCTCTAAAGTAGATGAATTTCTCTTTAGATAATGCCTTGGTGCGCCACTTGGTCTTGAGTCCTCATATACTTTACTTCAACTTTTTTTTCTTCTATCACATCTCTTATGAAATGGTACTTGTACAGCTATGATAGATAGGATTCTTTATCATAGAGATGGTAGACTTGTTGTCATAAAATAGTGTAGTGGCTTCTTCTTGCTTCTCACCCAATCTTCTAGTATTCTTCTCAACCAAATTATTTGTTATACCGTCAAGGTAGTTGAGATATATTCGGCTTTCGTGGATGACAATGCCACAATGTCTTGCTTCTTTGATGCCCAAGATATGACACCGGATCCAAAAGAAAATGCATAGCCCAATGTGCTCTTCATATCATTAATGCTTCCGGCCAATCACTATCACAAAATCCAAATAACTTCACGTGGTCATTTATGCTTCTTTCATATATGATGCTATAATCTTTGGTTCCTTTAATGTATCTCAAGACTTTTTTTGCCACCTCAAAGTGCACTTTGCTTGGCTTTTGCATGAATCTAAAAAATAAACTTGATACAAATATTATATTTGATTTTGTAATTGTAAAATATAATAAACTTCCAACAATGCTTCTATATAGTGGTGCATTGACTTCACCACTTTTATCTTCTTTCATGAACTTCTCATTTACCATCAAGGTGTTGTCACAATATTGCAATTCTCCATTTTGAACTTCTTGAGAATGCTTTCTACATACTTCTTTTGACAAATAAAAATATCATCTTCTTTTGGCTTGATTTCAATTCTTAAAAAATAATGGAGCAAATCCATATCATTCATTTCATATCTTCTCATCATATCACTTTTGAAAGTCAAAATCATATTCTCATTGTTAGTGGTAATGATCAAATCATCAACATAAAGAGAGATAATGAGAATATCATTACCTTGCTTCTTCATATAAAATGTTGGTTCACTTGGACTTCTTTGAAAATCTTTTCTATAGGCATCAATTTGAGAATACCATGCTTGGAGTGCTTGCTTCAACCCATACAATGCTTTCTTTAACTTGTACACTTTACTTTCTTGACCTTTGATGATGAAGCCTTGAGGTTGTTCTACATAAATTTCTTGCTTCAATATCCCATTCAAGAATATCGGTTTTACATCAAGTTGGTGTAGTTTCCAATCTTTGTATACCGTCATAAAAATAAGAGTTCTAATTGTGTCATGTCGAGCAACTGATGCAAAAATTTTTTGATAATCAATTCTGGATAGTTGAGAGTACCCTTTTGCTACCAATCTTGCTTTGTATCTTTGAATGGATCGATCCAAATTATGTTTTGTCTTATAAATCCACTTCAAGCCAACGACTTTCTTATTATTTGGTTTCTTCACTAGCTCTCAAGTTTTGTTTTTCTCAATCATATCAATTTCTTCTTGCATTGCCTTGTTCCACACTTCTTCATGTATAGCTTCTTCATAAGTTTTAGGCTCAATCATGCAAAAGTTACAAGGGCATAAATATCACTTAAGCTTCTCATTCTTATAGGAGTAAAATTTGGAGATGAGCTTGAGCTTGAAGTTGGTGATAGATTTATACTTAGAGAAGTTTGTGGTGAATCTTCATTCTCATTTTTTTTAGTTTGGATATCATGAATTTCTTCATCAAGAGTAACAATATTTTCTTCAACTTTCTTATCCTTTCAATCCCAAGTAGCCTTTTCATTGAAAAGAATATCTGTTTTTATGATTACCTTATTGTGCTTCAAGCTAAAAAATTTATAGTCTTTTGATTTAGAACTATAGCCTACAAAAATATATTTTTCACTTACTTTATTAAATTTGTACCTCTTCTCCTTTGGAACATGTACATAGCATACACATCCCAAGACTTTGAAATGCTTCACCGAAAATTTTTTACTAGACCAAGCTTCAAATGGTGTCTCATTTTGGAGAGCTTTTATTGTATATCTATTCATCAAATACACCACCGTGTACATCGCTTCTACTCAAAAAAAATTTAGAAGGCCTTTGTCTTTGAGCATAGATCTAACCATCTCAAAAATAGTATGGTTCTTTCTTTCGGTAACTCTATTTTATTTCGGTATGTAGTCAACGGTCAATTATCTTTGCAAACCAACATCTTCACAAAATTTTTTAAATTTATTTGAGTTATATTCACTATCTCTATTACTTCTTAGCACCTTGATGTAGTGCTTATTTTGCCTTTCCACAAGATTTTTGAACTCCTTAAAGATGGTGAATGCCTCAACTTATGTCTCATAAAGTACACCCATGTCATTCTTGAGTAGTCATCAATGAAAATAATGAAATAGATGTTACCGATATGAGGAGTTTTCATAGGTCCACATATGTCGATGTGAACAAGCCCCGACAGTGCTTTGCTCTCCATGCATACTCTTTTGGAAATGCCTCTCGGTATTATTTTTCAAGTGCACATCCTTCATAAATTTTTTTCTTGTTTTGTATTGCCGGTAGACTATAAATCATATTTTTTTGATATAGATTTCTCAAGCTTTGAAAGTTCAAATGCCCATACCTTTTATGCCATAGCCATGACTCATCATTCACCTTAATCTTTCATGCAATATTCTTTGTATAGTGCAAAATAAGAGAAAAGATTCTATTTTTCTTCATGTTGATATTTGCCATAAGTTGCTTTTTCTCTTCTTTGTTATATATCTTGTAGCGATTGTCTTCAAAGTGCACCATGTGCCCATGCTCAATCAATTGTCCAACACTTAGAAGATTTTGTGTCAAGTCCGGAACAAGTAAAACATCATGGATGAACTTCCTCCTTTTTTTTGTGTCAATTGTAATTGTCCCTTTGCCTCTTGCTTGGACTAGTGCATCATTTTCCATCTTGACTTGTGAGATTGAAGAACTATCAATGTCAACAAAGATGAACTTATCACCGATCATGTGGTTGCTACATTCACTATCAAGGTACATACATCATTTTTTTGCTTCTCTGTGATTTGACATACATAGAATGCGCTTTGGCCACCTTCATTTTCTTCGAAGAAGTGTGTTTGCTCACTTGTTTGGTACCTATAATCTTTTTGAACATGGCCAAACTTTTTACAATTATAACATCAGGATTTCTTCTTAAACCAACAATCTTTTTCAACATTAAAAGATCTTTTATATATATTGCACCTAGGTTGAGTGCTCTCATCATTTTGATTTCTTGGAAAGTTATTTCTTCTCCTTCCTCTTCCTCTTATATTTCTTCCTCTTCCTCTATTTTGGTTTCCACCCCTAGATGACTCCCCTTTAACTTATGCATGACTAGACGGTTTTCTTTGAGAACTTTTGTCAAATATCTTGATCTTAGATTGAAAGGTACTTTCTGATTCTTAGAAAAATCTTGTCAGACACCGCTTGTGGGATAAAGAAGAGGGCTTTGGCATCTTTTTTTTAGTAGTCCTTCATTTGCTCTCTTTATTGATTAGTTGAAGTGGATAGCTTTTCATACCCACTCTCCATCAAATTTTAAATCTCTTGTGAAATGAAAAGGGTCTTCATCTTGATGCTTCAATAATCATAATTTTTTTCATCAAAAAATAGAAATAGAAGGTTGATTAATACTCATACCCATGTTGTTTGAACTTGCCATGGAGATCTTCTTGAATGGTGCTCTCTTTCCCACTTGTTGTCTTCAAATTCAAATCTTGTTGATCTTCCTTGCTCTGATACCACTTTTGTTGGTTTTGTTTACCAACTTGATGAAATTTGGGAGGAGATTGAAGTTGAGAATGAGATGAAAAATTAGGGAAGAATGTAGATCTAGGATTTTTTTTTTTTTAATACATAAGGCCTCTTATATGTAAGGCTACCACATCCTACAAAAGTTTATATATCAATACATAAATCACTATGACAATATGAGCCCAACTATATATGAGTCTATATATAAACCCAACATACAAATAAACTAAAACTTACATAACTTAGAAATTAAAAAAAATAAACATTACATTTTAACACTTCATCCCCCAAGTGCTCCACTCCATAAATATTCATGCCCCTCCAACCATCTCCTTTCCCTCGCCTATTATTTCATGCCCCAAATTCGGAGAGCTAAAAAATGTGAACAACCTTGGGTTCCATAGAAGGTTGTGATCATGGGCTGCTTACTACTATCGGGTGCGATTCGATAAGCGAGTGGAAGAAGGTGCACTGGTGCCAGATCAGGACACCGAAGAGGGTGGGGAGAGCTCGACGAAGGTGGGCTTGGAGGAGAGTCGGCACGATCATTTGAGGGTATAGACGAGATGTGGAAAGGGTTGGAGGAGGAGAATTTCCCTTACCAGACAGTGGAAATGACAGTAGCAGGCTGGGTGTGGTGAAGCGACAGCTATAGTGGTAGGCAAAGATTGAGGTTGCGAGGCCATGGAAGGAGGATAGCCATCCAGTTTCAAGTCTAGAGCCAGTGGGAAGGTAGTTGTTTTTTTTAAAACCACTACCCATTTTACCTGAATCGAGATTCGCCGATTAGTTCGTGGATCAAATATTAGCAGATAGAAGCATAGGAGGGAGCGGATACTTAATTTAAAAAAAAAATTACATTTACTTATTACCAACATATATATTTAGTGCATGCCACTAAAACAAACTATCATATTTTCTATAGTAATAATATTAGACGGTCAATTCTAATGAAAAATTCAAACATACTAGATAAAATTTAAATTGCCAGCATTTTTTATATATACCGATAAAATTATGTCACTATTTTCATGAATTATTTTACTCGATAAATTTGTGTTTTAGATCAGTTTCTAAGAAAACATATTGATGCGTTGTTATTTTTTCAGCTTAATAGGTACTTTGGCGTGGTGGGAAGCTTGTATGCAGTGCTCTGGTGGGAAGCCAATGATTTGGAACGAAGTAGTGAGGCAAATCTAATAGGGAGACCAGAAAGGTTGCAATCTTAGTGGTTGGCATCAAGGAACTCCAATAGCTATCACAAATTACGTGAAACACCTAGAATTACAAATTGTTACTTTGAGTTTGCCTTTTAGTAGGGCATTAGTCCCTCATTAACTTTAAATTTTGCTTTCATATTTTAGATGATCGTGCATTTTACTGTTTATGTCATGCATGAGTTTGTTGATACATGAAAGTCCTTCAGCAAGAAATCTTTCACTCTCTAGTGCATTGTAGAGGCCTCTGTTAACCTCTGCTAGAAACATTAGAAATTATAACATCTAGCTGTAAGGCCACCTAGCATGATTATGTCCACATAGCATGACGATGAAATCTTGGTATGGTATGACACCATTTCACATGATGATGTTGCTCAAGTTGTGCGGTTCCTTGTGAAAATTTTATGCACCTCCACCCTTAGTGAGTCTCTACCCATCGTGCCTTCGCTTCCCCTGCGATGCAGGAATTGGTCAAGCCAACCTGTTGTCTTAATTTTGGGCTGGGTCGTCAGATAGCACTTGTTGAGCCAGCCTGTCAAGATTTTCGGGCTCAAGATTTTTACTTTAGTCTGCTGCAAGCCCACGGGCATGCTGGGCATATCCGCAGGCCGTAGATCTCCTACTACTCCAAAGGGCGTCTGCCCAAAATCCACTTTAGAGGTTCCAAAGTATCGAGGAGCATTGTAAAGGAGCATGACCAGCATCCCATATGCATAGGTCGTAGGACTGGCAAAGCGTGTGATTAACTGCCAAGAACTCAGAGGTTTGATTTTGAATGGCATAACCCTCGATTAACAAAGCACTCCTTCTAGGAGTTTGACTCAGTTTAGCGGGTGCCCTAAGCTTTGATGGAGATGAGATAGGATGGATATAGAATATCGTATGAGGACTAGTTCCTCCTAACTTCCGAATAAAAAAAGTTGCATGGCAAATTCAAAAATGTATCATCTCTAAATTTTGTAATCTTTTGGTTTCATATAAATAATTCTTTGACGACCTACGTCATTTGGTGTCCGTTTAGATGTATAGGATAAAAGCCTATGGGATTTTTGAATTGGCCAAGGCAACCAAATAAATTAGACTGGATTAGAACTATTTTTATAAGAACCAACAAAACTATTACGATGGGACGGCCGGAATTCTATAAGGAGGAAAAAAAGACCCATTGAAATTCTTTTTTTTTTTTTCCTTATTGCATTCGGAGAGGCACGCTCCAATATTCCTGGGTTCTTGTAAATATATGAAACCTAGTCTGACTTAACAGATGTCTCGATCCAACTTATGCATCTCATGAGATTTTGAGCATAGACATCCAAATAGACTCTTAGCACCGTTGGATTCATGGGCCCAAAATTTATTGGATTCATGATTTAGAGGAGCATGTGGAGTGGGCCGATCCGAATCCCATACGATGAAAAAAAAAACTTATTGAGATAATTTTTTTTTTATAGAAACTCTTTGTGCAGCACCGTAGTGTAGAAAATTGACGTGGAGTGCACCGCTTCATCTATTGGACCACATAGCCACTACTTTCTAACGCGCATTTAATGTTCATAGTTCTACTTTTTTTTATTTGAAATTTTGAATGATAAAAATACTCTTCTTAAAAATTATAACATCTTTCTTAAAAATTATGACATCCTTTTTTCCTTCCGAAAAAATTATGATATCTCTTCATAAAAATTATGACATCCCTTCACAAAATTATGACTTTCTGCATCGGATGTCATAATTTTTGTGATGTCATAATTTTTATGAAGAGTTCATAATTCTGTGAAGAGTGTCAATTTTTTCGAAAGAAAAAATATCATAATTTTTCTGAAGGGGTGTTATAATTTTTAAGAAGAGATGTCATAATTTTTAAGACATTTTCGTCATTCAAAATTTCAAATGAAAAAATAAAACTACGGACATTAAATGCGTTTTAAAAGCAGTGGCTATGTGGTCCAATAGAGCGAAGCAGTGGCTCCACGTTAGATTTTTACATCACGAGTGGTGCACAAAATTTTTTTTTTTTTTTTTTTTTTTTATCTTATAGGATTCGGACAGTCCACTCATAGCTCTAAGTATTTTTAAATACAAGCCTAACGCAAGCCATTTTTTCTAATGGTATAGGTCTAAACAATGAATTTATGAGATCGAGGCCCACGAATCCAAGCAGTCCTAAGAGCCTGTTTGCATGTTCAAATCTAAAATCCATGAGATTCATAGTTTGGACTACTACAATAAAAAAAAAAATTAAACTAAATTTATACTTCTAAAATTAAAGATCTTTAGAGTGGACTGGCGTGAATCCCAGGAGAGAAATAAAATAACCATTTTTTCAATTCAGGCCAACTGATAATCATGGATGGTTATAAATATAGACAGCTCACTCTCTAATCAATATTTTTCTTATGATTGTACTGATGCAGCACACGAGTCCTATGGAATTTATGTCCAACCATCCAAACAAATCTTTAGAAGCTCCTACCATGCGGAAGCAAAGCAGCGCCCCCTGCTTTCCCAGCAGAGCATCCGTACAAAGTTAAGCATTATAAACGGCGATGGCCAGGACTCACGTCCTGTACGCATGATTCGCGGGACGGCGGTTTAACACAAAATGCTTAGGCTTTGGTTTCATAAAGAATGAATATGACTGACTACCGGAACTCGGGCTTCCACGATGGATAGCATAATCCCTGGGCCTTGGATTAACAAAGTACTCGTTCTACGAGCTTTGACTTGGTTTACCTGGAGGCCTGAGCCTTGGTCTGGATGAGGTAGGATGGGAAGGTATCGGATGAGGATTAGTTCCTCCTAACTTCCACCGAAGATTAAAAAAGTACATGACTAGCCCAAAATGCATCTCGCCTAAATTTTCTACTCTTTTGGCGTCACACGAATAGTTCTTTGTCGACTTGGGTCATTTAGAAGCTCTACATCTTCAGAACTAAAATTAGGCATGATTCAGATCCACACATGCCTCCCCGCCTTTTAAAACCCAGGTTCGGCTTAAGATAACCAAGTATCTAGGCTACGATATAATTCAAATGTATTAAAATATAACGGTAAGAAGTCACGCTAAGGCCAAAATATAACTGTTACTTTATAGTTGCTTCAACCATTGAAAAGAAAGCCACTCCAAAACAAGTTATCATTCTGTTCCTTCCCATGTTCCGATTCCCATTGACATCATAATTTGCTCTCATCCATATAATGTTGTTCCCTACAAAGTGCCCACTAATTATTTTAGAAGATAGGTATTAGGTACCATAAACACCAGCTTCTAAAAGATCTATCCCGCATACAAAAACCCATGTCGTGCCAAATTCCATATTAGTCTGGCCTTTTTTCTTCCATCAACAAATGGATTGTTAAAACAATCGAACAGCAAATGACATCAAAGCCAACCATAATAGTTATTGATACCGAACTATGAAAGTAAAAAAGGGTCTCTAAGCAACCACTAATATATCCAAGGCTACAGCAACTACATCAAGGTAAAACCTAGATCACTGCTACCAGACATATCTTGATATCCTAAGCTAACACTTCAGCAGACTAGAATGGTCACAACCACGATGTACAGAGAAAAGCGGAAACAAGAGCAGCAAAGGAAAAGGAGAAGCACCAGTAGGAGAGACCATCACTCTCTCTCTAAGCATATCCTCCTTTCCATCTAGGGTGAGCATTGTCATTCCTGTTGTTTCTGAAGGCACAGCATCCAACAGAGTAGACAACAATAAGGAAGATGAGGAAGATGATGTTCACGACCGCGACCTTCTTCCAGTCATTCTTGACATTGGCGAGGACCCCTGCCTTGCAAGATTGGCAGTCATAGCAGAGGATAGATGGATCGTTTTGCCATGTGTTGCAGTCCGAATTAGTAGAAGAGGCGAAGCCAGAAGGTTTATCCCAAACAGTTTCACTCCGGTAGGTGAAGTTGCATGCAGTGGGAGGCTTGCAGCATCCAGACTGCATAAAAACGACAGACAGAAACATTTAACAGGTAGAAAAGAACTGAGATTTCGTTAAAATTATATGATGCCAATTTCAGATCATAATTCAAACACATGGAGAAACCACTAAATACGGACATGATTCACATGATCTCATTAAAAAAAAATGTAATAATTTAGCCTCTTGCCTTCAAATAGAAGCCACATATCTAATCTAGACAAAAGCAACACATGATCTGTATGTCTTTCCCACAAAAAATGGATTTGTAATGGGTCCAGCATTTTTAAATTAATCTGAAAGATTGTCTGCTGGTAAACTATCAGTTTAAAAGTTATGTATCCAAACACCAAGGAATAGAACTACAGAAAGGAAGTAAACTTTGAGGCATTAAAGAAAGAACAATATGCTCACAGTTCAAAGGTAAAACAGAATCAGAATTGAGGAGCGCCAAAGCACATGAAAGTTAAATAGCAACCTGATTTAATTAAGCCACCAACAGATGTTTAAAAAACTATCAGCAGCTGTAAGGTAGTGATCCTAGACAAACTACAGAGTTTTCTCAACTTTCTAATGCAGTTTAAATTCCATATTTTTAACAAGATTACTTGAGTAATTTGCACCGGGAGTGATGAACCATTAGGAGGACCACATAGTGCACACACATTTGTAAGGTAATATAGTATTAAAAAACTTCTTAGGTTGCAAAAATCAATGCGGGGCGTGCCAAGATTACAGCAGCAAAGAAAGCTTGAAAACTTTCTGAAGTTACAAAAAGAAAAAAGGTGACGTTGCAATTAAAGCAACAACAAAACGTTTAGGACTTGAAAGACTTCACAAGAATATCCTAGATGTCAATCAAAGGAAGTTTAGGACTTGGTTTATGCACAAATGAACTAATAAATAGATAAACTTCAACTCTTAGTTAAACAGTATGACCACCACAATGTGACCGTTAACTGAAGTCTTGATGAAGATGGCCTCAAAAAACAAAAGGCTAAGGACATTGCTAACCAATCTAGACTTAAGGATTATAAAATACCAAGAGGACTCCAATTTTATCTAGACTCGGTTGACAACATGTAAAAAACTCGATGTAAGATCTATAAAATATGTGTGGATGGATTCGGGTTGTGTCTTTTGGGTGAAAGAATGACTGATCTTCTTTCATAACATCAACCATTGGTTCGCACTTTGCATAGATCTCAAAGCACTCCAAGCTCTTTCTTCCATCCGCCTACATAGATCTCAAAGCAGCAATAAAAGTTAACGTCATGAAAGAAGGTGAATCATACTTTTGCGCGCAAGATACAACCTGAAACCTGTGCATATTACCTACAATAGATAGATTCAATTTTAAAGATCATCATCATCTAGAATTCTAGATACCAAAATACAGGGCAAGAGGCAGTAAAACAAATGGCAACAAAAATATTGATCAATGAAACAAATAAAGAAATTCACAGTAGCATAAGAATGCATAGGAAATTCACCGAACAATTTACCAAAAGAAGGGGAAAAAGGAGAAAATTCATCAAGAAGAGCACAGTAAGACACAAAGACCCTTAACAAACGCCACCAGAAAAACAAAAGGTACACAAAATACTAAAAACCCAGAGCCAGAGAGAGATTCTGAAAGAAAAAAGAGAAAATTGTCATAAATGAAACAAAAGAGAAAAAGGAGGAGGCCAGATCTCCAAATGACAGACAGAAACCTGAACAAAAAACGAAAAGTTTCAAAACTACCTCCAGCCTGAGTAACTACCCACAGAAAACCACTTGCAGGAATAAGACAAAAGTAGAAGGAAGATAAAGCAACTCACCAAAACCATCAGAAAGCTGTCATCAGACTACACCAAAAAAACACTTAGACCCACTTTCCAATGCCATCAGTTTGACCAAGAAACAAGTCACTTCGGCCAGGGACGAAGGAGGAGGAGGAGGAGGAGAAGGAGAAGGTGGTGGTGGTGGAGGAGAACGAGAAAAAGAAAAAAAGAGAGTATCTTATAAGAGCATTGATCCAATAATACATAGAATGACGAATCCGATACTCCGAAAAATAAGAACAGAAAACTAAAAAAAAAGATTAAAATAAAAAAATATTTCTATAAGTAAAAATCGTATGATGGATGGAAAAGAGACATTTTCCGATAAGCCTATCTTCCAAAAAGGACCCAAATCATCAAAAATACACGCGAACAAACGAAATCAAAAAAAAAAAAAATCGAATTTTTACTCTCGGTGAAAAAAAAAATTTGCTGATGAATCTCTGTTCCGAAAGGACCAAAACCATCAAATTTGTACAAGGGCACAAACGAAATCGGGGGAAAAAAAAATATCGAATTTTCGGTCTCGAATGGCATTGATCGAATACTATCTCCATGGAAGAAAAAAAGATAGAGAGAGATAGATTTCTATTGATGAGTCCATGTTCCAAAAGGACCAAAACCATCAAAAAAAAAAAAAAAGATCAGCAAAGAACGAATTTTTAACCTAGACAAACGACAAGAAAAGAGCAAAAACAAGAACTTTACCTGAATTGGCGAGAGGTGGTTGTTGATGAACTCATCGAGCGTCTGGTTCCTCTCCTCCATCCTCTGGCACACCTTGCCTTCCTGCAAGCAGCTCCGGATCTTGCGCCAGTTTCCGTCGTCGTCGACCCTCTTCTGGAGCCAGTGGGAGTAGTCCCCGAGGCGGTACTCCTTGTATCCCCGGCCCGACACGACCTCGCCTGCGCCGGGGTTGGTGACGACGAAGGCGAAGACGGTGAAGCAAAAGAGGACGACGATGAGGAGGAACATGACGAGGAGGTAGAGCCATAGGAGCCAGGAGACGCCGCAGCAGGCGCCGACGAGGCCGGCGAGGGAGACGAGGAGGAGGAAGACGCCGAGGAAGATGACGGGGCGCTCCAAGAACTTCTCGCAGTCGGTGTGGGCGCGGTGGCCCAGCCAGATGCCGGCCCCCAGAATGGGGATCGAGAGGAGGAGCGTCACGATGTTGAGAAGCCCGACCAAGTTGTTGCTCACCCGCACCATGTCTGTTCCTTTTTTTTCTCTACCTTTTGGTGGGGAAGAGTAGGGAGAGAGAGAGAATGGAGCCGTAGACAAAGGATTCGATTCAGAGTATTTTATAGGAGTTGAATGGAAAGGAATTCTCTTTTCTAGGGCCCATCTAGATGCTGGGCCTCGTGGGCTGTTTCTCCCATCTTATTATACAAGAAACTAAATCAAAAAGGTTGTGAATCAGTGAATGTATGTTTTTTTTTCCAAACAAAAAAAAAAAAAAGAAACAGTCATAATAAAATGAAGCTTTGATGTGTGTATATAAATCTGCTGATAAATCACTTGTTAGATATGATATATGTCACAAGGGACCAGCAGGTCTTCTTGTGTTTTATCTTTAAGACATGTTCACTCATTTTGGAGCATGGTCGAAAAGTTGTAGGTTATTCGGGTATATCTAGTAATGCTTCATGCAAGCAAGTTCCACAAATTATTCTAATGATGGTTTGAGTAAAAATATGTGCTTTCAATGCATCTCCTTTCCTTGGAAAAGCAAGTTTGATCCCAAACAAATATAGGGCCATTTAGAATGGCTGCACTAAAGCAATTGTTTTTTCTCTATACTTCAATTTTCTTCTGTAGTTTGTGGGTTTATTTAGCATTGGGCTGGTTGGTCTAGTAAAACATCCAATTGGGCCGAGCCCTACTTGATATGTTTTACAAAACCTCATTGATGAAGCAAGCATTAGCCTTGCTCACGTCAGGTTCCTCCAAACGGCTATACTGCCGTGCCAACACCCAACCCCTCGGCGGTTTCCTTTCCAAGGCTGCGAAAAGGTTTTTAAAAGCGAACAACCGCCCCTCCATTTCTTACTAGTGACGGTTAGGTCGGTAAGGTACATCGCGGTCGCGGTGAAGCCAACAACCGCTGACCGATGCGTAGTGGAACTCTGGTCCGTGTCCGCGCGGCATAACTTAAGCCAAGTGGTATGCACGGCCGGGATCCCATCAAGACCGACGGAGCATCGATCTGATTCGTCCGATTAAAAGAGCGAAGCTTATTGGATGGAGAAATCTCATTGGTCCAAGGCGAGTTTTTGGATCCAGATACAGTGCTCTGCGGTACATTTTTAGGAAGGGGTGGAGGGGAGCGTGTGAACTTTTTAAACCGCTGAAGGTTAAGGAAACCGCAAGCGGTGGTTGTGGGAAGAGCAATAACGCGGTTGCCTGACCGTATGAATAATCGTTAATCACGCATACGTGCCCCACATATTAGGAAAAAGCATAAACCATCGAATTGAATGTTTTCAAATTTTCGATTCACCAAAGTGTTGACCAAAATTATTTTGATATTTGATACCTATCTCTGTCTCTCCTTATTAATACAATTCTAATTCGCTATTCTTAAAATATCGCCTCACAACTTAATCCACCAATCATATGACATGTGTACCACGAAATCAGCAGCCAATCAAATCTGTATATAATCAGCACAATGCATTACGGCTCACCATGATCTTAACCTGTCCTAAAAAAAATGCCATAATTGACCAAATCAGTGAATAAGAAAAGCGTCCGACCTCAGCACACCTAAAACAATATCTTAACTATCTTGATCAGCAGATACAAAAAATGTTCAGCTACTCTTCAGCGAATTGCATGATCCTAGCCAGATAGATTCAGATCCTTTCCTTTATAAATACCAAGTACAAATAGGGATATACAACGAAACTGATCAAACTGTAAAACTGATTCAAATCAGTAATTTTGGTTTGATTTGTATCAAACTTTTTTAGATTTGATTCAATCTTAATTTAAAAAATTTAGAAACCAAAATAAATTATTTGGATTCAATTTAAGTTTTGAAAAAATTCAATTTAAACCAAACCGACCCGTATGTATATAAAGATAAATGAGAAATCATAAGCTGCCATGTTTTCTCAAAGGAAGTTGTAGCCATACTCTATTTTGCCCATTTAGCTCATCCAAAAAATTGCTCGTTTAGCATGATTTGAACTTAAGATAGACAGCAACTATTTAGTCTATTCCATAAATTGTTCATTTGGCAAAATCTTGATAGCCCACAACTTGATAAACTAAATGAAATCAAACTGAAGCAATTTTTTTTTGGAACGGTTTGAGTCAATTTTTTATATGATCAATTTGATTTCGATTCCAATTTTATGAATTTATTTAAATAATTCTATTTGAAGATTGATCTTAAACCTATCCGAACCATACTGTATACACCCTTAGGTACAGAGACCCTCCAAGTACAATGAGAAAATCTGAATGCCATATGCTCGTATTTTAATCTCTCTTTCATCCCTTTTATTACTTCTCAAAATTTTGCCGGACCTAAGCATCAGAGAAATCCCAACCGAATACATTCCAGTAAAATTGTAATCATTATGATTGCAAATCAACTCCAGTATCGTACAATGCTTCTCTAGCTCAATCGAGCAGAGTAACATCACTTGGCAGCTTGTCCATCTATCAACTCGGGCTCTGAGTGGCACACTTACTATCTTAATAAGCATATATAATATATAACTCATGCTTCCAAAAGCATTTTTAAATATGCGCAACTCATATAATCAATATAATCATAAATTTAACCAAAGATGTTAATAATGCTCTCGAGAACTCAGTAAAGTAAATAAAGATTTAATGTAACAATTTGGTGACCATATAATATTATGAAAACTTAATACTGAAATCAAATTAAATACAGATCAAATACCACCATATTCATATCCATATCCATATCCATATTTATTTTGTCTGACGAATACAAATACGATATTATTTAGATGTAAAAATTTATATCTATATTTATTTTAAATAGATATGAATACAATTCAAATACTGAAAGTATGGATATAATTATAGATATTATTTAGATAATTAAACTTTATGATTACATAATCAAAAATATTACTAAATAAATAATAAATCAATTAATAACGTATTTATATGGTCATATATTTTTTTAAAAATTAATAAGTATTATATAAAATTATATAAGATTATATGTAGATTAAGATACGGATCGGATAATTATCTATCTATATCCATATTCATATCTATTTTTTTTATGGATATGGATACAGATATGGATATTAGTCGGATCTTTAAATTTTATTCATATTCAGATTGATTCAAATATAAAATAGATTTGGATGGTAATATTTATATTTTTTTATCTCCTATAAAAATTATATTCCTGACTTAAAATTTATGTATTATTTGAGATAATTAATTATTAATATTTTATATGGTCAAATTGCTTCATGTTTCAACCAGTCAATTGTCACTTCTCAGAAGATAGATACCGTTGTTATACTTACATTGAGTGTACATACACATTTATTCGAGATGCAATGCGTCACAAGTTCAAGTTATCCTCAACCTCAAAAGAACCTTTAGACCTACGTTACGCGTGTAGTTCAGGTTGTCCCTCGTCGTTCCAAGAAATCTAAAGTTCCAAGGTGAGCAAGTTTTTTCACACAAAATTCTATTTCAATGTCAGATATTTCCACCTCATATTTATATGTTCTAAAAACGGGAGCCCAAGGTATGACAACTCAGTAAACTGCAAGCAATGTTCAGTGTCTTCCTTCAGAGTGCACATCTTTTTCCCAGGCATGCCTGTCATTAGCTCATTTCCAAGGCACGCAGACACAGGTTTCTAGATTAAATTTTGGAGCTATTGAAACTGGTGAGTTAAAGAGGAGAGTGATTAAGTGAGGATGGGAAAATATTAAAAGTTATATGATATTTTGATAATAATAGCTATATTTTCATTGAAAAATTGAAAAAGAAAGAAAAACAGAACGAAAGAAAAGAAGCAAAAGGTCTGATAAGAATGAAAAATCAAGGAGTAAACATGGAGGCAGAAAAGAAAAAGGGAGAGAATAAGAAGGACTGAGCAGGTAAAAGAGCAAACGTGTGAAAAAAAAAAAAAAAGAAAATCAATTATAACGTTAGAATAAAACAAATCTTGTAAGTTTCTTTTCTTGAACAAAGCATAGGTGAGCATGTGAGTAGTGTTAGGAAATCCATCACATGACTTTCATACATACAAAAATTTTAAAAATTAATTATATGCAGCAAAAAAAAAAAATAAAATTTTTAATATCATTTTTGGACAATCATACAATATAATATTTCAATATTATGCCAGAACAACCTTATGTCAGAATAATATTAAAATTAATTATTAATTAAATCTAATCTAATCAAATATGTATAGAGATCATATCTCCATATAAAATGAAACATCATCATATGTACAAGGTTAAGATCTATGTAAGAATAAAAATCTGATTTTTATCTTTGCACGGATAGATCTTGACCGCGATTCGATGATCCGTGGATATCTTTAAGATCTGTTGATGCCACAATCTGATGATCCATGGATATCTTCAAGATCCATTGAAGCTGCATAAGTGTCCGAGCTCTATGGATATATACTCGAGGTTGATTTGATCAGGAGATCCCGATCTCATCGGGATTCTAGCTCTTTTGCAGAGATCTCTCTTTGAATTATCGAATCTTTTTTTCCTTTTGATTCTCTTCTCAAGAGAACTAAAAAGATCTATAGTAGGAAGAAGAAATCAGATCTAATCTGATTTTTTTTCTCTTTTTCTCTTCTTAAGAGAAACGGAAGGAGATCTAGAGAAGAAAAAAGATGATAAATCAAATTTCTCTTCTTTTCGTTTTGTCCAACTCTTGGATTGAATTTAGAGGAGAAAAAGATGAAGATGGCATGTCCTACCCCTGTGTGTGTGAACTCTTCATGCCCTACTTCTTATGCCCCACCCCTCCTTTTATGCGTGCCCTTCTTTCTTTCTATCGAACATGCTAACCTCTCATGATCTTCTCTATGGAGGCACCCATCTTATCTCCTTTTAAACCATATGTCTTAGGGTTAGTTAGGGTTTCGAAAGATAAGAGTCCAAAAAGACTAGGACTCTAGGAGATAAGGTGCCGCCCCTTCACTTTATGCACCCTCCTTTATCCATGCAAAATCAAAACTCACACTAATCCTCTCTTGTGCATGGATTATCTTGGGGCGTGAGGCTTGCTTGGACCAGGTCAAACACTTGGTCCAAGTCTAACTCAGTTTGGGTTTGAATCCAAATTGATTTGGGTTTCCAACTAAGTCAAAACTTTATTGAGTTCAAAATTGTTTTGGATGTATAAAATCCAATCTAATTCAAACTCAAACTAAGTTCAATCAAATTAAATCCTAATTTAATTTGACTAGGACTCAATCTAATTATTTAATCAAATTAAATAATTCAGTAATAATTATAAATTAGTCCTCCTTTAACTTACTGACTCTTAGTAAGTCCTTCATGTAAACTTTTACATATTCATCCAATCATCAATCAAATTGATAATTGAATCATTTTACGATTCAAAATTATAATTCAACAATCTGATCAATCATGACCTCTTTTGAGTATGACTTCGTAGGTTCTATTCTATCTGTTGCTCCAAGAATTGATTTTAATGATCGCAAACTATTTGAGGGGACTACTAATGTGTTCTTGTCTTTGAAGAATATTTTTGTGATGTTTCATATAGTCCAAAAGATTGAATTTGAAAAACTTCATTAAGTGTGCCAAAGTTGAAGTTTCTACAAGTTGTAGAAGTTTTCGAAGCCTCTTGAGAGTGTCAAATTAATTTGAATTCATTTGAGAGTATTTGAAAGTATTCTGGTAAGTTTCGGACCTTAAATATATAAAAAATTGGATTGGCACAAAATGAGACGATCCATCTGGGTCATCCCCTTTCATTAGATAGCCGGCATGTATCATTTAGCTCATGGCACATAGTGGGACGACCCATGCAGTGGGATGATGCACTTAGAATGACCCCTAAGATCAAAACAGAAAGTCTGATTTTCAGACTGGCCAAATAAGGTATTCTATGGGACTTTTCAGTCACTGTGGGACGATCCATATGGGATGATCCATTCTAGATAAGCTTCGTAATGACTAGTTTTCAGTCTATTTTTGATATATTTAATGTGCATTAAACACTCTTCACGGCTCTAAACCGATACTAAGACATTCTCAAGTGCAAATGATAATTATAATTGCTTTCTTGAAATGAGAAATCAAAGATTTTGTAAGCACTCAAGTTCAAATCCCAGAAAAACTCAATCAGTCCTAAAGAGATAAATAAAAATATTTAAATATTTCACCAACCACTCTCCTGCAGCAATCAAGTGTGCAATTTATTAAGGGTGTTCAGCAAAAATTTTTTTCCTTAAGTATTATATTTATATTGTATTTATTATATTTATTTAAGAGAATATTGTGCTGAATTTTTTGTACCCTATTTTTCTCATATTGTATTTAGTTTTTTGAGTTTTGGGAGGTTCCAAAACTCGATTGGGTTGATCCGAACCTTGAATCAGATTGTTGAAGGTTGGCTTATACCCAAAAAATAAGTGTTCTTACTTGGATAGCAAGGATCGAAGTTATTTGACGTGTTGTAACTTTGTAATCCGTTTAGTGGATTGAATTTTCAAGTAGAGACTTAGAGAGTGGATGTAGGTGCAAGGTTGGCACCGAATCAATATAAATTTTTTGTGTTTGCTGTGCTTGCTTCTCTTTACTTGTTCTTTGTATCTTATACTTACATTTTTATCTTTTGTGTTTGAATTCATTTTTATTAGAAATCAACCCACTCCACTCAAACACTCTAGCATATTATTTTAGTGCACTAATTTTTAAAATTTTAAAAAGATCCAATTCACCCCTCCTCTTGGGCTCCATATCTGGACAATAAGTGGTATCAGAGTCTAGTGCTTTAGCGCTCGCTTGATTTAACCATCAAGGGTCAAAGATCTATGGCAACCTAATTTGGCACATCTCTAGCTGAGGGGCAATCTACAAACCGACCTTCTCTTTTCAATGGGTCAAATTACATCTATTAAAAAGCTCAAATTAGAATTTTTATTCAAATACTTGACTATGATATGTGGAGTGTCATAGTAAATAGACACCACACACACCTCACTAAATTGATTGATGGTATGTCTCTCCTTAAGTCGAAAGGTAAATGGGATGAAATTGATAAGAAAATGACTCAGCTCAATACTAAAGCTATGAATACTTTATATTGTGCTTTGGATGCAAATGAATTTAATTATATTTTTACTTATAATTCAGCTAAAAAAAATTGAGATAGGTTAGAAGTCATGTACGAAGGCACAAACCAAGTAAAAAAATCTAAGATCATTATGCTTGTGCATAACTATGAACTGTTTAAAATGAAACCTGAAGAGTCAATAACTCAAATGTTCACTCATTTCATTGATATTATAAATGGTTTAAAAATCCTTGACAAATATTATTCTAACAGTGATCTTGTGAGAAAAGTGCTCAGGTCCTTACCAAGATCGTGGGAGGCAAAAGTCACTACAATCCAAGAGGTCAAAGATTTAAATACTCTGTCGTTAGAGGAGTTGCTTAAATCCCTCGTTACTCACGAACTAATCATGAAGCAACACACTGAGGAGGAAACCAAAAGAAAGAAACCATCGCTCTCAAGTCGACAGCTCAGAAAGAAGAAGACACAGAAAAATCAGACAATAGCGAGGAAGATGAGGACTTGACCCTGATCACCATAAAATTTAGATGCTTCATGAGAAGAAAAAGATAAGGGACCAAGAAAAGACCACCAGCTAAGGGAGAACCAAGTAAAAAAAAAAAATAGAAACAACCCTCATATGCTATGAATGCAAGAAGTCGGGCCACTTCATATTAGAATGCCCCCAGCTCCAGAAAGGTCAAAAGAAGTTCAAGAAGAAAAAGACCATGATGGCTACATGGAGTGACAGTGATGACTCCATCATTGATGAAGAATCTCACGAAGAAGCCAACATGTGCCTTATGGCACATAAAAATGAGATAACACCCGAAATTCAAAATGAATTTACTTATGATGAACTATTAGAAGCTTTTCATGAACTTTTAAATGACCTAAAAAATTAGGAACAAAAAATAAAAATCTGAAATTAAAAAATCAAATATTAGCTAAAAAAAAGAAGAAGTTGATAAGAAAAATGAAGAATCAGAACTAAAGAATAAGTCTCTAATAAAAGAAAAAGATAAACTTTTTAGTCAAAATAAAACTTTTGTAAAAGAAAATCAAAAATTAAAGGAAGAGGTAACCAAGTTAAAACCTATTATTGATAAATTTACATTAAGTTCAAACAAACTTTAGATGATCATTGACAGTCAAAAAGCTGTATATGATAAAGTTTGACTTAGCTATAACACTCTAAGAAAATAAAATTTTTTTGAAAATATTTTTGTCAATACATCTATAAAAAAATTATCAAATATTACTTATTTTAAATGTGGCAAAGTAAGGCATAAAGTTTATTCATGTTTATCAAATAAATTTGATGATAGATATATTAAGAAAATATGGGTTTCAAAAAAAATCATTGTGACTAACCCCAAAGGACCCAAGTTAGCTTGGGTATCAAAGGTTAAAATTTATTTTCATGTGTGCAGGTGTATCTTGTATGTGGGGAAATTCAGTGCAGGGGTAAAATGGTAATTTTAAAATTTTTTCAAAATCATGATTTTACAATGAAAAAATTTTAATTAATCTAATTAATTAATATAAATTTATCCTACACTAGGATCTAAATATGATATATAGTATGCATGCATTTAAATTTGAAATTCAAATTTGAACAATAAACACTTTATTGTAATGATTTCAGAACACAATACCTTTGTGCGGGTAGTAGATCGCCACAATCTGATCACCGTCGAGAGAGTCTGATCATCACAATGTAGCCACACAGTGTGTCTGGCCTCTGCAGATCATCCACACGAAGCTTTCGGTCTGATCAACTCCTCACGAGTGCTAGCTCGTTGTAGAGCCCTTTTGACGGTCGATGCTGATCGAACTCCTTCGATTGATGTCTGTCGATTTTTCAAATACTCTGGATCATCAACAGACGTGCTTGAGAGGATGTTGAAGATCTTTCTGAGATTTTGTGGGCTCACGACACTCGTAGCTCACTTTCTCACTTTCCGAACCCCAGGCTAAAACTCTAGGAAACTCACCGAAAATTTTGCACCCACTTTTCTTTTTTTTTCTTTCTTTTTCTCTTGGAAGGATATGGACTTCCTTCTCACGCACAAGACTTCTCACACTCCAAAATTTTTCTTCAAAAATCTTCTTCTTACATGCCCCACTCTTCTCCTCCTTTTATAACAACGTCAAACATCTTATCCAAAAGAAAGGATAAAGATGAGTAATTGCACATTTGAATTCAAATCAAATTTTGAATTCAAAAGGACACCAACTCATCCCTTATCCACTAAAGGCGTGAGGCGTGGCTTAAATTGTGCATGGAGTGATTTCATGAGAAATATTTTCTCATGTAATAAATAGAGCGTAAAAAAAGGGATAAGGTGCAAAGATTGATTGCCCATTCAAATTCAAACTTTATTTTGAATTTGAATGGCCAACCAATCATCCTTATCTATTCTTTGGCACATTAAAATGGGGTGTGGAGAGGGCTTGGCATGAAAAAATAATTCATGAGAAGTTCCTTCTCATGAATTCAAATGGGTGCAATGAAAGTGAGGTGGCGCATGGAGATTGGGTCAAGGTGGTTTCATTATTTAAACCAACCTAATTGAACCAAATAAGTTAGGTCCAATTAGACTAATTTAAACCCAACTTAATTAGGTTTAATTAGGCTCAATAAAATCCTAATCAAATCAGGAATTGACTAAGCCCAACCTTCGATCAAATCAGGGACCAAACCATCTTGACGATTAGGTCAACTCTTAACCTAATCGGGTCAAACCCAACTGAATCCAATTCAATTGGACTTGATCCAAAAATAATTACTCAATCAAATTGAGTTAATTAGCGATCAAATTACTAATTAAACCTCTCATAAATACTGAGTCCAAATCCAATGGGCAATCGGGCATCAGAATTCATCGATATGTAATCCTGATTGAAAAGTCCCAACCAGTGGGACTCTTGACCACGGTACTCATAATGTGTGGAACTCGTGATCAGAGAATCCTGATTCTCGATCACTGAATCCCAAATATGTAAGATTCTACATCAGCCATCAGATCAGATAGAAACATCTAATGTGTGTGACCCCGTAGGTTCGAACCTAAGTCGGTAGCACAGAAATCAATTCCTATACTAATCGAAGTGACCATCTAGCAATGGTACCCAACGTTCGAATAGGTCGAATAGTTACAATCGCAACACTCAAAACCTACATGAATATGGTTACTGTATAATTCATCCTTTTGACCCCTATGTTTAGGATGACTCAGGGTTAAACTGTCAACCTTGATCAGATCATCCGAATCGTGCTCAACTCAAACAGTCCTGTGACTCCTCACAAGGACTACCCTGGTCAAAATTTTGCTAAATTGAAACATGACTGTACACAGCTCCTAAATTGGAGTGGTCAATCCCATCTTGACACACGCACCGACAAGTCAAGTACTTGACTACACCCAGCAGCCTTCCGTCACTGAATTAGAAATTCAGGTAGTCCAGTGCCTAAGTGCAGTGAGTTGCTTGCAAGTCACCGTGATGGTCTCAGGTCGGAGGGATATTTATACCCATATTCTATCGGAGCAAATCTTGACAGCAGAAATAGCTCCGGAGTCGGTCACGTTCAGTACAGATGTACCCTTACATCTCATCTGTATGCCATACCAGTGTCTCCACACTCATTGGTTAAGAGGACAACCAAACTATATGGCACACAATGATCTATGCTTGATAAATATTGTCGTCCTTGGTAACAACGTATCATTTGGTCTCGAACAGATTTAAGGACTAAACGACAAATCCTCCTTTGTCGAGTCTAAATAGTCCTAAGGACTTCACCACAACATAGGAGTTCATTAGAAGATGAAACATTTTATGATGAAAAATATTAAAATAATTTTTATTAATTCATAATTCATGTACAAATATAAAAATGAGCACAACCGTCAACAGGCTGACGATTGACTTTGGAACACTATTCCCAACAATCTCCCACTTGGCCTAAAGTCAATCGGTGCAGTATCTAATACCCATCTTCGACTTGTAGTTATCGAACTCCTTCACTGCAATGGCTTTAGTGAATGGATCAGCCAGGTTCTCCTTTCCGTCGATCTTCTGAAGATCGACGTTACCTCGATCCATAATTTTTTGGATGAGATGGTAGCGGCGCAGAATATGCTTCGTCTGCTGGTGTGCCTTTGGTTCCTTCGCCTGAGCAATGACTCCAGAGCTATCACAGTAGAGCAGAACTGGACCAACAAGGGAGGGTGCTACTCCAAGCTCGATGATGAATTTTCTCAGCCACACCGCTTCTTTGGCAGCATCTGATGCGGCGACATACTCCGCCTCGCAAACTGAATCAGCCACTGTGTGCTGCTTGAAACTTTTCTAGCAGATAGCCCCACCATTAAGGATAAAAATAAATCCCGACACACTTTTGCTGTCATCATGATCAGACTGGAAACTAGAGTCTGTAAACCCTATAAGTCTCAAGTCTGATTCACCATAAACAAGCCAGCGGTCCTTAGTATTTCTTAAATACTTCAGGATGATTTTAACAACCTTCCAGTGATTCTTCCTAGATCAGATTGGTATCTACTCACTACCCCTAGTGAGTATGCCACATCTGGTCGTGTACATGTCATGGCGTACATGATAGATCCCACTACCGAAGCATATGGAATCCTACCCATATGCTCTCTCTCTTGAGGTGTTGTCGGACAATCCCTCTTTGAGAGAGAAATTTCATGGCCTATCGAAAGATAGCCTTTCTTGAAATTCTTCATGCTGAACCTCTTCAGCATAGTATCAATATACGTGGGCTGAGATAAACCAAGCAACTTTTTAGATCTATCCCTATAGATCCTCATCCCTAGGATGTAGGAAGCTTCTCCCAGATCCTTCATGGAGAACTGTGACGACAGCCAAATCTTTATTCCCTGTAATGCAGGGACATCATTCTCAATTAAGAGAATGTCATCCACATACAATACAAAAAATACTACTACTGAACCATTAGCCCATTTATAAATGCATGGCTCTTCTCCGTTCTTAACGAAGCCATACATCTTGATCGTCTTATCAAAACATATGTTCCAACTCCGTGATGCCTGCTTAAGTCCATAAATGGACCTCTGTAGCCTGCACACCTTAGACTCATCTGTGGATGTGAATCCTTCAAGTTGTATCATATACACCTCTTCATCCAGCTTTCCATTTAGGAAAGCTGTCTTCACATCCATCTGCCAGATTTCATAGTCCAGATGGGCAGCTATCGCAAGCATAATCCGAATGGATTTGAGCATTGCCACAGGAGAAAATGTCTCGTCATAGTCTATACCATAACGTTGACGATATCCCTTGGTAATCGGACGGACTTTATAGGTTTCCACCTTTCCATCTGCGCATCTCTTCCTCTTGAAGACCCACTTACACCCTATGGGTTTTACTCCTTTGGGTGGGTCAACCAATGTCCACACATCGTTGACCTTCATGGACTCTATTTCGGATTTCATGGCCTCCAGCCATTTCTCAAGTCAGGTCTCTGCATTGCATCCATATAGATGATCGGATCCTCATCGTTTTCATCAAGTTCGATAGAATCGCCATCCTGGACTAAGAAACCATAGTATCTGTCCGGTTGACATGGTACTCTATCAGATCGCCTTAAGAGTGCTTGAACAATGGGCTCCGGATCTGATCTAACCAAATCCAGTTAAGGTTCAGCAACTTGTGTCGATTTTTTCACCTGCCGAACTTCGTCAAGTTCGACCTTAGAGGCAACAGTCCCTTCACCAAGGAACTCCTTTTCCAAAAAGATTACCTTAAGGCTGACAAACACTTTTTGCTCATCAGCTAGGTAGAAGTAATACCCTTTGGTCTCTTTTGGGTACCCTATAAAATTACACTTGTCAGACCTAGGTCCAAGCTTGTCCGTAATTAAATGTTTAACATAAGCCGACACCTCCAAACCCTAAGGTGCAAGAGTACTGGCTTACATCCTATCCATATCTCATATGGCGTTTTGGTTACAGACTTACTCGAAACTTTATTTAGAAGGTAACAAGCCGATTCGAGCACATATCTTCAGAGGGAGATCGGCAGTTCAACAAATCCCATCATGGATCGAACCATATCCAACAAGGTCCGATTCCTCCTTTCAGATACACCATTATGTTGTGGTGTTCCAGGAGGAGTCCACTGAGAGAGAATCCCATTCTTTCCAAGATATGTCAGTAAATCATTGGAAAGGTATTCACCTCCTCGATCAGATCGAAGAGTTTTAATAC
Source organism: Elaeis guineensis (assembly GCF_000442705.2). NCBI lineage: Eukaryota > Viridiplantae > Streptophyta > Magnoliopsida > Arecales > Arecaceae > Elaeis > Elaeis guineensis. The sequence continues at coordinate 21,099,676 of NC_026000.2, forward strand.
ACTTTTCAGTTTATTTTTCTACCTCATTTCGGAATAGTTTGAACATTTCAAATGACTCTGATTTATGCTTCATTAAATAGACATACCCATACCTCGATAGGTCGTCTGTGAAGGTTATGAAGTAGAAATATCCACCTTTTGCACTTGAGCTCATGGGTCCACATACATCAGAATGTACCAGAGCCAAGAGTTCACTGGCTCGCTCACCTTTTTCAGTAAAAGGTGACTTGGTCATTTTATCAAGAAGACAGGACTCACAGGTTGGAAGTGATTCACAATCACCTACTTCAAGAATTCTTTCTTGAACCAACATGTTTATCCTGTTTTTATTGATATGACCTAGCCTACAGTGCCAAAGGTAGACTTCTGACACATAATCTATTCTAGGGCGTTTACCGAAGGTTTGAACTACATTAACAAGTTGTGATAGAAAGTAAATTTCATTATTAAGTTGTCCAATAAATATTATAACACCATTCAAAATGATATTGCAAATATTTTTTTATTAAAAATTGATAACCGTTCATGGTCAAAAGGCCTACAGAAATAATATTTAATAAAAAGCTTGGACAATAGTGACATTCACTCAGAATTATATTTCGAGAATTGATTACAAGGTTCATGATTCCTAATGCTAGAACTGAAACTTTGCTTCCATCTCCAACGTTCAAGAACCTCTCGCCTTCATCAAATCTCCTACTAACCTGCAGACCCTGCATCGAATTGCAAATATGATAAGGGCTTCTGGTATCCAATACCCAGGCAGTAGTATCACAAATGAAAAAGTTGCAAGGTATTATCATATAAGTACCTTGCTTCTTCTTCGGCCTGTTCGGGTCCAGGGAGGCAATGTATAGAGGACAGTTTCTCTTCCAGTGCCCCTGCTTCTTGCAAAAGAAGTACTCCGCCTGGCTCTGGTCGGGCTTGCGCTTCTTGATCTGACCCTGTGCAGACGTCCCAGCATGCAGCTGCACCTTCTTATTCTTCTTCTTCTTATTCTTCTTCTTCCCTTTCTTAAAGGGTCGACGATCAGAAGAAGACCCTCCCACAACATTCACCGACACCTTATGGAGCTGGTGATCCTTCTCAAAGTTCTGCAGCAATCCCAACAAGCCGTGGTAGTTCACTGCAGGCTTTGTCATCCGAAAATGAGAAAGGAAGGGGAGGAAGGACTTGGGCAATGAATTAAGGATCGCATCTTTATCGAGCTGCTCGTGCAAGGGAAAGCCCAGTTTACTTAGGTGCTCAATCATTTCAATCATGTACAGCACATGATCAGTGACTGAGGCTCCATCCCTCATCGAGCATTGAAAATGGTACAACTAGTTTTGTGCCTTTCAACGTCGTCAGGCGTGCCAAAGGAGTCGTTCAACATTTGAAGCATCTCCTGTGGCTGGGCGTTCTCGAACCTACGGCTGAACTCATCATTCATTGCCGCCAGCATAATGCATCGAACGGTGGTGCGATCGTTGAACCACTTCTGATAAGTATCTCAGACCGTCCCTCTAACGTTCGGGGCTGGCTCCTCGGGTGTCGGATCCGTTACTACATAAAGGATCCGCTCATCCTCAAGGGCGATTTTTAATTTTTGATACCAGCTATCGAAATTAGGTCCCATGAGCTTGTCATTATCTAATAATAACCGGAGGGATAGAGTAGTGGCCATAGCTGCATAAAGAAAAACTAGACCTCTATTAGTACATAAATTATAAATACTAAAGATTTGGACTTTAGTCTAAAGTTTCTCCCAGTATTTTTACGAACTGGTAGCCTCAACCTCCAATTCGAGGAATTACTTTAATTCTCTAGTGGGTACTAGAATCCACACAGACTACACACGAGCCCAACTTTGGTTGGTTAACCCATGTGCATCTATGGGTAGGTTCATAACCAGTTGTTTCTCTAAACAACTTCTTGTAATTGATTTTGCCCCAGAACCTAATCAGTAGGCTTTGGCCTCCACTGAAAAGATCTGGTTAGGTCCAACCATTAACATGATTTGATTTGATGAATCGGATCAATAAATGATCAGGCCTGACTTTGGCTGGCCAATCTGATCACCATCAGAAAGACTCAAACCAAATTATCATAGTATGAATGATAATTCCATTAGTCAATAAGCACCAGGCCTTTGGGCCTCCAATGATTATTAAACTAATGGACTCATTATCACTCACTTAATGGGAGGCTATGACTTAGTTATCAATATAACTTAATCATTTTTAGGGACCTAATAATTTTTGAGAATTTTATTAAAAGATAGATGAGAAAAAAATATCCAGCCAATTTCAATCCTCCCACTGACTTCACCAAGTCAGATTAAAAAGGATTTAATTAAAGCAGGCATTAGGAGCACCTAAATCAGTCAAACTGATTTACCTAATGACATGGGTGAGCCCTAATCACCAAGTGATCTAATCAAAACCTAATTCACCAGGTTGGCCAGGTAAGTGAGATCAGTAGTGAGGATATGCCATTAACTCGTCAGAGATCGAATCACTACGAGTAGCTCCCGCTTAAAAACCACTGGTCAAATTGCCAAACTTATCTTAGACACCAACCGATTCATTAGTTCAATTTGATCAACTTAGTAAATTGGGTTCCACCGCGTAGCTATGAATTAAGTCCATCTTGGTCTAGTTAAAGACATGGACCCATTCAACTACAACTATTGGAGTTGAGTCTAGAGTATCCTTGACCTAATCTAATTCAACTTTTGATTAGATTTGACCAATTACTCTAATTTAGTCTATTTCTTTAAGCTAACCTTAGGTCTAACCCAATTATGGACCTAATCCATCTAACCCATTGACCCACAAGTTTATGCAATTGTCTTAGATCTTAACTCACAATTCTAGACCTACTAGACAATACTTAATTCTTTTAATTAAGTATTTGGGCTGATGGGTCAGGGTTTGGCATTTCGAAAATAATTTTTAAATTTGAAAGGTTTTATTTTTTGTTCACCAAATATGTTGACTCATTTCACAAATAGATCAGCACATTTCATAAATAGCAATCCTATTGCTAATAACATAACAGAAAATAACTTAATCAAAATAAATCATGAATATTCCTTTAGATCTAATCTAACACATTCATGATAAATTTCACAATTGAATCTTTACATCTTATTTCCTTTCGCTGCTTCATCTGCATGGGATATAATTACAGCGGCACCCCTACCGCCATAGGAGACCCCATCGAATGGGAGGAGAGGGCCTTTAAACCCTACTTTTCTCCTATGACTGGACGGCCATAGCAACTAACCCAATTTGATTACTTGCTACTTGGATCAATTATATCTAAATATACCAATTTCAAAATTTAAATTTCAAATTTCAAATTTTAAATTTTGAATTTCAAATTTCAAACAAATTTCAAATTTCAAATTTTTGAATTTCAAATTTTGAATTTTAAATTTTAAATTTTGAATTTCAAATTTAAAATTTCACCCAAATTTCAAATTTTAAATTTTAAAATTTGAATTTTAAATTTTTGAATTTTGAATTTGAAATACAAATTCAAAATTCAAAATTCAAATTTTGAATTTCAAATTTTTTTTTGAATTTTAAATTTTGAACAACTTTTAAAATTCAAATTTCAAATTTTAAATTTAAATTTTTGAATTTTGAATTTCGAACAACTTTCAAAATTCAAATTTTAAATTTTTGAATTTAAATTTTTAGATTACAACTTAATCTACGCATGCAAATATATATATATCATATCTAAGAACCCGCTCTGATACCATTTGTGGAGAAATTCAATGTAGGGGTAAAATAGTAATTTTAAAATTTTTTCAAAATCATGATTTTACAGTAGAAAAATATTAATTAATTTAATTAATTAACATAAATTTATCCTACACTAGGATCTAAATATGATATATAGTATGCATGTATTTAAATTTGAAATTCGAATTTGAACAATAAACACTTTATTGTAATGTGTTCAGAACACAATACCTTTGTGCGGGTAGTAGATCGCCATAATCTGATCACCGTCGGAAGAGTCTGATCATCGTGATGCAGTCACACAGTGTGTTTGATCTCTACGGATTATCCACACGAAGCTCCCGATCTGATCGACTCCTCACGAGTACTAGCTCGTTGAGAGCCCTTTTGACGGCCGATGCTGATCGAACTCCTTCGATCGATGTCTGTCGATTCTTCAGATACTCCAGATCGTCAACAGACATGCTTGAGAGGATGTTGAAGATCTCCTTGAGATTTTGTGGGCTCACGACACTCGTAGCTCACTTTTTTACTTCCCGAACCCCAGACTAAAACTCTAGGAAACTCACTAGAAACGTTGCACCCACTTTTCTTTCTTTTCTTTCTTTTTCTCTTGGAAGGATATGGACTTCCTTCTCACGCACAAGACTTCTCACGCTCCAAAATTTTTCTTCAAAAATCTTCTTCTTACATGCCCCACTCTTCTCTTCCTTTTATAACAACGTCAAACGTCTTATCCAAAAGAAAGGATAAAGATGAGTAATTGCACATTTGAATTCAAATTAAATTTTGAATTCAAATGGACACCAACTCATCCCTTATCCACTAAAGGCATGAGGCGTGGCTTAAATTATGCATAGAGTGATTTCATAAGAAATCTTTTCTCATGTAATAAATGGGGCGTAAAAAAAGGGATAAGGTGCAAAGATTGATTGCCCATTCAAATTCAAACTTTATTTTGAATTTGAATGGCCAACCAATCATCCTTATCCATTCATTTGGCATATTAAAGTGAGGCATGGAGAGGGCTTGGCGTGAGAAAATAATTCATGAGAAGTTCCTTCTCATGAATTCAAATGGGTGCAATAGAAGTGAGGTGGTGCATGGAGATTGGGTCAAGGTGGTTTCATTATTTAAACCAACCTAATTGAACCAAATAAGTTAGGTCCAATTAGACTAATTTAAACCCAACTTAATTAGACTTAATTAGGCTCAATAAAATTCTAATCAAATCAAAAATTGACTAAGCCCAACCCTCGATCAAATCAGGGACCAAACCATCTTGACGATTAGGTCAACTCTTAACCTAATCGGGTCAAACCCAACTGAATCCAATTCAATTGGACTTGATCCAAAAATAATTACTCAATAAATTGAGTTAATTAGCGATCAAATCATTAATTAAATCTCTCATAAATATTGAGTCCAAATCCGATGGGCAATCGGACATCAGAATTCATCGATATGTAACCCTGATCGAAAAATCCCAACCAGTGGGACTCTTGACCCCGGTACCCATAATGTGTGGAACTCATGATCAGAGAATCTTGATTCTCGATCACTGAGTCTCAAATATGTAGGATTCTACATCAGCCATCAGATCAGATAGGAACCTCTAATGTGTGTGACCCCGCAGGTTCGAACCTAAGCCGGTAGCACAGGAACCAATTTTTGTACTAATCGAAGTGACCATCTAGCAATGGTACCCAATGTCTGGATAGGTCGAATAGTCACAATCGCAACACTCAAAACCTACATGAACATGGTTACTGTATAATTCATCCTTTTGACCCTTGTGTTTAGGACGACTCAGGGTTAAACTGTCAACCCTGATCAGATCATCCGAATCATGCTCAACTCAAACAGTCTTATGACTCCTCACAAGGACTACTCTGACCAAAATTTTGCTAAATTGAAACACGACTGTACACAGCTCCTAACCTGGAGTGGTCAATCCCATCTTGACACACGCACCGGCAAGTCAAGTACTTGACTACACCCAACAGCCTTCCGTCGCTGAATTAGAAATTTAGGTAGTCCAGTGCCTAAGTGCAGTGAGTTGCTTGCAAGTCACCGTGGTGGTCTCAAGTCGAAGGAACATTCATACCCATATTCCATCGGAGCAAATCTTGACAGCATAAATAGCTCTGGAGTTTGTCACGTTCAGTGCAGATGTACCCTTATATCTCACCTGTATGCCATACCAGTGTCTCCATACTCATTGGTTAAGAGGACAACCAAACTATATGGCACACAATGACCTATGCTTGATAAATATTATCGTCCTTGGTAACAATGTATTATTTGATCGCGAACAGATTTAAAGACTAAACGACAAATCCTCCTTTGTCGAGTCTAAATAGTCCTAAGAACTTCACCACAACATAGGAGTTCATTAGAAGATGAAATATTTTGTGATGAAAAATATTAAAATAATTTTTATTAATTCATAATTCATGTATAAATATAAAAATGAGCACAACCGTCAACAGGCTAACGATTCATTTTGGAACACTATTCCCAACATTGTATCCCAAGCAACAAAATGAAAGTGATATCTCGATAGTGGATGCTCAAGACACATGACTGATGATGAATCTCAATTCATCAATTGGAAGTCAAAAATGGAGGGATGGTTACCTTTGGAGATAATGGCAAAGAAAAGATCATCGGTATTGGTAACATTGGTATCACTCCCTCACTTATATTGAAAATATATTACTTGTAGATAGTCTTAAGCACAATCTTTTAAGTATTAGTCAATTATGTGATAAAGGTTACAAAGTAGTGTTTGAATCATCTATGTGCATTGTAACTAGTCCTACTGATATTAGCACTAAATTCATGGACATAGGCATGGCAATGTATACATGGTTGACTTGGATAATCTATCCTTACAAAATATGCAATGTCTCGTGGCCAATGCCAAAATTAATAAGACTAGTTGACTTTAGCACCGTAGGATTGCACATATTAGTATGCATACACTTTCTAAAATTATTAAAAAAAATTTGATTGTTGGATTGCCAAAAATTAATTTTGACAAAGATAAAATATGTGATGCATGTCAATTAGGTAAACAAATAAGAGTTTTTTTTAAATCTAAAAATATTATTTCAACTTCTAAATCTCTAGAACTCTTACATATAGATTTATTTGGTCCTACAAGAACAACCAATCTAGGAGGTAAAAGATATGATTTTATAATTATTGATGATTTTTTTTATTTTACTTGAGTTTTATTTTTAGCATCTAAGGATGAAGCATTTTCAGTATTCTCTAAGTTTTATCGAAAGATTTTAAATGAAAAAGGTTTACAAATTATTTCTATTCGAAGTGACCATGGAACTGAATTTAAAAATTAAGATTTTGAAAAATTTTATGATGAAAAAGATATAGATCATAATTTTTCAGCACCTAGAACACCGCAACAAAATAAAATTATTGAAAAAAAAAATAGAATCCTAGAAGAAATGGCCCGTACTATGCTATGTGAAAGCAAACTCTAAAAATATTTTTGGACAGAGGCAATTAACACAGCTTATTACATTTTAAACTATACTTTAATAAGATCTATTTTAAAGAAAATCCTTATGAATTATGGAAAGATAGAAAACTTAAAATAAGTTATTTTCATATTTTTGATTGTCGGTGTTTTGTTTTGAATAATGGCAAAGATAGCTTAGGTAAATTTGATACTAAATCTGATAAAGCTATCTTTTTTGGCTATTCTACTTCTAGCAAAGCCTTTAGAGTATTTAATAAAAGAATACTAGTAGTGAAAGAGTCAATTCATGTAGTTTTTTATGAAACTAATAATCTTCCATCAAAAAAAAGAGAGGATGCTGATGATGTAGGTATCATTAAAGATGGAATGAAAGAGCTCACCATCAATAACTCAGATGAGTGAAACAAAGATCAATTAGATAAAAAATATGAGGATGAAAGCATCAATGATCAAAACATTCAAGAACAACCTCAGGACAGATAATCTTTCAAGAGAATGGAGGTATGTCCAAAATCATCTTAATGAATTAATAATTAGTGATCTGGCATAAGGAGTAAGAACTAGATCCTCACTTAAAGATGTTTGTAATTATGTAGCTTTTATTTCATATTTAGAACCTAAAACAATATATGAAACTGAAAAAGATCATAACTGGATAATTGCCATACAAGAAGAGCTAAACCAATTTGAAAGAAATAATGTATAGATACTAGTTGCTAGACCTAAAAATTATCTCATAATAGGAACTAAATAGGTATATAAAAATAAATTAGATGAAGATAAAAATGTAATAAAAAATAAAGCAAGATTAGTTGCTAAAGAATACAATCAACAAGAAAAAATTGATTTTGATGAAATATTTGCTCATATTGCTAGACTAGAAGCAATAAGAATGCTACTTACTTTTACTTATTTTTTGAACTTTAAATTATTTCAAATAGATATTAAGAGTACTTTTCTAAACGGTTATATTATCGAAGAAGTATATGTAGAACAATCTTCAGATTTTGAAAGTCATAAATTTTCAGATCATGTATTTAAGTTAAACAAAGTATTATATAGTTTAAAATAAGCTCCTAAGACTTGATATGAAAGATTAAGTAAATTCTTATTAGAAAATAATATTTTAAGAAAAAAAATTAATACAACTCTATTTATAAAAAGAAAAGATAAAGAAATTCTAGTTATACAGATATATGTTGATGATATTATATTTGGGTCCACTAATGAAGATTTGTGCCAAGAGTTTGCCAAGTTCATGCTGGGAGAGTTCGGAATGAGCATGATGGGAGAACTTACTTTCTTCCGTGAACTTCAGATTAAGAAAATGAAGGAAGGGATCTCCATCATCCAAAGTAAGTACACAAGAGAACTATTAAAAAAATTTAGAATGAACAGATCAAAAATTGTAAGTACACCTATGATTTCTTCCTATAAATTAGAAAAAGATGAGTATGGTAAAAATATTGATTCAAAGCTCTATAGAGGTATGATAGGATCTTTATTGTATCTTATTGCTAGTAGACCTGATATAATATTTAGTGTATGCATGTATGCTAGATATCAGTCAAATTCTAAAGAATCTTACTTAAATACTGTTAAGAAAATTTTTAGATACTTAAAAGGAACACAAAATCTAGGACTTTGGTTCTCAAAACAATCTTCTATGGACTTAATAGGTTATTCAGATGCAGACTTTCCTAGATGTAAACTAGATAGAAAAAGTACTAATGGAACTTGTCAATTTCTAGAAGTAAACTTAATCTCTTGATTTAGCAAGAAGTAAAATTCGATAGCATTATCTACGGTCGAGGCCGAATACATTGCAGCCGGAAGTTGCTATGCTCAAATCCTGTAGATTAAGCAACAACTCATATATTTTGATATTGAACTTAAAAATATTTTCATAAGATGTGATAATACTAGTGCTATCAATTTGATCAAAAATTTAATCCAACACTCTAGGTCAAAATATATTGAAATTAGATATTATTTCATAAGAGAACATGTTCAAATAATGATATAACACTTGAATACATAAATACTGAAAATTAACTAGCTGGCATTTTCAGCAAAGCACTAAATGAAAATAAATTTTATGAAATTAGAAGAAAATTGGACATCTTAGACCCTTCTGCTTCAATTTCAATCATAATTTCACTCTCAAAATTCTTCTAAAATCTCTTGACTTTATTTTAGGAGGCACCTATTTTTTTGAGATTTTTTCAAGATAATTAAAAATTATCAGTGCTATTCAAATATCTTTTTAAATTTTTTTTCATTGAAATATTCGATCAAAAATTATATTAAAATTTATCTGAACTTCTCATGATCATCTCAACTCGATATGACCCATTTCAAATTTTTTTCTCTTAAATTTTTTTTTATTTTTAAATTTTTTCTCATCACCTGAACCTTTTCTGGATGAGACGATCCATGTGGGACGTCCCAATTGATCAGGCAAACGAATTTCATGTGAACCGATCTGTTTAAATTTTTCTCTTAAAATCTAAGTGGGGTGACTCAATTACTGTGCTTCTTCCTCCTCTTCTCATCCTATACCGAAATCCTTCTCTAAACTCTCCACCGACCACAATCCCTCAAATCCATCCTGTTAACTGCCCAAAATCTTGGATCTCCATCTTAAATCCTAGAGCAAACTCTCTCTCTCGACATACCCTCTTTCTCTTCATCATAATCTCAAGCCCTAACTTGCAAAATCCATGACAATCAATCCGAAACCCTCTTCTCCTCTTCATTTCCAATCATATCTCATCCCTCTCTATCCTCTTGATCGATTTCTCTCCTCTCTTTGGGACAATGGCCCCCAAAATGAGGTTGCCGCAAAGAAGAAAGTCTGTAAGGTCTTTGGAGGTTGAAGAATGAAGGAAGAAGGCAGCTCAAGCGCCAGCTCAAGCTTCTCCACCGATTACACCAAGTAAGATTCCTCTATCCGCAAGGAAGATTGCTTTGGGTGGAAATGTAAATTTCAAGTTTTTGAGGAATGATGGCTTTTCAATTGGAGAAAAATTAATTAAACAAGGATGGAGGTTTTTCTTAAGTTTGTCTGAGCCAGTGTATATTGATTTGGTCAAGGAGTTTTACTCAAACCTGGTGTTCTCTGATTGTGTTTTGAGGTCTGCTGTGAAGGGAGTCCAAATCATTTTGAATGCATTTAGGCTAGGTAGACTCCTTCAGATGCCTTATGAGGGTAGTTTCCTAGATGAGCAGTAGAAGGGAATCTAAATCATTTTGAATGCACTTAGGCTAAGTAGATTCCTTCAGATGCCTTATGAGGGTAGTTTCCTAGATGAGCTTTCCCAAAAAAAAATAGACTTAAAACTATCTTTGGAAAAGAAGATGTAGAATGTTTTCTGAAAATTGAAGCCAAGGATCTGAGTGTGGAAATGAGGTTACTCCACCACATGGTGTTTAGGATTTTTTTCTCCAGAGAGGGAAGATATGATTGGATGACTGGTAGAGATATTTACTTGATGCACCATGTTATTTCTGAGACTCTCCTGAACCTATCTTTCCTGATGATCGATGCCATGAGGGAGGCCTTGAATAGATCCAAGGCTCTCTTGCCATATGGCATGGCTCTCACAGTAATTTTTAGGAAGTCTGGAGTGAGCTTTGAGGGAGAGGTTGTTTATAGATTGTCAAACACTGACATCTACAATGACCACTCCCTTCGACGTATGGGGTTTGTCAGAGTAGATGGCTACTGGGCCAAAGGCCGTGCAGCTGCAGCCGAGAAAGATGATGAGGAGGAGCATGCTGAGGGAGAGGGTCCACCTTCACCACCTGTACCCAACCAGAGTCCAATTGATCACCCTATATCGGAGCCTGAGGCAGAATCCTCAGTCAGAGTATCCCCATCGAGCCGTACTGTGCCATCTTTTAGTTTAGGGGAGGATGAGATGGGACTGTTGGCTAGAGAGTGGCAGGCATTCTATCTGTTTAGCAGCAATGATTCCAAGATCAGTTTCTTCAATAGTTGATAAGTGGTATATTTTTGTATTTATTGAAGATATTTTTGGTAATTTATGATGCTAACATCTTCTTAAAAATCTAATTTTATGAATAAATTAAATTTTTTTATAAAAATAAATAATTTTAAAAAAATAAAATTAGAGTATATTTATGAAAAATAAATATTAATTTAATTAAGTAATTTAAGTACCAAAATGATGAAAAATTTTTGAAGAATTTAATACATATTTTTTTTATTTTTCGGACAAAAAATTGGAGCAAAAATCGAGCCAAAATATCCTAAAAAATAAAAAAATATTACCTCCGATGCACAGTGGACCGACCACTCAGTCCATAGAGCCAGGGTGCGGTCAATAGGAATAGTTACGTGGTCCACAGGCGTGGCTCACAGCGAGAGAAAGATCTTGGGTGCGATCCAATGGTTGAGATTTAATCTGAAGATCGATCCAACAGCTGCTATTCGTTGCTGGTTTATAAAAGGAGTTTTTGCACGATCCGACGGTCCAGAAGTGATCCATCACATGATCCAATGGCTGTTATTGCTTTCGACTTTGATAAGGAGTTAAACTGCATGATTCGATGGTCCAGAACCAATCCCAGACACGATCGGACGGCTGTGGTTCGATCCGACTTTGATAAGGATTAAAACGGTTGATTTTTGATCAGATCTGAGCTGTCCAAGCTCCATCCGATGGTTAAAAATATTTTTAGAAGGATTAATATGATTTTTAAGGGTTTTAGGACTCTTTTTCCTACCAAAAAATTATAAAAAAATTATCTATAAATAAGAAGTCCGGGAATAAGCTTGGAGAGTAAAAAAATTATGTAGAAAGTATAAAAAAAATAGAAAAAAAAATTAAATAACTTTAAAAACCCAAGAAAAGAAGGAGAGAAGTCGGTTCGCTCTACGGAGTACGACAGAAGATGAAGAGGTCATCAACCATCTTTCGATGAAGCTTGGCTGATCAACTTCAAATCTTTGTTACAATTTTATTTTTATTTTATTTTATTATTTTTTTTTAAATTCTTTGTACTTAAATTTCAATTTCAATTAATAAAAATTTATTTTTTTACACTTTAAATTCCTGTCTTTTATTTTTTTGCAAGTAGATGCTAAGATCTAATTAGTAGATCTTAGTATCAATTTATTTTTATATTTTTTAAATTTTTATTATTTATTTTTATTGCAAGTAGATGCTAGGATCTAGTTAGTAGATCTTAGTATCCGATTTATTTTTCATACTTTTAATTTTTATTTTTCGACTTAAATTATTTTCTCCAAAATTTTATTTTCTTTTTATAAAATTAAAGATTTCAGATCAAAATCTTACCCTCTCTATGGATTCGACCTAACTCACTATTTTTTATCTATTTTTAATTTTTATTGAAGTCAAAATTTGATTGATAATCATGGTGTCCTAACGACAACATCGCGAACGTATCAATTTTTGGTGCCGTTGTCGGGGAAAGTAACAATTTTAATGTTTGATTTTTTTGATTTTTTTGTAAATATAGTTTACTAACTTTTCTATTTTTTTTATCTTTATGCAGAAAAAAAGAGAGAAAAATTCAAAAAAGAGATAGAAAGCTTCTAATTTTGCTTAGTGAGATCAACCCTAATCCTAATCCTAACTATTTTTTAGTATTAATTACTTTTTTTTTCAAATTAACCAAAAATTCATCCATATAAACCTAATAAAAATCGCATGACAAGAGTAGAAACTTAATTGTTAGAAGCATTCATCATCTTAGATTTTCTTTTGGTGATCGCTGGAGATAAGGTAAGCTTTCTAGTTTAATTAATTTCATGCATCTAATTTAGTTGCATAGAACCCCTTGTTTGAAATTGGTTGTGCATATTCATCTCAAATCAATTTAAGGGCAACCCCTATAACAAGATAAGGTGGAGATTTTATCACCCTTTCTTAGCCCAAAAATAACCAACCAACATCCCGCATTAACCCAAACCTAACTAAAATCAAGTAGACATGAGCCCCTAGGATCAATTGAGTTCAGTTTGAGTATTGTGGTCAAGTCAAGTACAAAGTAAGTTTGGACTTACCCCTGAAACTAGTATCTAAGGCTAGAGGTTACAAAGGCTCTGCCTAAGTAGACTCGTGATTATTTAATTGGTTCCATTAGTTTACCTGATCAATTCAATTGATGTCTAAGGCAAGCAACGGGAGGACCCCCACGACCTTACCTCTTACCTGGCTAGTTGAAGGAAGTGAGAACAAACCGAATTTGTATCTAGACTAAGCCACTCTACATTGAACTGTTAGGTCTAAGAAACCCGTAGGTGTCTAGGTTTAACTGTTTGCTAACTTGATTGCAATTAACACTTAACCACAACTAATTCTTCTCATCTTACATCTTTAGGTCTAAGACTTTTCTTAAGGATCTCACTTTAAAATTTTTCTCTTTCTTTTTTTTTCTCTTTCTTTTTCTCCTCCTTCTTAAAAAGAAAAAATCTTAACAACACACATATTAGGATTTGCACTAATACATGCATGGTATAATTTTTTCTGACCTAGTTGAACCTAATCCTGAAATTGAATGACTGATTCATGCTAAACATGATAATCAAATAGCTAGAAATTCTAAGAACCACCTAGGCAGATGAAGGAATATTTTATTTTTTTTACCTATAATCCATCGATGTTTCCATCATTCTATGGGATCAAATATTCTGACTCTAGTCCTAAGGTCGATTTGAACCCGCTAGCCCAAAAATTAGATAAAGTCGACCTTCTTATAGATAAATGCCTAGCCTTAGATCTACAATCTCCTGTGCAATACATACAACCTTCTAATTATCAGAAGATTTATTCTATCTGTGCTAGCCCAGCCCATCATGTTAGTGAATATCCTATGGCTGCACAGTTTTCACCTTTCATCCAAGAACAAGTTCAAGCTACTCAAGGTTACTCCAATCATGTCAATGATCCATTCTTAAATACATATAACTAAGATTGGAGGAACCACCTTAATTTTTATTGGAGATCCCAACAAACTCAGGCTCAGACCCAAATTTCTTCTGTGCAAAATTTTCAGAATAAGCCCCAATACCAAAATTATGTCTATAATAGTGGTCAGCCTATCTAGCCATCCTGTTACAAGCAGCTGTTATACCCACCTTCTCAATAGACCAATCTAGCCGATGATAAGTTTAGCCAACTTCAACAAAGTATGACCCAACAGCAATCTCTTACTAGGCTAGAAGTACAAATAAGTCAATTAGCTGAATCTTCTATGAGGAGAGAACTAGATCAATTGCCAAACGAACCAATACCAAATTTTGAAAATAACCCATCCATCCACCAATCGCCTAGACCTAGTCATCAATCCAATGTCCCACCTAAGAATCTCCAATTTGAAAGTGACAATATAATTTCTGAGCTTAAAAGTGATAGGATTCTTAAAGACCCATACCAAGATCAAGTGAGTGAGGCTAGTACTGATGCTAGCCAAAATATGAATTTGGAAGAAGAGGTTAATACTGAAGCTAACCCAATAGAAGAACTTGAGCTTAATACTGATGTTGACTTAAGTGAAGAAAAGAAGAGAGTGAATGAGTTACCCAAGATATATTCATCAAGAGTCCCATTTTCTTCTGCCTTAGAAGCCAGTTCTTCCACTTTAGAATTACCATCTCCTTCAGAATTAAAATTATCTTTGATCACACTTAAGAACACATGTTTAAAATCAAAAGATACCCTTTCAACACCCATTACTTCAAACTCAATTTCTAACCTAAAAACTCAATTCATGAGCATTTTAGAAGAAAAATAGGAGAAATTCTCAACAAATAAAAGTCTGTGAATGTGTTTGTGAACTATTTTTCTAAAATTAAGAACGAAGATGTGAACTACTTTTTAAAGATTGGTAATAAAATATTAAAATATATTTTAGATCATTTTTTTGAGATTGGCAATTCAAAACCATTGAAGTTTGTCAATCCAATATTTGACACGGGATAGGTGAGAGAATCAGCATGGTCTGGCTGAAGACGGTAAACTTAGCACTTCCTGGGAGGCAACCCAGTTTTTAAGTTTTCAATTTTTGTTTTTGCCTTTGCTTTCTTTTACATTTTGTTTAGGATAATCGAGTCTTGCTTTATGTCTTTTGTAGAGATCTGAAAATAATCTTGGCTAAGTTGGGGGAGAATCAGTTTTGAAAAGACTTATGGATCAGGTGATATCTCTCCTTTTCTTTCTCTTTACATGCACCATTTATTTTTTCTACTCCGTTGAGGACAATGCTGATTAAGTTGGGAGGGAGAATAAAATTTTTTTTAAGTCCTCAAGTAAGTTAATATTTAGTATTTAAGCATCTGATTACACTTAAAATCAAGTTAAACCAAGTATTTTTAAAAAAAAATTGATGCACAGATCAGAGAGTTTGTGAGATATTGAGGGATCAAGTATTAAGAAAACTCAATAAAGAGTTAAGCTTAGAACTTAAACAGTTTTTTTTGAGTATTTCTAAATTTTTCTATCAGTATCAAAGAAGAGTTAACTTCTTATGGACTTATGTAAAGTAACTATACATTTCTTCATATATTCAAAAAAAAAAAATTCAAGTACTTCATGCTGAGTAACCAGACCTCTTTGCCTAAGTAAACATTGAGTTTCACGTCAAAAGGTATGAAGGACAAAGAAGCTTTGTTGTGAAGTTAGTTTTAACTCATAGCCTGTTTGATTCGAGCAAGTAGATTCTGGGGGTATTTTATACTTAGTATCCTAAAGCCATCTGATTTGAGAATCATTGATGAAAACTCGCTACATGGGTCAAATAGAAAGCTTAAGAGATTAAGATACTCAATAGCAGTACAATATTTAAAAAAAAAATCAATCAATAAATGAAGGATGGAAGTAACAATATACTTGTCCATATGAAGATTAATAATTTAGAGATAAAGGTAGCGATAATTTGAAAAGTTCAGAAAAGATTTAGTGTTCTTAGTTTAACTCTCATATTGACTAGTATTAATACTCCAATGACATACCTCATTCACACTCTACTAAACATCAGTGGCCCTTTTGAAAATTATTTGGTAAAATTTAAGATTCTAAGTTAAACAGTATTTGATTCTAAATTCTTTCTTTACTCGAGGACGAGCAAAGTTCAAGTTGGGGGGTGTGATAAGTGGTATATTTTTATATTTATTGAAGATATTTTTGGTAATTTATGGTGCTAACATCTTTTTAAAAATCTAATTTTATAAATAAATTTAATTTTTTTATAAAAATAAATAATTTTAAAAAAAATAAAATTAGAGCATATTTATGAAAAATAGATGTTAATTTAATTGAACAATTTAAGTACCAAAATGATAAGAAATTTTTGAAAAATTTAATACATATTTTTTCTTATTTTTTAGGTAAAAAATTAGAGCAAAAATCGAGCTAAAATATCCTAAAAAACAAAAAATATTACCTCCGGTGCAGGTGGACCGACCGCTCAATCCATAAAGCCAGGGCACGGTCCACAGGAATAGTTACATGATCCACAAGCGCGGCTCACAGCGAGAGAAAGATCCTGGGTGCGATCCAACGGGTGAGATTTAATCTGAAGATTGATCCAATGGCTGCTGTTCGTTGTCGGTTTATAAGAGAGATTTTTGCACGATCCGATGGTTCAGAAGTGATCCATCACATGATCCAACGACTGTTATCGCTTTTGACTTTGATAAGGAGTTAAACTATGTGATCCGACGGTCCAGAACCAATCTCAGGTGTGATCGGACGACTGTGGTTCGATCCGACTTTGATAAAGATTAAAATGATTGATTTTTTATCAGATCTGAGCTATCCAAGCTCCATCCGACGGCCAAAAATATTCTTAAGAGAATTAATATGATTTCTAAGGGTTTTAGGGCTCCTTTTCTTATCAAAAAATTATGAAAAATTCATCTATAAATAAGAGGTCCGAGAATAAGCTTGAAGAGCAAAAAAATTGAGTAGAAAGTATAAAAAAAATAGAAAAAAAATTAAATAGCTTTAGGAATCTAAAGAAAAGACGGAGAGAAGTCGGTTTGTTCTACAGAGTACGACGGAAGACGGAGAGGTTATCAACCATCTTTCTGATGAGGCTTGACTGATTAACTTCAGATCCTTGTTACAGTTTTATTTTTATTTTATTTTATTATTCTTTTAAATTTTTTATACTTGAATTTTAATTTTAATTAATGTAAAATTTATTTTTTTGTACTTTAAATTCTATCTTTTATTTTTTTACAAATAGATGCTAGGATCTAATTAGTAGATCTTAGTATCAATTTATTTTTATATTTTTTAAATTTTTATTATTTATTTTTATTACAAGTAGATGCTAAGATCTAGTTAGTAGATCTTAGTATCCAATTTATTTTTGATACTTTTAATTTTTTTTTCTGACTTAAATTACTTTCTTCAAAATTTTATTTTCATTTTGTAAAATCAAAAATTTTAAATCAAAATCCTACCTTCTCTGTAGATTTGACCCGACTCACTACTTTCTACATGTTTTTAATTTTTATTGAAGTCAGAATTTGATTGATAATCACGGTGTCCTAACGACAGCATCACGAACGTATCAGCAGTCTCACTAGTTTTAGTAGTAGATTTTCCAGCTGGTACAGCAGCAGTAGTATCGTCAGGCTCCACTGAGTTCTTTCTCTGATCATTCTTCGAATTTTTCTGTTGTGCCACATATCTCTTCGTTGATAAAGCTCTTATCTGATCTGAGTTCTAGACAAGAGAGTGTAGAGAGCTCCCTACTCAAGTTCAGTGGCAGAATTTTTGATATTAAGAGGAAGATTAGACAGATTTTAATTTCTCTATCGAGAGGAGCGAGCACTTCGACCACCACTTCATCTCAGTTGGATGTTTTAGCTCGAGAGATAGAGAGACTCCATAGCCAGCTTCATTCTTCTCTTGAGTTGATTCGGGCAGACATTAGGGACTCCAGAGATCTCATATCTGCTGATCTAGATGCGCTCCAACTTTCTGTGAGGGAGGCCTTGTCCCAGCTTGATGCTATTAGGACTCAGCTTCTGTCCAAACCCTCCGCATTCAGTGAGCCAGCCTTTGTCCAGCCTATTACTTTCCGTCTTCCGACATCTTCCTCTCGAACCAAATCCTTCGGTCAAGGATGAGACTGATTATGTTACACTTGTCATGATCTTGAGCTCGATGCCCATTCTCACTGATCTGATCATTTTGTATTAGACTTTTAGGTTGCTTAGTTATTATATTTTTGTTTTAGTAGTTGAATGTATGAGAGTTTTATGCTCATGGACATATATTATGACTCTTATAACCTCTCTTTTTCTTGTAATTAATGAATGAGGTTATTATCATGGCTCACTTCTTTTTTCTTGGATGAATGAATGAATGAATGACTGTTATACTTAAATGAATGCACTATTACTTTGATACCTGACATACGACCATGAAAAATCTTACACTCTTTAGTCTATTTTTTTTGATGATGTCAAAAAAGAGGAAAAATAGTGTATTGTCTATCTGAACTTTTTAAATTTAAATATTTTTTTAAATTTTTTGCTCTGATACAGTATTTTGCACTAATACACCTCTGATACATCCATTTTTTTTACTCTGATACATCTATTTTTATTTTCATTTTGATACTTTTTGAAAAATTACTCTGATACATCTATTTTTTTTGAGTGCTCTGATAATTTTATTTTTATATGAATACCAAAATACCTCGATACATTCATTTTAGATTTTAAAAAATACTTCAATTTCTTCTCTTTTAATTCTTGATTCAAATGGTTTCATCTTTGCTTTGATATCAAAATGAGAAAAAGAGAAAAAAACATTCCTTTCACATTTATTGCTCTGATACCAAAAATAAGGAAGAAAAGAACAAAATTTTTTTATGAACCATCTCTGCTTCAATAAGAAAATTTTTTATAAATTGAACACTCTTTATATAAAAAAGGAAGAGAACTTTTTCAAAATGGTCAAAATTATTATTTTTATCTGTTTAATGCAAGAAATAGAAGAATTTTAACTGATTAAGAACAATCTTTAGAAAAATTTTGATACTTCACAAATGAATTTCAGTAAAATAAATTAAAATATTAAAATATTAAAAATATATATCTCATAATTTTTTATGATTAATCTTGGGTATATTTTTATAAGTGCTTCACAAATCTAAATTTTTTGAGCTTTAAGGACTTATTTTATGAACACTCAAATATTTTGTCATCATCAAAAAGAGAGAGATTGTTACTCTAAAAATTAATTTTGATGATCACAAACTATTTGAGAGGACTACTAATACATTTCTTATCTTTAGAGAATATTTTTGTGATATTTCAAATAGTCCAAAAGATTGACTTTGAAAAGCTTCATCAAGTGTGCCAAAGTTGAAGTTTCTGCAAGTTGGAGAAGTTTTCGAAGCCTCTTGAGAGTGTCGAATTAATTTGAATCTATTTGAGAGTATTTGAAAGTGTTCTGATAAGTTTTGAATCTTAAATGCATGAAAAATTAGATTAGCACAAAATGGTGCTACCCATCTGGGTCATCCCCTTTCATTGGATAGCCACCATGCGTCAATTTGGCTCATAGCACGCAGTGGGACGACCCCTGAGACTCTGAGATCAAAATAAAAAGTCTGATTTTCAGACTGGCCAAATGAGACATCCTATGGGACTTTTTAGTTACAGTGGGACGATCCATTCTGGGCAAGCTTCGTAATGGCTAGTTTTCAGTCCATTTTTGGTGCATTTAATACGCATTAATCACTCTCCAACGGCTCTAAATCGATACTAAGACATTCTCAAGTATAAATGGTGATTATAAATGCTCTCTTGAAGTGAAAAATTAAAGATTTTGCAAGCACTCAAGTTCAAATCCGAGAAAAGCTCAATCAGCCATAAAGAGAGAAATAGAAGCATTTAAATACTTCACCAACCACTCTCTTGCAGCAATCAAGTGTGCAATTCATTGAGGGTGTTTAGCAACAGCTTCTTTCTCTTAAGTATTATATTTATATCAAATTTATTATATTTATTTAAGGAGATATTGTACTAATTTTTTTGTATCTTATTTTTCTCATATTATATTTGATTTTTTAAGTTTTAGAGTTTTCAAAACTCGGTTGGATTGATCTAAACCTTGAATCAAATTATTGAGGATTGGTTTGTATCTGAAAAATAAATATTCTTGCTTGGATAGCAAGGGTCGGAGTTGTCCGACGTGTTGTAACTTTGTAATCCATTTAGTGGATTGAATTTCTAAGTAGAACTTGAAAAGTGGATGTAGGTGCAAGGTTGGTACCGAACCACTATAAATTTTTTGTGTTTACTGTGCTTGCTTCTCTTTACTTATTCTTTGTACCTTATACTTGCATTTCTATCTTTTGTGTTTGAATTTATTTTTATTGAAAATCAACCCACTCCACTCAAATACTTTAGCATATTGTTTTAGTGCACTAATCTTTAAAATTTTAAAAAGACCCAATTCACCCCCTCCTCTTGGGCTCCATATCTGGGCAATACTATCTGATGGTGAGATATATTTTTTTGGTGATAAGATATATTTTGATCTCCATCAAAATATTACTAAAACTTCTTTCAATGGATTGAAATAATTTTAACTCATCAATTAAGAATTATTGACCATCAAAATAATTCTCTATGATCTCATAATCCATCAGTGACGTCTAGCAGCATGTAGTGACAATCCAGTAGAATAGAAGAAATAAACTTTTAGGTGTAGTTATTGTATGATTCAGTTCTTCTATCATAAGTTTCGATAAGATGGAGGTTATGAAAAATTTGTCAAATCCCATCATCTGTCATATGCAAGATTTATTCGACTTGAGTTCTTATGTGAAAACTATAGAAATACTTTCTCATCATTCATTATGCCTTGGTCAAGATCTTTTGAACTCAGTCTCATAAATCACATAGGACTTCTCTTTTACTACTAAGATTGATAAATTCTTTCTAAGTAAGTACATACTCTTACAATAAATTTACTACAGCCAATATATACTACAAGAAAATAAATTTTTTACGGTATAATTATTTACGATGAAAATATTTTTAACACAATTATCACTATTTGTGATGCAAAACTCTATTAGTCATAAATAACATATTATTTGCAACATATATCAAATTTTGCATTGCAAATAGTCATTATTTGCAATACAAATTTTGCATCATAAATAATTGATAAAAAAATCTAAAATAAAAAAAATAAATAATAGATTATTTGTGATGAAAAATTTGCATCACAAATGAGAGTATTTATGACTGTAAAATTATTTATGTCATAAATAGTAAATTATTTATGATCAAAATTTTACATCGATAATAATTGATAAAAAATAAAAAATATTAAAAAAATAAATAGCAGATTATTTACGATGAAAAATTTGTATCACAAATAAAAATATTTGTGACATAACAAAAGTTTACATTATAAATATACAATTTTTTGCAATGCAAAATTTATGAAACAATCGATGAAAAATAAAAAAATTTTAAAAATAAATAAATAGTAGATTATTTATGATAAAAAATTTATGTCATAAATAAATAATATTTACAATAAAAATTTTATTTACATCACAAATATAAACTTATTTGTGACACAAACTTTCCATCACAAATAATCAAAAAAAATCAATTTTTTTTAAAAAATAAATAATAGATTATTTGCGATGAAAAATTTTCATCGCAAACAAAGATATTTATGATGCAACATAAATTTACATCATAAATATTTAATTATTTATGACATAAATTTTTCATCATAAATAATCAACATAAAATTAAATTTTTTAAAAAAATAAATAGTAGAACTATATGTAATGAAAAATTTGCATCACAAATAAAGATAATTGTGATGGAAATTTAATTTTTGTTGCAAATATTATATTATTTACAATGCAAATTTTGCATCAAAAATAATCCAAGAAAAATTAAAATTTTTTAAAAAATAAATAGCAGGTTATTTATGATGAAAAATTTACATCATAAATAACCATATTTATGACTAAATAAAATTTGCATCATAAATATTATATTATTTGTGATGCAAATTTTGTATCGTAAATAATCAATGAAAAATCAAAAATTTTAAAAAAATAAATAGCAGATAATTTATGATAAAAATATTTTATAATTTAAAAAAAAATAATTCAAATATTTTATGATCAATTTTTTGATCATAAATTTTTTTAATATTTTATAAGTAAAAAATCGATCACAAATATATTTTGTAACTGAATATAATTTTTTCTTATTTTTTTCTAAATATAATATAATTTTAGAATTTTAAGTTCATCTTTACTATTCATTATCTAAATAATTATCATTAGAGTATCATCACAAAAGATCATCTCGATCTGATAATCTAGTTATGTCGATCAATAAAATTTGATTTCGACGGTCATAAATGACCGTATGATGATCTAATAGATAGAGACCACCAATGGATTTAAAAACTTGCAACGATGATCTTAGTGATATTTGTAGCATACTATCAAAATTTTACTTCAATCGAATGTCATTATCATGATCAATTTAGTACGAAATGATTTAGACCGTTAAATAAAAAATAAGTGATCAAAAGGTCAAATGGTGTCCGATTATAAGGTAAATTTTTAGATAAATGATCTTTACTACTACTTTAATCATCTATATAGTGATAAACGTAAAATCTAAACTGCACATATATGAACTATCTACGTTAAGTAAATCTTATAAAAGTACAAGCATAATTACTTCAGGATTTTAAAAATGAATATCAAGAGACATAGAGTTTTAGATGGTTCATATATGTGTAGTTTGAATTTTACGATCACTACCATATAAATGATCAAAATAGTAGCAAAAATTATTTATCTAAAAAAATTATCTTATAATCGAACACCATTTGGCCTTTTGATCATTCATTTTTTATTTAATGGCTCAAATCATCTCGTGCTAAATTGACCATGATAATGATGTTTGATTGAAGTAAAATTTTGATAGTATGCTAAAAATATCATCGAGATCATTTTTATAAATTTTTGGATCTATCAGTGGTCTCTATTTATCAGATCATCATGCAGTTATTCATGACTGTTGAAATCAATTTTATTGATCGACATAGTTAGGGCTATCGGATCGAGGTGGTCTTTTATGATGATACTCTAACGATAATTATTTAGATAATGAGTGATAAAAATAGATTTTAAATTTTAAAATTATATCATATTTAGAAAAAAAATAAAAAAATTATACTACAAAAATATAGGATTTTTGTGATGTAAAATATTTTTCATCTAAAATAATTCATTAGTTGCAATGAAAATTTTAGTTTCATCACAAATATTAAATTATTTATGATAAAAAAATTTCCATCACAATTAATCGATAAAAAATTAATTTTTTTTAAATAAATAATTTATGATGAAAAATTTACATCATAAATAATTTAATATTTATGATGCAAAATAATTTTATGTTACGAATATTAGTTATTTGTGATGTAAAATTTTAGTCACAAATAATCTATAAAAATTTAAAAATTTAAAAAAAAATTAAATTACAGATTATTTATGATGGAAAATAAGAGTCACAAATAAATGAAATTATCGATGCAATTTTTTTTAGAATTTTTTTGTTAAATTTTTTTAGAGTGAAAAAATTTTAGAGGAAAAAAAATTTTAATAAAAATTATTAGTGATAAAAATTTTATTTTCATCGATAATAATAGTTATTAGCGATGTATATTTTATTTTTATCACAAATTAGTTTTTTTTTTAAATTTTGGTTAAATTTTTTTAAAGGAAAAAATTTTTAGGAAAAAAAATTTGATGAGAATTATTAGCGACAGAAATTCTATTTTTGTCACTAATAATAATTTATAGCGATGTAATTTTTCATTGTTAATAATTGCATCACTAAAAATCCTATAAAAATCCCAGGTCACTTCCTTGATTCCCGCAAAACCCTCCCGGCTCTCTCTTCCCACCCTCCCAACTCTCTCCCTCTCTCCCTCCCCCTCACCCACCGAAGGCCTCTCAGGCTTCCTCTTTGGCGAGCGCCCCCCTCTGCTGCCGCCATCGCTGTCACTGCTGACTTTTAAGGTAAATAAATTTTTTTTTGGCTCTGCGAGGAAGGGAGGGGGGTTAGATGCGCAAGCAGGGAGAAAGAAAAGGGAGGGGGTGTTTGGCGGGGGTGGGTCACACCGAGGTCGGAGGATGGGGGGTTTAGTAAGGGCTGGGGGAGGGCGGAGGGTACGAGAGAGGGGGGGTTTCGTGAGGGTCGGGCAACCATAGGCCAGCGGGAGCGGGGTGGGGCGGAGGATCGGCGGGGGTTGTTCCTGCAGATGGCTTGCGATGGCCAGAGGGCGGAGGATGCCGGGGGGGGGGTTGTGTTCCTGTGGATGGCCTGTGGTGGTCGTGGGAGGGGGTGGTATTCCTGCGGACAGCCACCAAGGCCCCAGGGGGGATGGGGGGATGATTTATTAAAAATTTATTAATAAAATAAAAAATATTTTTTAAAAATTAATAATTTATTAATAAAAATAATTAATTTTTAATGGATATGAACTGTTCGGTCCAGGATCTGATATGGATCGATTTGGATCTAGTTCGGATCAGGATTCGGATCGAGATCCGATTTGAATCAACTCGGATCTGGTCCAGGATCTAGGTCAGATCTGGGTTGGGATTCGATTCAGGATCCAGGTCAAGATTCGGTTTGGATCTGGGTCGGGATCTGGTTCAGATCCAGATACATCTCTCTATTTTTATAGAGAGATGCATGATAGTGATTTAATACATGCATTGATATAACCTTAGACTCCTATTCAAGAGTCAGTTCCTTTGTCCCCAAAACGGACTCTGTGAACAGCTCTTAGATAGGGCTGTTCATTTGATTTTAATCGACCCGATTTGAATCAACTTGACCCAAAAATCGAATAATAAAAAAATAAAAATCAAAAACCGACTCGAATAACTAAGGAATCGATCGAGAATTTTGATTCGGTTCGATTTTTGATTTTTTTTTATAATTTTTTATTTTCAATTATCTATTTTTGATATAACATATTCAAATAATTATTGTCGATTCATTGTTAGTTTGTTGCATTATATTTAATTAAATTTAGGATCTGTTGAATCTATTGATTGATAATTTCTTATATTAAAAATTAATAATTAATAAGTAATGGTATATTGATATTTGATAAATGATAAATTGATAATAAATAAAATATAATATATCAAAAATTATATCATCAACAATACAAACAAGCAATCAAGCATCATAGCAAATTATAACAATAGACCAAATCTAAATATCCAATCATCCATCCATGTAACCAACAAGTTCTCAACATAGTAAACAACATAAATTTAAATTATGACTTTAATTTTTTATTTGATTTTTTAATTTTTAATCGAATCAAATCGAAAATCAAAATTTTTTAAAATAAAAATCAAAAATCAAATCAAACTATATTCAATTCGATTTCGGTTCAATTTTTTGGTTCAGTTCAGATCGATTTTCAGTCTGAAACTAAATTATGAACAGTCCTACTCTTAAATGCCCCATTTGGAGAGTTTAGAAATATATCAATTTTTTATTATTGTTATAGTATTTTTTGTTCTATTGTGGAAAATTCTGTCACAATTATCTCATTTATTCTCTGGATATATATTAGATTTTATATAAGAGAGCTTAAGATGCAAAGACAAACCTAGAATAGTGGGATTACTATGATAGGATATGAAGGAGAAGAGGAGATTGAATATCTTGATGTATTGATAGATATCATAGAACAGAAGTATGAGTCCAATAATTCAGTATTCTTATTTCAGTGTGAATGGTAGAATATTAGTAATAAGAATATTAGTATTCATATCGATCCATATTTTATCAGTATAAATTTTGTACGAACATGGTATCAGAATGAGCCGTATATATTAGCAACTCAAGCGAAACAAATAATTGAAGGATCCAAAGAATCAAAGTGATTGGCATGTCATACAAAGAATAATACCTAGAGGCATATATGAAATACCAATCCGATTAGAGATAGACAAAAATTTAGATCTACATAAAGAGAAAGTTTTTCAAGAGGAAGAACAAATATTAATCAAGCTTCTTGTTGACGAAGAACTTGTGACAACTCCTTTGAATAGGGCTGATCTGTCACCCTCTGAAATTGAAGCTAATTTTATATTTAATTTTGATGATTTGAAAGGCGATGATCAATTCATAATGATGATGAGATAGAAGATGATACATTAGTCGATTATTATGATTCGGAGGAGGACTTATAAATCGAGGAGGATACGGATATTGATTAGTAGATCTATATTCTTTTTTGAATCTTCTCTTGCAATAATGATATGCAATACAATTCTATTCATTAGCATTTATATATTTTTCACTATTATTGTTTATTATTATATCTATTTATTTGTCAAGTTAGTTATATGCATTATTTAAGCATTGTAGGTATGGCGTCAGGAGGGAGATGATCACGTCTGAGCTTCCAACCTCCCCTTGAGGACGAGCCTTCTCCCATTTCTACTGCCGCACCATCAGAGCCGCCAAAGGGTGCCGCAGAGGTGGATTTGAATGATATTTTAATATTTTTTATATAATAAAATTTGATTTTAATTGTATCTGTTAGGTTTATAGATACTTGTCATACTAATTATTTATTCATTATTGTTTCAGACCATTCGGTGCAAGTGGTGAGGCGAGGGTGAGATCCATCAAAGAACCTCACCAATATTGGAGATGCAAGTACGAGAGACAGTATCTCCGTATTGAGATTTCGTCCGACTTCATCACATCCATCCATTAGGGGATGGTGCGAGCCATGGCGGATTGAGTTAAGCATCATATGCTACAATTATGCCCCTGTGATGCTCTCCGATTGGCATCATGTTACACCGGCTCAAAGGAAGGTCTTCTACAGCCACTTCAGGTAAAATAATATTTAGTAAAATATTTAATTAGCACTGTATTCTTATAATATTTGTTATTAGTAGGTTATATTTGATATTGTTGATTTTGAGCATGATTACATCCGGAGAGCTGTGGATGATCATCTATGCTCATATTTCAAGGATAACCGCTATCGCATTTATCGCCGTTGGTATGCTATAGTGCAGGACCAGGGGGTAAAGGTAGCATGATAGCGGCCATATGATAGCATTAGTATCGAGGACTGGCCTGTCATATACCGCAAGTATGAGGACCCGACATATCAGGTTAAGCATCCAATTATTTTTTTAAAATTTAATAATTAATTATTTATTATTAAATTTAGTTAGTTACTTACTAATTTGACTGTTAACTGTACAAGATCGATGTGCCTGAAATACTGTCAATCGGATGAGACAGACCATCTCGCACTGTGAGGGTTTGAGACCATTCTCTTGCCATATAAAGCAGGTGGTAAGTAATTTCTATTTAACATATTTTAACTCTTTAACTATTTGAAAAATTTTTAAATAATTATTTTCAAATTGCAGAGAGATGTAGAGAGTGATGAGCTTTCTGGTAAGATCGAGATCCACCAGTAGATCCACCAGCAACGGTCAAAGGAGTGGATGATGGAGAGCCAGGAGCTTTATGTAAGTTTTTTTAATTATTTTTTTTTATTGATATTTTGATTTTCAGTTCAAATTTAGAATAGTTATAACTTTAATTTTTAGGATCGTATGATAGAGATGAGATCCCAGCCTATTTCTGAGGGCTCGAACGCACACCCATAAATGAGGAGATCTATGATCAGATATTTGTATATGATTCTGTTATGTTAGAAAGTTTGGGTATGGGATCAGAGCTCCTCCATCCTCATGCACATCTAGAGCTGATATCCATGCTGCCTGCGATGCCCGACTGACGAAGATATAGAGATAGGTTGTTGAGGATTGACAGCGAGCTGATAAGTTGGCTGCATGCATCGATTCCTACCAGTCGTTTCAGATACAGATGATAGAGCGGATGGCGTAGATGGAGCAGATGATAGAGCTGATGAGGTAGCAGCAAGCTGGTCTGTCATGCTTCATCCATTCTTCTTCTCCAGATACTGATGCTTAATGGCCATCAATTTTTTTTATATTTTTTTATTTTTATTTTGGACCTCTTATAATTATTAAATTTATTTTTTTATAATTATATTTTAATATAATGAAATGATCAAATTTATTTATAGATTTATTATGTGAATTTTTTATTTTTATTTTATAGATTATAAATATAAAATATTAAAAATATATATTAAAAATATATATTTATAAATTATTTTTTAAAAAATATTATATTTTAATTAATGATGGAATTATTTATGATAGAATATTCATCGCAAATATAATCATTTGCGATGTACTTTTTTCATCGTAAATAATATATTTTTTAAATATAAAAAATATTTTTTTAAGTTATTTACGATCAAAATTTTTTATCGTAAATAATTTTTTTACGATGAAAATTTTTATGATGTAAATTTTTTATCATAAAAAATTAATTTATTTTATTTTTTAAAGGATTAAATTTATTTATTAAATTATTTATAATGAAAAGTTTCATCGTAAGTAATTTTATTTACGATGAAAATCATCTATTTACGATGAAAATTTTTTCATCGTAAATAATTTAAAAAAATATTTTATGATATAAATTTTACATCACAAAAAATTTATTATTAACGATGAAAATTTTATTTCCATCGCAAAATATTATCTGCGATTCTATTGTTAGCGATGAAATTTACATCGTAAATAAGTATTTGCGATACTTTTTTTGTGTTGCAAATATCTTTTTTTGTTGTAGTGATACACTGCAAGGACCCATATAGCTAGAAGATCAAGTGTTTATATATTCAAACTACAACAACTTCTTTGTGAGTAACTGAGGCACCGTAGATCAAAGAACCACTCACACTACTACAGCATCACTGATGAGTAAATAGACATTCAAATAATTTCTCGTGTTGGTCATGCTCGGTATATTTGTTCTTTAACAAACACCTGTACTCTCACTTCAGTGTCTCCATCTTGTAAATTCAAGACTCGTCTATCCAAAGAAAAATGATCTGTGCACCAATCTAACCGGATCAATCACCGTCCCCACCATGATCCATCAATTGAAAGCTATTTAGAAATTAACCACCAATAATATATATATCTCAAATTCTCAACTCTTAAAAATATATGTCATCATCTTATTAATTCCTTGGATGATTCATGGACACATACCCTATATGAATAAAAATTAACTGTTCTAAATAATTAGATCAAGTAAGAAATTATATCCTAGAAAAAATTAATGTGTTAGCTCAATTGGCTTCTAGAACATATATCTAATAAGTAATACATGGATGAGATCATGAAAGTGTTGGTAGACCACATCCTTTACGATGCCAATTTAGCCATCTTCTATAAATTCTCAGCTTACATCGTGTTTGTTGAGAATTTTTTTCTGGCAGGCCCTCTTTCAGCGGTTGCTTAATTAGGTATATAGCAGAAATTGGTAAAAGGTTGGCATCAAATAGAAGATGGGCCTTTTCATACGAACTTGACTAGACTGTAGGCTCTGTATGCGAGGTATAAACCCAATACCTAGAAGTATGCCATCTTGGTATTGGACTCCATGTTAGTATCAACCTATAATTATATCAATACATCAAATATAGGAGCCAATCAGGTTTATTGAGTATTGGTACATTCTCCATACCATATAGTGATACCAAATTGATACAATATAGTCTTTCTCATACCATCTGATTCGGTATAAAAATGGTATATCTTGCCTAGAGCTAATTCTCAATTAGATAGATCATGTGTAACATGAAATTAGATAAAAGAAGCAAACAAGCCTAGGAATGGCAAAATCGATCTAGTCTGATGAGTATGCATCCTATTCAAATCCGATCAAACCTGAAAAATAGGATTTGACCGGATTTGAGTTCGAATTTGGATAAAATCCGAAAACTGTAGCACGGTTATGGATAGGGTATGGATAGTGTTGTTTTCTATCCAAATTCAAATTCGAACCCGATTCGAATCTATGGGTACAGATAATATCCGAACTCATATCTGAATATATATGTTTATAATTCTGTTTTGGTTGATAATATGCATAAAATTATTTTGATTATTTATATGTTCTATGTTGAATTTTAATTCTATTTCTATATTTGATTTCTATAAATCTGAGCTTATAAATTATGTTCTATATTGAATTGGTAATTTTGTTTTGATTGACAATATGTATAAAATTATTTTGATCATTTATTTTTTTTTAGAATGGGATAAGTATGGGATGGGTATGGGTTGGATATGGAGAAATGGATTATCTGTGGGTATCTCCGAACTCGTTGGATATGAGAATGGGTATCTCTTTTCTTATCCGATTGGATATCGGATAGGATTTGAGTATAGGATGTTAAATTCGGATTTGAAAATGGATAGTACAGTATTCGATTCAAATTTTATCCATTGTCATTCCTAAATAAGTATAACCCTCTTGGACCTCGGTACGATGAACTCACAGTGACATCGTGTTAACCAATTATAACAAACAACCTCAGTCCAACGCAAGATAGAAAAAGACCGTTCTTGAGACCGCCATGTAAGCTGAATCAAGAACGGCCATGCAGCCAATTCTCCGCAACACAGCAATTGGTCAACCGTGCACAATACTGTGCAAATTATTTAAATATAAAAAGAAGTACAGGACGAAAACATAAGAGCAGGTCACTAGTTGAAAACCTCACGTTCAGTGCAACAAAAGATAAAAGCAACCAAAGATGGTAGGCTCCAGATTTATTCATGGGCGTACAACGGCTGAAGCTTAGCCTACAAAAACACCCCTATTAAAGATGCCCACCCAGGGACCCAAATCCGGATCCATACCCATATCCTTGGCCATGTCCCGTCCCAGATCCACTCCAATTCATGTCTGCGTGCCCTTCCGCAGAGCCAGCTCCATAGCCGTACCCAGAACCACTTCCATACCCACGAGCTTGAGCAAAACCAGATTCGGACCCAAATCCATACCCAAAACCTTGACCTATAGCAGCGTTGGAGCCTCCACCAAAACCAGTCCATGCACCAGACCCCGCTCTAGAGCTTGAACCAGAGGTAGGATTAGAACCAAAATTAGAGCCCCCATTAGAAGCAGCATAGGGTCCTCCATTGGATGCAGACCATGCACCAGAGCCTGCTCCTGAGACCGAATTAGAGGAAGAGCTAGAATCTGAGAAAGAACCAGAGTTCAATCCTCCTCCTGAGGTGGCATAAGATCCTCCATTAGAACTAGACCAAGCACCTGAGTTGGAGTTAGAGACTGTGGTAGAACGAAAGTTCGAGGCCCCTCCAGCAGCAGCATAAGATCCTCCTTCAGAACTAGAAGATGCACTTGATCCTGCACCTGCATTTGAGCTCGAAGTAGACCTCGATTCCGAATCAAAGTGAGAGCCTCCACCAGAAGCAGCATAGGATACTCCCCCAGAGCCAGACTCTGCACCACCACCTTCTCCTGAGCTTGATCCGGAGGCATAAGCAGAACCTGCACCATTGCCCGAAGCCGAAAAAGATCCCTCTCCACTGATAGATGATGCACCTGAACCTGCTTCTGAAGTCGAACCAGAGGAAGAAGTAGAACCAGAACTGGAGTGGGAGCTCCCACCAGAGGCTGCATAAGATCCCCCACCAGACCCGGCCCATGCACCAGATACCGCGCCAGAGTTGGAGTTAGAGGTAGAACCGAAACTAGAACTGGAACCGAAGCCTGAGCCCCTGCTTGAAGCATCATAAGATCCTCCATTAGAGCCAGACCATGCGCCGGAACTTGCTCCTGAGCTTGTGCCAGAGGTAGCACCAGAACTGCCACTAGAGCCAGCACCAGAGGCCGAGCTCCCCCTGCCCGAAGCACCAGGTGCACAACGGGAGGCCCCACTTGGAGCGGCGTAAGATCCCCCTACAGAACCAGACCCGCTGGTGGCAGAACCGGAAGCATGACCAAATGCCGTGCCCCCACTTGGTCCAGTGTAAGAACCTCCTCCAAAGCCTGCTCCCGAGCTCGCGCCATTAGCAGAACCAGAGCCATAGCCAGACGCCGAGCCGCCACTTGGTCCAGTGTAAGACCCTCCTCCAAAGCCTGCTCCCGAGCTCGCGCCATTAGCAGAACCAGAGCCATAGCCGGACGCCGAGCCGCCACTTGGTCCAGTGTAAGACCCTCCTCCAAAGCCTGCTCCCGAGCTCGCGCCATTAGCAGAACCAGAGCCATAGCCGGACGCCGAGCCGCCACTTGGTCCTGTGTAAGACCCTCCTCCAAAGCCTGCTCCCGAGCTCGCGCCATTAGCAGAACCAGAGCCATAGCCGGACGCCGAGCCGCCACTTGGTCCAGTATAAGACCCTCCTCCAAAGCCTGCTCCCGAGCTCGCACCATTAGCAGAACCAGAGCCATAGCCGGACGCCGAGCCTCCACCAGCCCCAACGTAAGACCCTCCACCAAAACCAGATGATGCACCCGAGCCAGTGCTCGCCCCAAAGCCAGAGCCATAACCGGAACCAAGACCTGCACCATGGCCAGAGGAAACATAAGAACCCTCGCCGGGGCCGGACCATGCACCAAACCCGAGCCAGAGCCCGAGCTGGAGGCAAAAGCAGAACCAGAACCTGCGCCGGAGCCAGAGGTTATGCCACTGCCCCCCCTAGGTCAAGCCCAAGCCCCACACCAAGCCCCAAGCCACCACCCAAGCCCACACCCAAGTCTTTCCTCATTGGTCGGCCTCTGGCCATGCGTGGGGAAAGGGAAAGTACAAGAAAAGCTACAACCAGAGCACTGTGGGATGCCATGTTTGCTCTCTGATGCTACTGGGCAGCTCCTAGCGTGAAGTATTTATGGACACCGGATCCTGTTAGCAATTATTCTAACCATGTGATCATGTTATGAAAAGCTTGCGAAGCCGCATCAGCATGGTCTCGGATTTGGCCGCACGTATGCAGTCGCAATCGTTTCCACGTCAACTAACTCGATTCTTCATGTGGTTCTCACCTAATGCTTTGGAGCCTAATCAGCGGCCCCTTTTGGTTCAACCAGTGTCCGGATTTGTGCCGCAGTAGGTTCATTTAATGAAACTAGTTTAAAACCATGCTTTCTAGACCTTCTATATACTTATGTTAATGGGCCTCTTAAAGCGCTTTGTTGATGGGAATTTTGTATTAGAAAGTCGCCCCGGCCTTCAGTTGGGACAGAGTTGCTTGTTGGCAGTATATTCTCTCGTCTTCTTCTAGTGGGCTCATGAATCCACTCGGTAGTTTGATTCTTAGTAGGAGATCCAGATCAAGCATTTCAAACCCTAGTTGCTAGCTGTATGGCTTCACTGTCAAATTTGTATACCACATGTAACTTGACCTGTACAATAACAATGTTGAAGCAACCAAATTAAGTAGATGGAGTGCTCTGATGGTGGCGTTCGCGTTATATCTTTGATTTGAAAGAATGCTCCATCTTCTTTATGCACAGCATTTAAGCACTTCAACCTCTTTCTTTTATCTGAAACATAGATCTGGTATCACACTTGGAAAGCTGTGCAAAGCACGGGTCAATGATTGACATTGTGAAAAAAAGATCGGCCAACCATTCTTTTGCATGAAAAATATAGCACGAACCCATGATGGTGTTGGACTGCTTGTTTGCTGTTCATTACTTTATGTGAATCCTACGGCATAATGTGTCTGATTTATGTATAAGTTCTTAATAACTTGACATTTGACTCTGAGATGGCCAGCTTCAAGGGGCTCCAAAACACCTAGCCATAAACGTAGATGTAGTCGTCTCAAGCCAACACATCAATTGCACATGTCATTCAATGTTACGTGCCAACGAAAGTTGATACATCAAACCACCAATACCTAATTTGTGCTTACGTGGATAGTCCACATCTGGCAGTAGGGCAAGCTAGGCCTGAACGCAAGTTAGATCTTCGGCACCCAGATCGACACATCAATTAAGCCTGCAGAAAACTACAATCTTGTACAATAAATTCACATCAATTAAGATGTAACTGCAATATCAAGATGGATATGATGATACCGATGGCAGTGATCCAGGCACTATAGACTGTATAGGCAGCCAGGTTCAAACCTTCATTCGTTGTTTGGGCCACAAGATTCTTCTAATGGTTAGGAAGCCCATGATTACAAATTTTACCCCATCCAAACCAAACCACATCATAAAAAGAAATTCTTTGTTCACCACCCCGGATAGAGAAAAAGTATAGCTTC
Organism: Elaeis guineensis; assembly: GCF_000442705.2. Taxonomy (NCBI): domain Eukaryota; kingdom Viridiplantae; phylum Streptophyta; class Magnoliopsida; order Arecales; family Arecaceae; genus Elaeis; species Elaeis guineensis. The sequence goes on from NC_026000.2 coordinate 21,134,194, forward strand.
ATCGGATTAAGCCATGTAAGGCAATTAATAACGGAATATGCATTTAATGCAGCTTAGCTTTTATTTTTTAAATTTTTTTAGCAAAAATGTCATTTCCATTCGAGATGCAAAAATCCATTCGAGATGCAAAAAATCATAATAACTAACATAATATTATATAAAAATATAGAAAGCATATATATTGTTCAACAAACAAACAAAGACTATTATCACTTCCTATATCTTATGTGTGTGAATCTTATATATCCCGAATAATATTATGACATCTTATTGCTTGGTACAATATCATGTGTCAGTAATATTATTTCTAATAAATTTTTATAGGATGCAAAAAGATGCCATACCATTATTATGGATGTCATACACTCATACATATCATTATTATGAATCCTATTATTTTCTATAATATTCTATTGATTGTTATGATGTCTTATTATTATCTATGACATTCTAATCAAGCATAAGAAAAATAAATAAAAGATGAGTCTTGAAAGAAAAGAATATTTTGGTCAAATTTTTTTTTTGAGCTACACTAAATATTTATCTGATTATAGATTATATTATGTGATCCAATCGATAAAACAGTACATTTTCTCTCCATCAGAGATGGTTTCTCCATCATGAAAACCTTATTGGGCTTTAAGATATCGGGTGCCTTGCAAGTTGCAAGGCATTTGTCAAACTTTTGCACTTTGCAAGACATTTATTGTATTATTTGTATTAACTGATTCCACTCATTCCATAGTTAGCATTCTGGAGAGATTCTATAATCTTCTTCTGACAAAAGTGCTAGATTATCTCTGATCCTTGTTATTCTGTTAATGTAAAAACCAAGGGAACATGGAAAGGAACCATAAAGAAATTAAAGTATTTGACCTTGTCTTATTGGGTGGACTGTCAGACTCCCAAAACAAATGACTGATCACTTCCCGTGAAGTTTATGTAGTAAATTAAATAGGAATGAAACAGATCTAGTCCTTTTACATCGTCTATCTCTGATCACTAGTACAACTAGCAGATTTACAAAGTTGGGCGGCTAATAATTCTCACCAAGGAAACATTCGGTTCATGTTGCAAGAGGAGCCAAATCTGAACATAAAATCGAGGACACGAGAAAGAAGAAAATGCAGCATTGGTAGAATGCGATGTTGTTCTGAGATGATTGGATCTGAAATTTGGGAACACTTTCCTGCCATGTCATCTAAATGAAGTATGTTCCCACATTTTTTTAAACGGGATTTGGGAAAAATACTGCCTGAACTGCAGGCCTGGCATTAATGGGCTCTGCTACAGTGCCTTCCACCAGACAAGAGTCCAAAGCATTATCCAAAAAATAACTGGAGACACCAACTTCACTGGAGAGCTACTTTTGAGGTTTTTCTGAAGAATTGGGAGGGCCATTGTCAGACAGATACCTTGAGATAGACGCCTAACTATATTTTTCTCTAAAATAAAACAAACAGGTTTGGAAAAAAAAATTTCCGTTGCCGGGACTCGAACCCGGGTCTCTCGGGTGAGAGCCGAGTATCCTAACCAACTAGACTACAACGGAAGTGTGGTGGATTGCTACACTATCTATAATATAATTAAATAACTCCTACCGTTTTCCACATCGAGGACTGCGGCCTATAACCTCTACCATCACGGACCATTGAACTAACCAACCCATCAGCTGCCTCGCAAGATTCTGGGCAAAAAGATCATAAAAGTAATCTCCATTGGACCCATCCAAAAAGCCCTTTTGCCCTACAAAACAAATCCATACCTCTGGAATCCATGGAACCCTTCTCCTTCCAGCCCATCTCAAAGCTTGCTCTTCCCCACAATATATAGTCCGCTTTTCCCATCTCGCCATCCTCAAGATCAACCTCATCTTAGTCCCTGCAGTCATGAACTAGCTCCTTTCCAAGTACTCAAAGCACCCCATGATCGAGTTGGCACACATGCTGTTGGATACAGAGCTAGGTCTCCACTAACACACATGATCCCTTGGAATTCAATGATAAATCGCTGTATCAGAAGTGGGTATACCTTTGATCGCATGGAAATGTTCTGGGAAAATACATTTGGTGGAGTGCATGAGCTCATTGCTGCACTTCTTTCAATTTGCATGTAGTAGAATATGCTTTTAAATTGAAAAAAAAAAGGTTTGAGTTTGTACTTTTTCCCATCTCGTAAGAGTTGGGCAAATTCTTTTCGTCCATTGACACTTACTCACTATGCTAAAAGCAAGTCGAAGAGCTGTTTACAGAACACGAAATAGAGAAGCCATTAGACAAAGGTTTCATATAAGCGTGAAGAATGGCGGAATTTATATTATCTACTTTTCACTTCCCATTATTATGTCTGTAAATGTTGAAAATTGGCAAGTGGATTCTTGATGCGAGGTAACAATCTTAGTTTTCTAACAATATAATGTTGATCTTATGCAGCATTTTATATGTTGCTATCGTTGAAATGATAAAGCTTAGAAAGTAGCACTTAAGCATGCGTGTACCTTTCTATCTGCCTTTGTGTCCCTTTTCAATTGTTGTAATATCGGTACTTTATCAACCTTGATTTGATGCTCCATGTTGACATCACAATTATAGCGCCCTATCAATATCATAGTTGCATGTCCAGATGTGATTCTTCACATAAAATCTGCTGTGGATAGGATGGACATTTTTAGTTCCACATCGATTATGAGTCAAGAGAAAGTATGATTTATATAGATTGAAACTCTCTCCCACGTAAAGTATCTTTTAAAGAGCAAAATCGTGCGGATCGACAGTCAAAAGGACGGCCAAAGCAGACAATACCTCATATATGGGGATACAGAGTCAATCAACTATCCGAGCCATTCGACCCCTTGATCTTGACCACAACATTGGCGTCGTCTGTGGAAGAAGCCTCATACCCATACGCACATACTACTTTCCTTGATTGGAGGGCTATGTTGTGGGTAAGATGGGCATCTTTATTCCTACATCGGTTATGAGTCAAGAGGGCCAATATGCAGGCATGAAGTCAATCCAACCATTCGAGCTATTCAATCCTTTGATCTTTGACCGCAACAAAACCAATCCACACAACATTATGGCGCCTCATGTTTTATGAATATCCCAAATATTTTCATCCAAGCAAAAAAAAAGAGAGTTATTGGAAGAATTTGGTATCTCATGCTACTATGATGCAGTGACCATGAGAAGAAGTTAGACCATGATGCTTTTTTCTTTTTAAAAGAAACTATTGCTGCTGGTGGCCAAATCTGCAACCGAAACAGATGGATCTATAGTGGCTAAAATTTGACACTGCACCAAACAGGACAAAACCTGCAAATCAAGTCCCTTATCGAAGTTGTTTCTAGTGGAGACCCTCCGGTGCTCTAATTAGTCATCGAGGAACAATAGAAAAGAGGAAAAGAGTGGAACCTGAGAACTTATCTAAAGATCCCCTATTCCCTCTATTTATAGATGGGATGGTTGGCCAGCCTTGGAAGAAGGGCAGGAATGGTAGAGAATTACTCTGCTTCTGCCTTATCTAGCTAAAGTGAGCTGTTATCCATTCGATTTGAAGTATATCTAGAATGTGGAGTACATAAAGCAATTACTCGATGTGTACTACCACCGTAAATCTCTATCTCTTATATTGGCTCGATAAGACCCAAGCCGATCAGGTTAGCATATAACTGAGGTTCAGATAACATCAAACATGATCGAGGTAAATTGTCATCCCATATCAGATGCCCTCTATTCTCTAGTTCGAACTACTAGTTGTTCGGATGACAAGAGTAAAAGTGTCGAATGAAGTAACAGTTTGCTTGGCTCCTTGCTTATCTTGCTTATTTAATATGTGGACACGTGGTGGAGACTAGTTGGTTGAAATGAACCATCATATGCCTCGAGCGCAGCAATGGAGATCTATAGGGACTCAGCTCAGCTAATCTTGAATTGACACATGTCGAACATCCGTCAGCTAGGTTGGGGTCAATGTCGAATCTAAGCCATTCCAACTATCTGTATATAGTGGTCCACTCTATTCAACCCCACTCCCTTGCACTGTTGTTGGGTCTTTGATAATTTTCGACCGGAGCTCAACGACTTTCCAGTGTATTTTCGACATCCCTTTGGCGAACTTCTGGCAATAAGCTCTGATTAGTGATTAGTGATCCGAGGTTAAACCTACTTCAGATTAGCCTCCATCCTTTTCTAATTTTTTTCTTTTTTTTAAATCATTTTTCATAAAACTATCCCGAGATGAGTAGTACTCTCAACTCGATTGAGAGCTGATCAATCGACCAAGACCTACCTCAAAATCAAGAGGCTACCTCTTTCTTAGAATACAAATCTGAGGAGCTTGAGGTCAAAAATGAGGTTTTCGTCCCCAGGTGCTTCTATTATGTCCTTGGTCCCAAGGATTTGGAGCTAACACGAGCTTAGTTCCAAATTCCATTCGGGTATTAGTTGGAAGCTCTAGGCCCAAGTGGTAGACTTTGCAATCCTCGACGAGATCGGCTCAGACTCTACGAGTAATTCTTAAGGGCCGGCTCAGGCTACCCCTTCAGCTCTTTTTTGTCTATCTCTTTTGTGATAACAAGGAAGGAGGCACCATTAGTTCCACATTTAATTATGAGTCAAGGGAGGCTCTGGCTTATATAGAAAGGGACCATCCTTTCTATATGAAACATCTTTTGGATTGAAATCCAGAAAAACAAAACCATAAGGCCCATGGTCCAGAGAAGACAAAACCTCACATGTCGGGCCATGAGCCTTTGGTTGCAATATTTGTGACCCATGAAGGTCTCAAATCTGTGACTGTGATACACCTCTCATTTATATACAGACTTCCCCTTGACTGGGGACTGTGGTGATAATAAAAAATGAGGGCACCTCCAACTCCTACACAAACTCATTGATTGAAGGACTGTAGTGATAATAAGGAAGGAGGACACCTTCCACCTGTGTCCACTCCCTCTTAACTAGGGGGCTGTGATGATAATAAGGAAAGAGGGCACCTTCTGACTGTACACAAACTCTCCCTTGACTAGAGGCTATGGTGATAATAAAGAAGGAGAGAACCATTAGTGTTTTGTTGGTTATGAGTCAACGGAGACTCTGACTTATATAAGAAGGGATCACCTTTCCTACATGATGCATCTTTTATATTGAAATCTAAAGAGATAAAATCATGAGGTCCATGGGTCCAAATAGATAATATCTCATATACTGAACTATGAGCCCTTAGCCGCAACAGAAACCATACTATATTTTTGCATCTTGGATCTGGACAAGGAACATCATGCGATAATATAACATGGCATCATTTGATTAATTAATGCTAGTTCAACCATGGCTAAGAGCAAAGCAAGAGATGTGATTGCAACATAATTTTCACATTCCATTTTTTGATCTTAAAATTATCACATAGCTAAATTGACTAGCCAAAAAGCAACACATTTGGGACCACACAACATGTTGAGTAATCTCTTTTCAATTTTTATAAATATTTTTTTATTTTTTTTAATGAATACATGAATGAATCACATGAATCTCTAATTTATAGATTGAAATATTTGCTGAAATTATTGAAATTATGAATTTTATTAAATAACAATATTTATTAAAAAAAGTATAAAATTCTTATCTTAATGAACATACAAAATTAAGCTGCAATTCTGAAATCTTTGTTTCTATACTTCCTAGAATTTAAAATAGCCACGTCTCCCTTTTATATCTTTCTTAATGATAGCTAGTCACTTAGGCTACATTTTATATCATCAATACAAATACATTAAAGGAGAGTATAGCAGGAGACACATGTCGATTGAAGAATCATATTTTTCTCTCCAAATTATGTTATTCTTCCTCTACAGATGAGCAAGGTGCCGGATCATCCTACATTATTCTTCTACCATAGAAATCTTGCGATGTGACTACTTTAAATATGATGTGATGTATAAATTCTATTTTGATATTTCAATTCAGAGAAAAAATAGAATTATATGATATAAATAGATGTAGGAAAAAAAATTAAGATTACTTTTTTGGCATGTGTGCTGCATCCGTTGATATATGGCCACATCGGACGATTGGATTGGCTGATCCGATTGAGACGGGATTAGATTTTGTGCATGGATGAGATCTAAGGCTCACGAGCAATAGATAGTTTTAAGATCAAGAGAAAATCTATACTGTCACCTTAGATAATCCAATGTAGATCATCCATATGCAATGCATGTCTCAAGGGAAGATCTGAAGCTCATCAGCAATAGATCAAAAAAGATTAGAAAAAGATTTGTATTGTCACCTTAGACAATCTAGAGCAGATCACTCATATGCAGTGCATGTGTCTGGCCTCTATTTATCCTCATCGATGGGGGAGGTGCAGCATATGCTCCTCAAAAAGGTTCGGATGAAGAAATAGTAAGGGGGGTTGCTGTTTTGATTAGCCATCCATGTCCCTATTTTGATAATGATAGGTCAAAGAAATACTCTGGAAAGAATGAGATAGAAGAATAGAAAAAAAAATTGTGTGATTTGTTTCCTTTCCCACTTTTCTACTCAGTATTAAGGGACACATGATGGCCATTGTCTATTTTTTTTTATAGGTGTTGACAAACTAAGGAATCATCGGATCAAACAAGTAAAGAGATAAACAGGAAAAGCCAGGACATGTAGAGATGGAGGATTTTTTTTTTAAAAAAATCCAAAAAAAGTTGGAAGATCAAAGAACATGTGTTGTCAACATTGAATTTATTTATCAAATATTTAATCATGTTATTTTAATTTTTGATGCTGGTATGTTTAATAGAATAAAATGATGAAAAAGGAAAGGATATAGGAGAAAAAAAATTGAAGGAGATGTTGCTAAAGGAAGCATGATTTTTTTCTTTAAAAAAAAAAATACTAGAAGGTAGCAAGGATCAAAAAAAAATGCAAGGAAAGAAGAATTTTTTTTCAGATGTTTTGGATAAAAGCTTTGGGAACTCTAAATTTTTACCTCATCTGTAGTTAGGGTTTGAGTAAAAAAAATTTTCAGATTTTTTTCAGATGTTTTTTTTGACAGAAGCTTGTAGAACCCCAGATTTTTTTCTCATTTAGGTTTTGGGTTTGGAGAAATACTTATGGAAAGTAAGAGGATGATAGGGCTGGAGAATGGGATAAGTGAGGATCTGAAGGGAGAGAGAGATGTCGGTTTTTTTTTTGGAGAATAGAGAAGAGTGGTATAAGATCGGAGAAAAAAATTAATGAGAGAGATGGAAAAAGAAAGCAAAAAAGAAAGAGTAAAAAAAATCAAGATTATGCCCTGTTATCTTGGAACGATGTCGGAGAGACTAACATATTTCCTAAAGCTATTGAAGATATTTGGGCTTACGATAGGAGCATAAGAGGATGAATAGGGTTGAAGAAGAGGAAGATGATGGCATGATTGTTAGGTAGTGGGTTGGGGGAGGGGGTAGTAGCACAGCAGATAATGATTTGAGGTTAGGTTTTTTTCTTCTTCTGGTCTAGAGAAAGGAAGGGGGTGGGGTGATAGTTATTAGGTAGGATGTAGGCGGATTGGAGGAGACAGTGGCAAGGCAAAAAAAATGAGAATTTGGGTTAGCTTTTTTTTTTTTTACCCGGAGAGAGCCGGAGAGAGAGAGAGCAGTTTAAAAGAAAGATTTGGAGCGTATGGCAATCAATTAAACTCTCTTCTTTAATAGTAAGTTTTTAATTAAAAAATTATCTGAATAAAAATCAACCCATAAATTCTTTTCAAAAAAAATATTAGATATTATATATATAGAACTTTTTAGAAAATAGATCAATCTAGAAATCTTAAAGGATGGTATTAGATGTATAGGGTTTATATAGAATTTTCTCATATTGCATTATCTCTTTTTTTTTATTGATTTAGTATTTTCATATGGTTTGTTGGGATAATTATTTTTTTTTATAAGTGGTAATTGTGGAGAATAGCTTTATATCGGTGAAGTTGTTTCTGGAATAAAAGTATTTCTTTTTGCATATATGCATAATTTGAATGTGGAATTCTTTCTTTTTTTATTCCTTATATAATATTTTTATTTTGCACTTTTGGATATTAATTTTTGAGATTTACTACATTATGCTCTGAAATTCATGAATATTCTACTGATAAAACATACAGATATTCATTGTTTATTACTATTTCTTTTTATTCTATGGATCCACTTCTAATTCCATTTCTTGAAAACTATTTTGTTACTAATATTGAATGTTTAGTATTTAGCTATATTATATTTATAATATATTATGTTATTTCTAGCTATATTCATTTATTTCCATATTCACATATAGCTAATTTGATCTTCTGAAAAATATTCTCTTACTAACATTGAATGATCAATATTTTATTATATTCTATTACTAATATTGAATGTTTAATATTTGGTTGCATTATATTTATAATATATTATATTATTTTAATTATATTTATTTTTTTATATTTATATATAGCTAATTTCATCTCCCAAAAAATATTCTCTTACTAACATTGAATGATCAAAATTTGGTTATATTATATTTATAATATATTGTGTTATTCATAATTGTATTCATTTGTTTCCATATTCACATATAATTTATGAAAATATAAATATATTTGTTTATATGTAGGTAGAAGTATATTCTAAACTATGAAAATAAATGAATTTGGCCCATTCTAGCAAAACTGTTAACCATGCAACTTGCAAAAGATTAGTAGAAGGACAACCCCGCAATAAGAGCTAGTCTTTTTAATGGTCATTCATAGTCGTCTATCATGTGTAGATTCAAAAAGGCTAGCCAAAAAAATCATATAAGGGATAGCATTTTATAATTTGGAGGATTAAGAATTAGAAAGAACATTAAGAAAAAAACATAAAGCTGCTAATGCCAATAGAGAGTGAAGACCTGAAGTGCCATACAAAAACTAATATCTGATTTTCAAGTAAACAATTATCTACTATAGAAAAAATAATGAAAAATATTTTCGACACAAGCCTTTGGATGGTTTGTTCAAACTGCAAAATATCTAGCAATGAAAAGTTTGTTCAAAATTAGGACCTCATTAGATAGAGATTTTTTTTTTTTAAATATATATGCATATAAAGAAATGCTTCAACCCATTAGCATGATCCATGCTCTTACCTTAAATGCCCTCATTATCCCCCCCTCCCCAAAAAAAAGAAACAACTCAACCCATTTCTCCTTCTCCTTCTTAGAGATCGGAGCAAATGTTAGCATATTTATGTTCAAATTAGTCAATCAAGTCTGCATATTATGCTATAATAAGTATCAATAATCTAGCAATAAATATTTTTATAAACTTATAAATATAAAATAAATAGTTATAGAACCCCAATCTAATCCAATTCAAAGTTTTAAAAGTGGCTAAATATGCAAGAAGCCATGATACTACATGTATTGTCTTTCAAAATAATGCCCCCGGTCTCCTCTTTCTTTGCTGTACTAAGAATATTCATAGAAAAAAAAGTTATTCCATTTTGTCAATTAGGAAATTAGCAACTTTTTCATATAAAACAACACAAAAAGATTTTCTTCAATAACCACCCATGATGTGATTTTTGATGGTCTAAATATAACAATAGCCTCACCATCTTCTTCAAAGTTGCAAAAGACTAAGAAGGATAGTCTCTATTACTGGAAGGATACACTCTCCATACCTATAAATATCTTAAGCATATATACACATAATAATAAATGGTTAATTATATTATTATTATTATCTTATATGATAAATGTTAGGACCGTCATATTTTTGTGATTGTAATTATATTTCTCCCTTAATATTCAATGCATTTATGATTTTTTGAAATCCATTTATAATTATGTTTTGAAATTCATTGTTCTTCTTTTTGTAATGTCTGCCTTAATTTTTTTTCTAAAATATTTTTTTTAATAACAACTCACTCTATGTGTGCATATAATTGCAAAGATGGATACAATTAAAATTTCATCTAAAGTCATGTTGGAAGAAATTGCATTTAGGTTGGCTCCTCCGAACCTAGTTTATAAAATTGAGGTATGAGATGGAGAATACGTGAGATCATTTATCGACATCATGCTAACATGGTGACAACTCATGTAAGGTAACTAGGATCTGGGGATGAACCGGTATAAAGCAAAGTGAATCTGAAAAATTCACCATTGAATTTGTAATTATGAGATTGAAGAATGTGCTCAATTTTGAAATCAAAGATTTTAATTATGAAGATAAAGAATATTTTAAATATTTATATGAGAGATACCGTAATGTCCATAATGATCTTGATGCACAGCATAGGTAACTACAATAGGACCATTATTTATCGATCGAAAGATATAAAAAGCTAGCGAATGACTATGGTGAGTTACAGAGGGAAGTAGAAGGATATAGAAAAATATTTCATCCTAATTCGAGATCATCTGTGGGTGGAAATAGTCTATAATAGGTTTTAATAATCTTTTTTGTATTTTGATCTTTGATCTATGTAGTTAAAAAAAATGCCGATCCTTTTGCTATATTTTGTAGCTCTAAGCTTTCTAAAATCAATGAAACAACCCAATAATTATTGCTTTATGGGAGAAGAAACAATATATCTTACTATTTGAAATGTAACTTGCATTGATTATATTCTTCTGAAGTATTTTTTTCTAATATTGGTTGACTCTATAGGTAAATATAATTATAGAGATGAATATAGTTAAGATTTCATCTAAGGTCATATTGAAAGAAATCACATCCAGGCTCCCTCTTCCAAAACTAACTTATGAAATTGAGATGTGGAATGAAGGATATATAAGATTGTTCCTGAACATTATGCTAGCACGAGAAGATGACTTGTCACGCCCCCGACCCGAGATCGTAAATCGAGGGTCGCGGCAACCGCCGCATACTCATGAAGAACTCTCTCCATAAGCATGCAAGGCATCTCATCATGATATCAATGCATCACAGCGGAATAAATTCAAATAATTATTATTCAACTGAAATTCAAGTAATTAAATTAAATATCTTACATCCAATAAAATTTTTCACTAAAAATAAAACATTAGATCTAAGTTTATTGAAGTTGACAATGCTAATCTCGCTTCTAAAAGCTCTGTCCCAATATTTCGTCCCACGCTCGAAATTAATTATCTGAATCTGAAAAATAGAAAGAAAGGTAATGAGCTAGACAGCCCAGTAAGTAACAAGTATCTCTACCAGATATTTCAGATATTATATAATTTTCAAGAATAATGCTGCAATTAAACATAAAAATATATTTCATGCTGATTTAATGCAAATCTAATATTTTTAAATATTCACATATAATAAATCCGATTCGATTCAAAATACTCGAAACTCAACAGCCTCGACTATGACCAACGTTTAACCCCCATTGGCGGGGTCCACAGAATACCAGCGCACAACCCCCACTGGTAGGGTCCAGAAATACCAGCGCACAACCCCCACTGGCAGGGTCCACAAAGTACCAACGTATAATCCCCATTGGCGGGGCCCACTGAAACATAGTTAGGCTGAGAGCATAAATCCGATCTATATCAAAACACTTTATATCATAAATATTTCACTGAACATGTGCATAAATCGACATACCAAAATATTTCAAAAGTACTTTTCTTTCAAAACATAATTTCATAAATCATGCATAATTTCAGAGAATAATTATTTATTTTCAGAATAAATATGAAATATCTCGAGAAGATGATTCATTACTTACCTTTCACGAAGCACTGAATGAACAGATCGACTAACTTCTAGGAGATTCTTCCGTGCCTATTATCCAAAATTATATTTTTACATTAATTTTAATTCAAAATTAAATCTAACAAATCCCAAAATCAAAATCTCGCTTAAAATCAGACTCGTCTCTAAACTCGATCAGAAACATCAGATGAAGCCTTCCCCTACGCAAATCTTAGAAGGATAACTTTAGAGAGAGAAATCCATCAAGAGAGAGAAAAAATAAAGCTAGAGAGAGAAAATTCTAGAGAGAGAAAGTAGAGAGAGAAAGTCCAATTCCAGAGAGAGAAAGTTAGGGTTCAGACTGAGAGAAGAGAGAGAAACTCTCTCTCTCATCAATTTCAATTTTTTTTTTATTTATTTATTTATTTATTTATTTGTTCATACATATATATATAAATATATATATATATTATTATTATTTTTTATTTTTTATTTTTTATTTTTTTTCTTTTCTTTTCTTTTCTTTTTCTTCTTTTTTTTTTCTTTTTTTTCTTTCCTTTTTCTTTTTCTCTTTTTCCTTCTTTCTCTTTTCTTTTTCTTCTTTTTCTTTTTCTTCTTTTTCTTCTTTTCTTCTTTTCCTTCTTCTTTCACAGAAGAAGGAACTCTGTTCCTTTTCTTTGGCCGAACGGGAGGGGATCAGAGGGCCGTCGCCCGAGGTCCGGCGGCTGCAGCGGCACAGTCGATGGTCCGGCAGTGGCGGCCGACAGCAGGGAGCAACAGAACGCCGGCGGTGAGGCTCGACCGGCGGGAGATTTAGAAAAAAAATGAAAAAAATAGGGGACCGCCTCCTTTCCACGGATTTCTCCGGTCATTGGCCTATCACCGGTGGCCATGTCTTTCGAAAAAGACAGATAGAGGGGTGGGGGTCCAAACCTAAGGGTGAGATGCCGCAAACGACGGTGTCGATGGTCGGAAAAGGGTGAAAGATGACTCGGCCGAATAGGGGAAAAACAGAGCATCATTTTCTTCTCGATTTCCGGCAAAGTCGGCGACCGACAATGATGTTTGGGGCCAGAGGGGAAACGGAAGAAGGAGAGGAAGAAAGGTTGGAGCCTTACCTGAGCTCCGGCGGCGCCTTCGGCCTCTGTTTTCCGGCGAGCACAAGAATAGGAGGCCGCGGCTTCAATCAGGAAAATCGGAGAAAAACTCCGACGATCGTCGGTGGCTGATGGTTCTACACTTAAAGGAGGGGAGGGAGATTCTTATAGAGCTTGTCCTAGGGTCTTTCAATGGCCGTAGGACTCCGATTCTTGATCGAAATCGGGGAAGAGGAAGACTCCGATCGGGAGTCTTCCTCCCTATTTTTTTTTTTTGTTTAATGGGCTTAATGGGCTTTGTGAGCTGGTTTTGGGCCCAATTGGGTCGGATTATCACATTCTACCCCCCTAAAAAAAAATTTCGTCCTCGAAATTTAACATACCTGTCACCATTGTATTGGAAGCCTGTGGATTCTGTTGAGTAAGCGCATAAACTCTTCCCTGGATTTTAGAAATCTGTCCGCCACCCTTATGTTGTCCTTCATGAGTTCTTTTGCCAGCTTGATTTTCGGTATTTAGCGGGCAGCTAGCGATTTTATGATCCATCTGACCACATTTGAAATAAACACCTGTATTCCAATAGCAATCCTTGTCTGCATGATTTTTGCCACATCTGGAGCACGGCTCACCATCAATCTGTTGAGTCTTATTGTCTACTGCTCCCTTAGCTGATCTTTTGATATTTTTATTATTCTGCCCTTGTGTATCATTTGATTGTGCTCTCTTTCTTTGCTTTCTTTCTCTTTCCATGCGTTCTTCATTGACTTCTCTTTCAATTATCAGTGCTTTGTTTACCACATCTGCATAAGTTGTCAATTCATATGGAACCACTTATTTTCGAATCTCAGTTCTCAGTCCCATCTCAAACTTGTGAACACGTTCTTGCTCACCATCCACTAATCTCGGAGCAAATTTTGCTAACTCTGTAAATTTTGCTTCATATTCTGTCACACTCATACCCTTTTTGCTTCAAATAAATAAACTCTTGCTCTTTCTGGATCCTTATACTCCGAAGAAAATACTGATCATAGAATGCAATCCGAAATCTTTCCCAGATAAGTATTTCACCGTCTTGTTCATGCTTGCACTGTAGTCGCTGACACCAGTTGTATGCTTCTCCTTGTAGTAAATAAGCTGTATATCGAATCTTTTCTTCATCAAGACACTCTTGGACAGCGAAAGCCTTCTCCATCTCCATTATCCAGTTATCAGCCTCCAAAGGTTCGGTAGTCCCCTTGAAAGCTGGAGGAGCAAGCTTTTTAAATTCTGAAATGTTGTTCCGTTGTACTGGTTGCTCTCCTTGTTGTGGTGGTGGATGCTGATGTTGTTGTGTATCTCGTTATATCTGCTGTTGTTCAAATATTTACTGCTGTATTTGTTGTTGCGCTTGTACCATCCCGATTATGGTCTGCATTAACTGAGCCATATCTGGTTCTTGACGTGCTCTCGAAGCACTCCCATTAGGATCTACGACTCCCTCCTCCTGAGGGGTGCCACTGGTCAGATGGGGAGTGCTACCATCCCGTGGTTGTGATGTCTCTCTTGCAATTCCTTAAGTAGTTTTTGTCATTCTACGGGGAGGCATGATACCATATTAATTGTCACGCCCCCGACCCGAGATCATGAATCGAGGGTCGCGGCAACCGCCGCATACTCATGAAGAACTCTCTCCATAAGCATGCAAGGCATCTCATCACGATATCAATGCATCACAGCGGAATAAATTCAAATAATTATTATTCAACTGAAATTCAAGTAATTAAATCAAATATCTTACATCCAATAAAATTTTTCACTAAAAATAAAATATTAGATCTAAGTTTATTGAAGTTGACAATGCTAATCTCGCTTCTAAAAGCTCTGTCCCAATATTTCGTCCCACGCTCGAAATTAATTATCTGAATCTGAAAAATAGAAAGAAAGGTAATGAGCTAGACAGCCCAGTAAGTAACAAGTATCTCTACCAGATATTTTAGATATTATATAATTTTCAAGAATAATGCTGCAATTAAACATAAAAATATATTTCATGCTGATTTAATGCAAATCTAATATTTTTAAATATTCACATATAATAAATCCGATTCGATTCAAAACACTCGAAACTCAACAGCCTCGACTATGACCAACGTTTAACCCCCATTGGCGGGGTCCACAGAATACCAGCGCACAACCCCACTGGTAGGGTCCAGAAATACCAGCGCACAACCCCCACTGGCAGGGTCCACAAAGTACCAACGTATAATCCCCATTGGCGGGGCCCACTGAAACATAGTTAGGCTGAGAGCATAAATCCGATCTGTATCAAAATACTTTATATCATAAATATTTCACTGAACATATGCATAAATCGACATACCAAAATATTTCAAAAGTACTTTTCTTTCAAAACATAATTTCATAAATCATGCATAATTTCAGAGAATAATTATTTATTTTCAGAATAAATATGAAATATCTCGAGAAGATGATTCATTACTTACCTTCCACGAAGCACTGAATGAACAGATCGACTAACTTCTAGGAGATTCTTCCGTGCCTATTATCCAAAATTATATTTTTACATTAATTTTAATTCAAAATTAAATCTAACAAATCCTAAAATCAAAATCTCGCTTAAAATCAGACCCGTCTCTAAACTCGATCAGAAACATCAGATGAAGCCTTCCCATACGCAAATCTTAGAAGGATAACTTTAGAGAGAAAAATCCATCAAGAGAGAGAAAAAACAAGCTAGAGAGAGAAAATTTTAGAGAGAAAAAGTAGAGAGAGAAAGTCCAATTTCAGAGAGAGAAAGTCAGGGTTCAGACTGAGAGAAGAGAGAGAAACTCTCTCTCTCATCAATTTCAATTTTTTATTTATTTATTTATTTATTTATTTATTTGTTCATACATATATATATATAAATATATATATATATTATTATTATTTTTTATTTTTTATTTTTTTTCTTTTCTTTTCTTTTCTTTTTCTTCTTTTTTTTTTCTTTTTTTTCTTTCCTTTTTCTTTTTCTCTTTTTCCTTCTTTCTCTTTTCTTTTTCTTCTTTTTCTTTTTCTTCTTTTTCTTCTTTTCTTCTTTTTCTTCTTCTTTCACAGAAGAAGGAACTCTGTTCCTTTTCTTTGGCCGAATGGGAGGGGATCAGAGGGGCGTCGCCCGGGGTCCGGCGGCTGCAGCGGCACGGTCGATGGTCCGGCAGCGGCGGCCGACAGCAAGGAGCAACAGAACGCCGACGGTGAGGCTCGACCGGCGGGAGATTTAGAAAAAAAATGAAAAAAATAGGGGACCGCCTCCTTTCCACGGATTTCTCCGATCATTGGCCTATCACCGGCGGCCATGTCTTTCGAAAAAGACAGATAGAGGGGTGGGGGTCCAAACCTAAGGGTGAGATGCCGCAAACGACGGCGTCGATGGTCGGAAAAGGGTGAAAGATGACTCGGCCGAACAGGGGAAAAACAGAGCATCATTTTCTTCTCAATTTCCGGCAAAGTCGACGACCGACAATGATGTTTGGGGCCAGAGGGGAAACGGAAGAAGGAGAGGAAGAAAGGTTGGAGCCTTACCTGAGCTCCGACGGTGCCTTCGACCTCTGTTTTCCGACGAGCACAAGAATAGGAGGCCGCGGCTTCAATCGGGAAAATCGAAAAAAAACTCCGACGATCGTCGGTGGCTGATGGTTCTACACTTAGAGGAGGGGAGGGAGATTCTTATAGAGCTTGTCCTAGGGTCTTTCAATGGCCCTAGGACTCCGATTCTTGATCGGAATCGGGGAAGAGGAAGACTCCGATCGGGAGTCTTCCTCCCTATTTTTTTTTTTTGTTTAATGGGCTTAGTGGGCTTTGTGAGCTGGTTTTGGACCCAATTGGGCCGGATTATCACATGACTCATATGAGGTGACTAGAATCTGCAAACAATCTGATAAAGAGCAAAATGAATCTAAAGAATTTATTTTCAAATTTGGAATTATGAGACTGAAAAATATAATCAATTTTGAAATCGAAGATATTAATTATAAAGATAAAAAATATTTTAGATATTTATATGAGATATTTTATATGTTCATGATGAACTTGATGATAAAAAATATTTTAGATATTCATATAAGAGATTCTATGCATTCTTGATGCCTATCATTATTGGTTGGAAGATGGAAAAAAATTAGTGAATAACTATGGTGGACTCTAGAGGTATGTGGAAAGCTATATGAAAATGTTTCATCCTAACTCAGGATCATTTGTAGATGAAAATTGTCTATAATGAGATTCGATCATTCTTTTTATATTTTAGTCTTTAATCTATGTAACTAAAAAATTATTGATGCTTTGTTAAGTTTTGTAGCTCTAGGGTTCTTAGGATTGATGAAATGATCCTATGATTTTTATTTTTTTTGAAAAAAAAGTAATATATCTTACTAAGTAAAATATAACTTTTATTGATTATATATTTATTGTGTTGGGTTTGTCTCTCACTAATTTCTTATGCTATTGATTTTTTTTAGGGATGAAATTTATGTTGTTTACCTTTTTTTTAAATAATTATTTCTATATTTGAAAAAAATTAACAACATGGTTGTTTGTTCCTTACATTTTTTTTTTACAGTAGATAAGATGGATCCAATAGAGGCATATGGCAGAATAGACAAAAAAAGGATAGATATTATTGCTAAATGGAAGGATAAAAGATCAATGAAAATTAATAGTTATTTTAATGATAATATCGAGAGGTGTAAAGTTTCAAATACAAATATGCATTCTACAACCAATGATGAAAGATTTTTTAATACGTTTAAAAAAAATATTCAAAACTATATCCCATCAAACAAGTTATTATTAATGATAAATATAAATAATATTATTGATGAATTTGATAATTTTTAGAGTTCTATTCATGATACTGCCAATGAAAGAGAAGTTATAGATAATGTTCCTTTTGAGGTGATGAAAAAAGATACTGGATTGATGATAGATGAAAGTATATATTTAATATTTGATATAGAAAAATTATTTTTTTATATTATTGATATTCATTGATGTTAAAGTTTCTCACTGCTTAAAAAAATAGTCCAAGAAGATGAAGAATCTATTGCAATTCTTTCCAAACAATTATTTTTTTGTTCATCAAAAGAAGGTTCATCATGCTCTAAAAATCAAAGTAAGTCTTTCAATTTTATCTTTTCATCATATTTTATTTTTTTTAACTTTTTATTTGTTGTAGGAAAATTTAATGAACCTCTAAATTTAGGATTACCTAAGCATCAGTGTTAATTTTGTGAAGCTTTATTCTGACATAAAGAATGCATACATAAATCATGTGAAATAGCCAAACCCATATTCAGTTTATGCTGTCGTAAGAGAAGAGTTGATTTTTTATTATTAGAACAAACCCCAAATTTTTTGGATGCTTTATTGGATTATAGCGAAGATAGAAGTGCTTCAAAATTTTGAGAAAATATAAAAGTATATAACTCTATCTTTGCATTTACCTCAATCGGTGCAAAGATTGATAATGAAAGTAATAAGAAATCGAGACCATATGTGTTTCGAATCAATGGTCGGAATCATCATCAAATAGGTTCGCTACTTCCAGCTGGTGGAGAAAATCCTAAATTTGCTCAATTATATGTATATGATACTAAAAATGAAGTTAGCAATAGAACGAAGGCATTAAATTTGAATAATGATCCCTTGGGTATAGATCAAGAAATTATAGAAGATTTGTCGAAAATATCTGATCGTGAAAATCAAATTGTTAAAGCCTTTAGAATAGTCAAAGACTGTTTCAGAGAATCACAGTTTCTACCAATATGATTGAATTTATTGGGCAAACGTTAGGGAGATAGAATGCAATATAATGCTCCTTCATATTCAGAAATAGCTGATTTGATTGTTGGTGATTTAGGTCATGTAGATCGTCATCGTGATATTATTATTGAATACAAAATAGAAGGATTGAAGTATATCAGTGACTTACACTCTAGCTTTATGGCTATACAATATCCAATTTTATTTCTATATGAAGAAGATAGTTTTAGAATTGATATTAAATATATCGATAATTTTCATAAATCTGAAATAAAGAGACAATATGTTACTATGAAAAAATTTTATGCTTATAGACTTCATCAAAGACTGAATGAAGATAGAATATTGATAAGAGGAAGAAGATTATTTCAACAATATATAATTAATTTTTTTTCATGTGTTGAAGAAAAATAACTTGATTATATAAAAAAAAATTAAAAAGATCTCAAATATAAAATTTATAAGGGGATTAAAGATGCAGTTATAAGAGACGATGTCGATGGTCATGTAATTAAAAAAAATCATATTATATTAATTTTTATTGAAAATCTAAGATATATGATTCAGAATTATCAAGATGCAATGACTATCTGTAGATAGTTCAAACATCCTGATCTATTCATCACATTTACTTGCAATGCTCAATAGTCGAAAATTCAGTCTGCATTGAATTTAATTCCTGAACAACGTTCTAAAGATAGACCCAATATTGTTAGCAAAGTTTTTAAAATAAAACTTGAAGAATTAATATTGGATATCACAAAATGATAGTATTTTAAAAAAACTATTGCATGCACCATCAACTTTATAAATCTTAAATATTAATTTATTTTCATAATTTTTGTTAATATTTTTATAGATCTACTATTTTTTATAATTTGTAGCTTTATACATAATAAAATTTTAGAAGCGTAGTTTACCACATGTTTATATTTTACTTTGCTTAGATACGGATCATGCTTATCCTGTTAGATGTATGTCCTAAAACCAATATGGCTGACACATTGTAATATAGTTAGGACATAATTTTATACTTTATATATTGATTTGATCAATAAAACAGCAAGTTTATTTTTCATTCAAATATGATATGTCCTTGAATCGTCCATAAAATTAACTTTTCAATACATATTCTAAAAGTATTGAGAATTAAAATATGTATTTAATTCCTAAATGCTCTCGACCATAATATCATCATGAGGATGATGATCGATTCGGATAGACATCGCTTTCTTTGGGATATATGAGTCTCTGGTCTATAGTGTAGAGATACTGAGTGATGAGTACGAATAGTTGTTAGAGAACAACTAGTACTGAGCGTGATCATACGAGAGATTACTTGAATTTCTACTCGATCATCAGTGATTATCTTGATACTGTAGTTGTGTGAATAGTCTTTTGATCTGAGATGGTATGACTGCTCATAGTAAGGCTGCTGGAGTTTGACTGACATATAAACATGAACTCAATGAGCCCTTATAGTAGATGTTGATGACAGTTGGTCCACTGTAGGAGTAGGGTGCACATCAAAATGGGATCTATCGACCATGATAGAAAGGAGTAATCCTATGAAATTTGAGAGACTTAGTTCGAGAGTCTGTGGCCACAGCAGTATGATTGATAGAAAAAATTTTTATAAGGATTACAATTAGACTTAAGCTGATCAAATTTATCATATGACTGATGATAAGATTTGATAATTTCTTCATGACCTACCATCTAGTCAGAACTTACGATAGAGAGACTGAATCATATGTTAACTATACCTTGAGATTCTTTCGGTTCTATTAGGTTGCCACTATATACTGCTAGATGTCACTGATGGATTGTGAGAGCTTACTAGGATTGTTCTGATCGACAATCTTTGATGAGTTAGAGTAAAATTATTTCGACCCATTGAAAAAAGTTTCAATGATACTTTGATAGAGATCATTGTATATCTCAGTACCAGATAGAATTGAATCTATGAAATTATACAACAAAAGAATTAGACCTGAAATAAGCAATTGAGCTTATGAAGTGTCAATTGGATTTAAAAAAATTCTATTGAGTTCAAGTTAACCTTGCTAGTACATGGTTGGATCCAATTTTCTCTTTATGTTTGAATTTCTTATTTGATAAAATTAATTCAAACTAAATTACCTGCTAATAACCTAAATGAATTAGATTCATTGGGGTCCAATATTGAGAATTATATCCTAAAACCAATTATGTGATGATTGAGTTTCTCTTTGTATATGAATTATTAATTATTGAATAAAAGATATTCTAACTTTTTTCATCACAAAGTAATATCTTCGTTGAACTCTTGTACTGTAATGAAATCCTTAGAACTATGCTAGTATACGATAAAGAGAGAATTTATCGTATAGTTCTTAAATATATTCATGATCAAATGATACGTCATTACAGGACGATGACGTTTATCGAGTAGAGATCATTGTGTGTCATATGGGTTGGTTATCCTTTTAATCAAGGAGTGTGGTGATATTGGTATGACATACAGGTGAGATGTAGGGGTACATCATCACTGAACAAGTGACTCACCTGCTGAGCATTTTGCTGTCAAGAGCTGCTCATAAAATATATGGGTATAAGTATCCTTCAGACCTGAGATCACTATAGTGACTTACAAGCAACTTACTGTGCTTTGGTGTCAGACTATCTGGATTTCTAATACAGTAATAGAAGACTACTGGGTACAATCAAGTACTTACGAAATCTTTGTGTGGATCAAGATGGAATTGACCCCTCCGGATTATTGAAGTTGATGTATTGTTATATTTCAATTTAGTAAAGTCTTGACCAGGATAATCCATGAGATAGATTTGAAAGGTTGAAATATAATACGGATGAAGCATTCTCCATTGACAGTTAACCTGAGATCATCTTAGAACATCCAAGGTCAAAAGGATGAATTATGCAGTAACCATGTATATGAGTTCTGAAATATTTCTTTATGATAATTTGATCTATCCGGACATCGAAAACCATTACTAGATGGTATCTCGATTAATGCAGAAATTGGTTCCTATGCTACCGATTTAGTGTTTGAACCTATGGAGCCACGCACACAAGTCAGACAAAGTAAAAAAAATTGACCTATGTTTATATGTCCAATTTGGAAGTACTTGATTTGATTGAACATATAAGCTAACTTGATTGAGAATTAAGTTATGGGTCAAAAGGGATGAAAGAGTTGACTATGTCTAGCTAGCACTACATATGAGGTTCAAGTTCGATCCCGAAGATAAATAGTTTCTGATCTATAATCCATAGAGCATATAAAAGATTAGATTTAAATACTGATTAATTTAGATTAAATCTGAATTAATTAGACTTAATTGAATCTAAAATTTAAGTTATACTTTGTATAAAACTCTTAAAAAGTTTGAGATTGACAGCCTTTCAAAATTATTTCGAACCAGTTTCAAATTGAATTCGAATCGGATCTGTTTTGATGAGATATGAAAATTTTTACTTGCACTGAGATTTTCCTCTCATGTGGGCCAACCAACACTTGAAATGGTGCTGATTTGGGGTGTCCCATGTGGGTGAGGGAGTGAGTACAAATTGATTATCATATGTGATGGTAATTTTATCTCATATAGGAATCTTTCTTTCATGAGTATTGGACTGATTCAAATTAGATTTGAGTTAGGACTCCTATATTTATTGGGTCATAAAATTATTTATAAATAGAGAGGGTCTCTACCTATAGATGCATAGCAAACAAATCAGATTAAGAGAAGAGAGAAAGAGAAAGAGAGGCGTGAGAAAAGAAGAGCCTTCTTCTTCCCTTGCTCTCTTCCCTTTTAGTGCCGTCCCTCTTCCCTTGGAAGTGGATCCTTCTTGGGTGTCCACCTACTGGTGTAAGGTGTCACACCAGCACAACTTCTCTCTCATTTGATTGGATTGCGAAGCTAATTGAATCGAGTTCATCCCGCTTTTTTGCGATGTCTGGCATACATGCAAAGTAAAGGGTCTACACATCCAGGCCTCTATAAAAGTTTGTATTAGATTAATTAAGATTTGATCTCTGATTCTACTGCTAAGCAGATAAGAATTTGATCCTTATTCATATAGATTAATAGAAAAAATTTTAGATGCAACCTGGACCTTCCGAAGAGAAACTATTTTCCTTCTCTTCAACTGATATCAGAGCATGTTTGAAATATATACATGCATAACTAAATTTTTTAAGATTAATTACATAAGATATAATTGAGATTTTTTATGAAACATTATATCTGATTTAACTCTATTTATATAAAATTTTTGATCTGATTTTGATTAGATTAGAGGTGCCTAATCAATAGTTGATTGAGGTTGTAATAAGTTTGTTATAACAGAATTCTGCTGTTGCTGATTTTTGATGAATAATAATATGAATTAAAATTTATTTTAAATTTATTTAATAAAATTTTAATATTATTATTTTTTTATGAAGTGAAATTATTTTAGATCTGAATTAGATCCATTTTGATGGATATTTAGATCTGAATCCTATCAGATTTCAGCACTGCGCAAAAATAGATTTTATCAAAAATTTATTTCTTATGCATTCATACTTGCATCTAATTAATTTTTTATATGATATTAAATCTAAAATTAATATTTTATAATTAGTATAAGATATATTTAGATCTAATATAATATATATGATCCATCAAATCTAATTGGATTAGATAAAAACATAATTGATAAGATCAAAGATATGTTCATGACATAAAATAGTTTTATCAAAATTACATGTTAATGTAATTATATATGAAATTAGATTTCAGATCTTAGTAGCCTAGTACTCGGATTGATGAGATCACCAGACCATCCATCATAAGAGATTAAGAGATTAATCTCTCTGTTATCTATTCGATGAGTTCTCTTATGACGTGTAGGGGTATCATTGTGATCTGATTTCATGAAGAAGAAAAGTAAATAGATCTTTATATTTATTTTGATCATAAATATGTTTAGATTAGATCTAAAGTGATTTATGATTTATTACAATAGGATAAAATTCAGATATAAAATTATTTTAGATCTGAATTGCATGTTACATAAGATGTAATCGGTATAGATCTAAAAGTTGTCATGATGCATGAGATGTATGTATGAAGTTTAGATCATATCTATGCATGTTTAATTGTTAAACATATTATGAAAATTTATTTTTATAGATTGAAACATATGATATGCTTTACCTGAAACCTTGTAGAATAGTTTTACAGACTGAAACACACTTTCACATACTTAATTATGAATTAAGTTTGAATGATCTAGATTTGAAAATTGAAGATCATTAAGACACCACATAAAATTATGGGCAAAGGATTAGCTTGAATTAGGTCCTTCTATTGGGTTAGACCTAGGATTAGAAATATATATGGATCAAGTAGAAAAATTGATTAAATCTAATCAAGTGTTGAATTAGATTAGGCCAGTATTTCTCTAAATCAATCTCAATAGTTGAAGTTTGGTCAAGTCCATATGTTTGACCCTAATAAATGGATCATGATCATGGCTCCATGGTTGAGTCCAATCTTTTGATGGATCAAATCAAAACTAATTAATCAGTTGGTGTCTAAGGTAAGTTTGGCAGATTCGATCAAGTAGTTTTTAATTGGGAGCTATTCACCTACATGCATCTACGATGAGTTAAGGGCACATCCCTCCCACTAATCTTACTTACCTGGCCAATATGGTAGATTGTATTTTGATTAGGTCATTAGTCGATTCATGCAGACCTATGCCATTAAGGTGAATCAGTATGACTGATTTAAGTATCTTTAGATCAGCTTGTGTCTAATCCTTTACATGACTTAGTGAAGTTAGTGGGAGGATTTACAGCTTGCAAGTCAACTTCTTCTCTTATTCTCATATCAATAAAATCAAATTCTCTAAATTATTAGATCCATAAAGTGATAAAGTTATGCGACAACTTGATCATTGTCTCTCATTAAAGTACGTGATAATGAGTTCAATATTCTAAATAGATATTGCAGACGCCACATGCCTGATGTCTATTATATATTAGAATTGTCATTCATCATATGATCATGATGTACCTTCAGATCAATACTCAGATTGGTCGAGCCATACTCAGGTCTGGACATCCATTTGTTGGATGCATTTGGTGTGTCGTATTAATGTTGGACCAAACTAGAATTTTCAATGAAAGTGCCACACGCCTACTGAAGGGATGTCTGGGAAAAACTTATTGCTAGAAGTTGTTTAGAGAAATAATTGGTCATGAACCTATCCATGGATGCACTAGGGTTGGTCGAGCCATACTCGAGCCCGAATGCAATCTATGTGATTCTAGTATCCATTAAAGAATTAGTGTAATTTTTCGAGTGGGAGGTAGAGGCTACCAATTCATAAAAATAGTGGGAGGACCTTTAGACTAAAGTCTGTATCTTCAGGATTAAAAATAATTCATATATTAATAGGCTAATACTTTTTCTTTCAATTATGGCCAATACACTATCCCTCCGTATGCTGTTGGACAGTGACAAGCTCATCGAATCCAACTTCGATAGCTGGTATCGAAAGTTGAAGATCATCTTAGAGTATGAGAGAATTTTATATATCCTTACAGATGAGGCACCTAAAGAACCTACGTCAAGGCTTCTCGTACTGCGAGAGATACTTACATAAAGTGGCTCAATGACTGTGCGACTGTACGTTGTATGATGAGGGCAACTAGGAACAACGAACTTAGTCGTAAGTTCGAGTATGCACAGCCAGAGAAGATAATTTAAATATTGTATGAGTACTTCAACACCCACGAAGATGCAGAGAGACACAAAACCTCCTGGCAATGTTCAATACCCGTATCCAAGAGGGAGCTTCGTCACCGATCATGTATTATGCATGATTGAGCAGATTGAATGTCTTAGCAAGCTTGGCTTTTCATTACATGAACAGTTAGGCAAGGATACTATCCTCAATTTGCTACTAAAATTCTACCTATCCTTTCTCAATTATTATAGAATGACGAAGCCTACGGTAAACTACCATAGTTTACTAGAGTTACTGCAGACTTTTGAGAAGGATCAGCAGCTCCAGAAGGAGTCAGTGAATTTAGTGGGAGGTTCATCTGTAGGACATCGATCCTCTAGTAGAGGAAAGAAGAAAAAGGTGTAGAAATTCCATGCCGCCGATCGTAAGCAGAACAAATCATCAAAAGTTGATAAGAGTCAGGCAGAGTGCTTCTTCTTAAGAAGCAGGATCATTGAAAAAAAAATTATCCTGCTTATATAGCCACCCTTGTCCCAAATAGGTCTAAAAATAAGAGAAAGAAGTAAGTGGTTGCTTCACAAGGTATTTATATGATAACTCTTATAATTTTTTTGTTTGTGATATTGCTTCATAAGGTACTTATATCAATTCATTGCAGAGACTACAGGTAAGTAAGAAGTTTTGAGAGGAGGCAGTTTCCTAACGTTGGAGATGGAAGTCTTGTTTCAGTTCTGACCTTAAAAAATTTACAGCTTATCTTGAGTCTAGTAGTGTGATGTTAAATGATTGTCATTATTGTTTCTTCTTTTTGATGAATGTCATCTCTGTAAGCCTTTTGGTTAAACTTGATTACAAGTTTATAATAAAAGATAATTTTTGTGATATCATTATGAATGATACTACAATTATACGTGCATAATTGAAACATGGCATATACATAATATCACGTCTGTTAGTGTAATGTACACACCCAGTAAATATCCTAAATCAGATAATATCAGTGAATCCTATCTTTGGCATTGTAGGCTTAGTCATATGAACAAGAGTCAGATTGACAAATTGATCAAGGAACATGTCCTTGAGATAGATGATTGTGAATCATTATCTACCTGTGAATCCTGTCTACTTGGTAAGATGACTAAGTCACCTTTTAAAAAAAAAGGTGAAAGAGCCAGCGATGTCTTAAGTCTAATACGTACTGATGTATACGGACCTATGAACATAAGCATCAAAAGAGATACTACTACTTCATTATATTTACAGATAACCTATCGAGGTATGGATATTTCTATCTTATGAAGCATAAGTCAGAATCATTTGAAATGTTCAAACGATTCTGTGCTGAAGTAGAAAAATAAACTAGAAAGAGTATTAAGACTCTTCGATCAGACCATGAGATGAATATCTCACCAATGAGTTTCTGACATATCTGGAAGAGAATGAGATTCTCTCACAGTAGACCCCTCCTAAACACCACAACATAACGAGGTGTCGAAGAGGAGGAATCGAACTTTGTTAGATATAATCCAATCCATGATAGGCTTTTGAGTCTGTCAATCTTCTTTTGAAAATATAACTTAGAAACTACCTACTATATTGTGAATAAGGTGTCGTGTAAGTCTGTCGATAAACTCCATATGAGATATAAATTGGGCATAAGCAGGTGCTCTTACACCTTAGGATTTGGGGATGTCCAGCTTATGTTAAGCATTTAAAGACAGATAAGATTGGACTAAAGTCCGACAGATACTTGTTCATAAGATACCCAAAGGAAACTAAAAGATACTATTTCTACCTCGCTGCAGAATAAAAGGTGTTTGTCAGTAGTGAATAATTTTTTTGAAAAAAGAGTTTCTTGTTGAAGGAGCTAATGCCTGTAAATTTAAACTTGATGAAGTTCATGAGGTGGAAGAACCGACACACACAGAATTGGATTTGATTGGTGAATCAAATTCGAAGCTAGTAGAGGCACCATTGAGGAGATCCAGTAGAATACCGCGTCAGCCAGACAAATACTATGATTTTTTAGTCTGAGATGGTGACCCCATCGAACTTGATGAGAATGATGAGGATCCGATCACCTATATGGAGGCCATGCAAAGGTCTGACTCTCAAAAATGGCTTGACATCATGAAATCCGAGATGGAGTCCATGGAGATCAATGGTGTATAAACACTAGTTGATCTGTTCGAAGGGATAAAACCTATAGAGTGTAAATAGATTTTTAAGAAGAAAAAAGGAGCGACAGGAAGGCAAAGACTTATAAAGTCTATCTAGTTGCCAAAGGTTACCGTCAACATTATGGTATTGACTATGATGAGACGTTCTCTCCTATGGCAATGCTCAAGTTCATTCGGATTATGCTTGCTATCACTGCACACTTAGATTATGAGATCTGGCAGATGGATGTCAAAACCGCTTTTCTTAATGGAGAGTTGGAAGAAGAGGTGTATATGATACAACATGAAGGATTCACATCAACAAATGAGTCAAAGTGTGCAAGCTGAAAAGGTTTATTTATGGACTTAAGCAGGCATCTAGGAGTTGGAACATGCATTTTGATAAGATGATCAAAATGTATGGCTTTGTTAGGAATGGAGAAAAGTCTTGCATCTACAAGTGAGCTTCTGATTTTGTAATTATATTTCTTATGCTGTATGTGGATGACATACTATTATTAGAAAATGACATCCCGATTTTACAAAGTGTGAAGTGATGATTATTATCACAGTTCTCCATGAAGGATTCGGGAGAAGCATCCTACATCCTTGTGATGAAAATCTATAGGATAGATCTAGAAGGTTGCTTGGATTGTCTCAATTCACGTACATTGATATCTTGTTGAAGCAGTTCAATATGGATAATTCTAAGAAAGACTATCTTTGATAGGCCATGGAATTACTCTTTCCAAGAAGGATTGTCCGATAACTCCTGAGGAGAGAGAGCACATGAGTAGATACCATATGCTTCAGCAGTGGGATCTATCATGTATGTTATGATATGTACGAGATCAGATGTGACTATTCACTAAAAGTAGTGAGTAGGTACCAGTCAGATTCGGATGAGAAGCATTAGAAGATTGCGAAAGTAATTCTTAAATATTTGAAAAATACTAAAGACCAATGCTTATCTATGAAGACATTGACTTGAAACTTGTGGGATATACTGATTTAATTTTTAGTCAAATTGTGGTGACAGTACAAGCATGTTAGGCTACATATTTACTCTGAATGGAAGAACTATTTGCTGGAAGAGTTTCAAGCAACATACTATAGCCGATTCTGTATGCGAAGCGGAATACAATACTACATCGGATGCCGCAACATATTCTGTGCCGCTATCACCTGTGTGAGAAATCATGAACCGAAGTGACGTCGAGCTTCAGAAGATCGACAGAAAGGAGAACTTAGCTGACTCCTTCACTAAAGCTCTTGAGATCAAAGAGTTTGATGATTTCAAATGGAAGATGGGTATAAGATATACTCCGATTGGCTTTAGTCCCAGTGGAATTTGTTGGAAATTATGTCCGAAAATCAATCATATGATAATTGAGTTTTTCTTTGTATATGAATTATTGATTACTGAATAAAAATTATTCTGACATTTTTCATCACAAAGTGATATCTTCCTTGAACTCTTGTATTGTGATGAAGTCCTTAGAACTATACTAGTATACGATAAAGAGAGAATTTATCATATAGTTCTTCAACATATTCGCGACCAAATGATACGTCATTACAGAATAATGATGTTTATCGAGTGGAGGTCGTTGTGTGCCATATGGGTTGGTTGTCCTCTTAACCAAGAGGGATGGTGATACTAGTATAGCATACAGGTGAGATATAGGGGTACATCGTCACTAAAAAGTCACTCACCTGTTGAGCATTCTCTATCAAGAGTTGCTCGCGAAACATATGGATATAAGTATCCTTCAGACCTAAGATCACCATAGTGACTTGCTAGCAACTCACTGTGCTTTGGTGTCGGACTATCTGAATTTTTAATGCAGTGATGGAAGGCTACTGGGTACAGTCAAATACTTACGAAGTCTGTGTGTGGATCAAGATGGATTGATCCCTCCAAATTATTGAAGTTGATGCATCGCTGTATTTCAATTTAGCAAAGCTTTGGCCAGAGTAATCCATGAGATGGTTTGGAAAGGTTGAAATATAATGTGGATGAACAGTCTCAATTGACAGTTAACCTGAGACCATTCTAGAACATTCAGGATAAAAAAGATGAATTATGCGATAACTATGTGTATGAATTCTAAAATATTTTTTGTGATAATTTGATCTATCTGAACATCAGAAATCATTGCTAGATGGTATCTCGATTAGTACAAAAATTGGTTCCTGTGCTACCGGCTTAGTGTTTGAACTTATGGAGTCATGCACACAAACCAAATAAAATAGAAACTGTACTCGATGTTGAATATATAAGCTAACTTGACTTGATTGAATATATAAGCTAACTTGATTGAGAATTAAATTATGGATCAAATGAGATTGAAGAGTTGACTATGTCTAGGTAGCACTACATATAAGGTTCAGGTTCGATCTCGGGGATGAACAATTTTTGATCTATGATCCATGGAGCATATGAAAGATTGAATTTAAATACTGATTAATTTCATATTAGATCTGAATTAATTATGCTTAATTAGGTTCAAAATCTAAGTTAAACTTGGTATAAAACTCCTAAAGAGTTTGGGATTGATAGTCTTTCGAAATTATTTCGATCCAGCTTCGAATTAGATTTGAATCGGATTCATTTTGATGAGATATGAGAATTTTTACTTGAACTGAGATTCTCCTCACATGTGGGCCGACCAACACTTAGAATGGTGCTAGTTTGGGGCATCCCATGTGGATGAGGGAGTGGGTGCAAATTGATTGTCATATGTGATTGCAATTTTATTTTATGTAGGAATCTTTCTTTCATGAATATTAGACTGATTCAAATTAGATTTGAGTTAAGACTCCTATGCTTATTGGGTCATGAGAATCATCTATAAATAAAGAGGGTCTCTATCCATGGATGTATAGCAAACAAATCAGATTGAGAGAAGAAAGAAAGAGAGAGAGGTGTGAGAAGAGAAGAGTCTTCTTCTTACCTTGGTCTCTTCCTTTTGGTGCCGCCCCTCTTTCCTTGGGCATAGATCCTTCTTGGGCATCCTACCTATTGGTGTGAGGTGTCACACCACACATCGCCTCTCTCATTTGATTGGGTTGTGAGCTGATTAAATCAAAGTTCATCCCCTTTCCTGCGATGTCTGGCATGCATGCGAAGTAGAAGGTCTGCACATTCAAGCCTCCACAAAGGTTTATATTAGATTAATTAAGATTTGATCTCTAGTTTCTATGCTAATCAGTAAAGATTTGATCTTTATTCATGTAGATTAATAGAAAAATTTTAGATGCAACCTGGGCCTTTCGAAGAGAAATATTTTTTTTCCTTCATCCAATTATTGGGTGCCTAAGGTTTTGGATCAAATGAATTAAGGGTGCAAATCCTTAATTTATTTTCTTGATAGTTTTGATAGGGTGCTACTTGATTTGATCAAGTTAGGCATCTCTCACCTTTAGAGGGCTTGTGGATCTTTGATAGGGTATCCCTTGGGTGCAAAAGGGGATATGATTTTGTGGGTGCAAGGGCTCCAATTGTTAGCACCCAATAGGTTTTCTAAAAGAAGTTGAATAACTTAATTATTAGAAAACCTAATGCAAGTAGGACTTGTATTAAGTGCTTATTTGATTTTGAATAGGATTCAAACCTTATACCTATTTAAAGGGACCTCCCCTAAGGTTCTAGGCACTTAAACCAGCAGCCCCATGCCCACCAAGGAGAGCCCCACGTCCTCTCTTCCTCTCTCCCTCTCTTCTCCCTTGGACGTCCAAATGCCCCACCCCTTTGGGCGTCCCTTCTTCCTCCACGTCCCAAGGCTTTGGGCATCCCCTTATGTGCTGGTTTCTGGTCCATGATAGCAGCATTATTAAGGGAAGAAAAGCAAGAGAAGAAAAGAAGAAGAAGATCAACAAAAAGATCAAAGAGTTGATCGCGATCCAGGCATCGTTCAGATTCGCAGGCTGATTTTTTTTAGAGATGAAAAATAAATTTTAAGAGGGCTATTCTAGACTGATCTTGAGTGGATACTTATAGAGGTCGGACACTTACGCGGCTAAGAGAAAGCCTCTTCTCTTTCAGATCCAGAATTGAAGAAAGAAATTGTGAAACAGGTGTGTGATTCGATCACATGTTAAATTCTAACATATGCCCAATTTCAGCATATGAAGTAGATCCTTGTGGTTTATATTTTATGCATGCATGATATAGATTAAAAAGAGTTTTAATCTTCTATTCCACTGCGATATTTAGAACATAAAATTTTTGAAACATACATACATGCCCCGAGGTAGAAATTCCAATAGTAGTATCAGAGCCATGGTTTCATATGCATAAAATTGACATACATGTTTTGAAAAAAAATTTAAAATCTAATTTTTTCTTGATATATGAGATGTATAGATGAATATTTTGAATTTAAAATTTTATTTTAGATTTGATTTTAGAATATATAGTTGATATGTTAAAGCATGCATACATCTGAATTTTGATCTAGAATGGTTTCTAGTTTATGTTCATGTCATATATAGATGCATGCATAAACCTAAAATTTTATTTGATCTAATTTATAATTCACGTATGAGATATATGATTGCATGTTTAGGTCATAAATTTTTTTCAATCTGATCATGATTTGTATATGAGATATATGATATCATGTATTGATCTAAATTTTGTTTAGATCTAAATTTTACATACATATATAAGATATATGTTTGTATGTTAAATCTAAAAATTATTTTATGATTTAAAACTTATCTTTTATGCAAAAAATTGAGATCTAAAATTTAATTTTAAAATTTGAAATTTGTATTTGTGCATGAGAGTTTTGGCTATGAAAAAATCAAAAGTTAGGTCATGTAATTGGATTGCATCTAAGATTTATGATTTGAACATTATGGGTCTAATTCGATTAAGTAATTGATTAAACTGAGTCAAATATTGATTAGGATTAGATCAATTAAGTTAAATGATCATGCAATTATTGTTGATCAAATCGATTGAATCTCATATGTAGAATCAATTAATCTAAGGACCTAATTTGGCTCGATGATTTGAGCATGATTTGCTTGAATTAACCTGTTGGTGCAAAAATCTGCCTGCACCGAAGAAGCTGGAGTCGAGGGAGTCGCGGTCGACGTCGGACCTGTAAAAGAAGTCTAAACCGGAGGTGGGGTTGCTCCAACAAGACCCTCCGACGCTCAAGTCAGTTCTCTGCCTCAACAAGAATGGAGTGCTCGAACGAAAATTTTAGCAGAGTTTTGGGATAGAATTTTGAGCTTAGAGAATAACGTATCTGGGGTCCCTTTTATAGATGGGGGAGCAGAGGATTGATAGCGACTGTTTATAATCGCCTCGTCGTGGGCCGTACGGAGCCAGGAGAAATTTATCATGAAGAGTAATGGGGTGGAGTCGTGGCTGTCACCATGGCTCGCCACGTGGAATCAGTTGCGGGGAGTGAAGCGGCGCCCGTTGTCGCGACTCGCCAGGGAGTAGTGGAACTGCACAGAGTATCCGTTGCAGGAAGTGGAGCAGAATCGTGGCCGTTACTGCGTCCTGCCAGGGAGTAATGGAGCCGCATAGGATCCGTCGCAAGGAGTGGAGCAGAATCGTGGCCGTTACTGCGGCCTGTCAGGGAGTAATGGAGCCGCGTAGGATCCGCCGTATGGAGTGGAGCAGAGTCGTGGCCATTACTGCGGCCCGCCAGGAGGTCCAAACTTATCGGCTGAAGTTCAGTTGGAGTCTGATTTCTGTAGAAGTCCGGATGGGGATCACTTGTCGAGGGATCTAGGCCGAGACCTTCAGCAGGAGTTCAGGGCAGAAGTCCGGCTCCCGTGGGAGCCCGGACAAATTCTACCTGTAGCTGGAGTCGGAGGCGAAATCCGGCTCCCGTAGGAGCTCAGACGAAGTCTTCCTGCAGTTGAAGTTGGAGATGGAGTCCGGCTCCCGTAGGAGTCCGGACGAAGTCTTCCTGCAGTTGAAGTTGGAGACAGAGTCCGGCTCCTGTAGGAGTCCGGACGAAGTTTACCTACAGTTGAGGTTGGAGACGGAGTCCAGCTCCCGTAGGAGTCCGGACGAAGTTTACCTGCAGTTGAAATTGGAGACGGAGTCCAGCTCCCGTAGGAGTCCGGACGAAGTTTATCTACAGTTGAAGTTAGAGACGGAGTCCGGTTCCCGTAGGAGTCCGAACGAAGTTTGCCTGCAGTCGAAGTTGGAGATGGAGTCCGGCTCCCGTAGGAGTCCGGACGAAGTTTGCCTGCAGTTGAAGTTGGAGATGGAGTCTGACTCCCGTAGGAGTCCGGACGAAGCCCTCCTGTAGTTGGAGTCGGAGACAAGGTCTGGCTCCCGTAGGGGTTCGGACGAAGTCTCCCTGCCGCCGCAGGTCGGACGCCGGTAGAATCCCCGTGGGGTCACTCCTGATACGAACTTTGGCTGGGGGGTTTTACACCCAACACCAGTCCCCCTACTTCCGAGTTCGTGCTTCGAGCGAAGGAAGTACAGGAAATTTTCATAGCCGAAGTCGTTTCCTTGAATTCTGCACACGACCGCCCTCAGAAATCTTGGCATTTAATGCGTGCGT
The DNA here is from genome assembly GCF_000442705.2 of Elaeis guineensis. Lineage (NCBI taxonomy): Eukaryota > Viridiplantae > Streptophyta > Magnoliopsida > Arecales > Arecaceae > Elaeis > Elaeis guineensis. The sequence goes on from NC_026000.2 coordinate 21,168,220, forward strand.
GCTTGAGCCTTTTTTCGATTAGGGCGATCCGAAAAGTCCTTTCGGAACTCCCACCAGGGCGTAATCCTAAGCGTCACGCCATAGTGATCCGCGAACGGTCAACCCTATGCCGCGGTGAGTGGGACACGTGGCGAGCACTGGTTGGCCTAGGGATATCCGCCACCATAACTGCACCAGGCCCCGTTGCTTATTTAAGCCCCCGCCTTTCCTCCACGGGCCTCACTTCGCCTGAGGGTCGACACCTTTCTTCCGTCTGGGAGTTTAGCCACTCAGCCACTCCATCAGTGCTCTTTTTCGACTCCGAATGCCCTTTGCACCAATCTTCGCCATCCCCGCCGGCTCTCCGCCGTCTTCAGTCCCCCTAGCCTCCCCGAGGAGTTCTCCCGCCGGGGCCCCCGCCCCGGAGGCCAACCTCGAGAGGATGCCATGGACCAAGAGGAGTGTGAGAAGGAAAACAGCGGCCTGCGAGTTCTCCGGCTGTCAAACTGTCACCGAGGGTTCCCGTCGCCTTAAAGGAGGCTCAAGGGAGAATTCCTTCAACAACAGGGGTTTAATAACGAGGACCACCGGTGAGGGCGATCCACCCGAGAATTTTGGAGTAGCCGAACAGGGTGACACCAGTCAAGGGGGCAGAGTTGTCGTCACAAGCTGTGGTGGGATTCTTGACATCGTCGGGGCCGAGGGACCAGAAGCAGTCGGCGCCGACGGTGGGGCAGTAGAACTTGTTGCGGGGACGGTGGAAGTAGCGCATGCCGACCTTGCCGGAACACCTAGGACGGTGGTTGTCGTGGAGCGCACGGTGGTAGCACATGCCTCCGACGCCATCGTGGCCTCCGGGATACCTCCGATTCTTCTTGAAGCAGGTCGTCGTCGTCGCTGCCGTTGCCTTCGCTGCCCCCTGAATTCTATCCCATCCTTTTCCCCCTAGGGTTGGGGTTCCGATGATGGAGCGGAACGAGGCGGAGGGCGAGAGCCAAGAGGCTTATCACACGTACTGGAAAATTGGAAAATACTGCTGAGAAGGACGGAACCGGAAGAGAAGTCGACAGCTTGAAGTGGTCTCCGGTGTATCCCTTTCAAGTCTTGTAGTAATGTTTTCTTTTTCTGGCCCTCTGGGTCTTGTAACGTACATCTTGTTAATCAAAAAATGAGAAGAAGATTTTGTTACTTCGTCCGCACTTTGCGTCAAATTGCTGCCTGCCGAACTTCTTTCCTTTACCGTGGTTATTGTTGTATTCCCTTCTCTCTCTTTCTTTCTCCCTTTCTTTCTCTTTTTTTTTTTTTTTGAGGTCGTCCGGAGGTTACTGGTTGCGGCCACGTCGGCTCGCCTTTCCAGTCATCCTTCTTCTTCAGTCTTAATGGCTCTATAATGCATATTTAATAAATAATATGAGAAGAGAATTTTTGCTACCTCTTTTACTCATGTGTTAAATTGTCGCTTGCCGTGCTTCTTTCGGCCTTTGCATCATTCGGAGGTACCCGATTGCCATCGCATCGGTCCATCCTTTCATTCGAGGCCACAGATTTATCTGGGGCCGCTCAGGCTTGGTGCCCCCCAATAGGGCTCGAGCTCAGAGGTCTGAGCTTCTCGTCACCCTGAGGAAGTTGTCTTATCTCAGGCTTGCGTTGAGAGCTTTCTTGAAAGCTGAGCTTCTTGGTAAGAATCCTAATCCTTGCTGAGACGAGGTTCTCTGCATATTTGATGCTGTTTGTTTTTCATTCATCGCTGGAGTAGTCCATCACTTTCTTTTTTTATCGCTTTCCTTTTTAACTCCTCTCCGCTTTTCCCCTTTTTCTTTTTCGAGTGGGATTTTCCCTCTGCTTTTGGTGGGGTTGCGGGAGTCCGGCTCCCGTAGGCGAAGTCGGGGCGAAGTCTGGCTCCCGTAGGAGTTCGGACGGAGTCTACCTGCAATTGAAGTCAGGGGCGAAGTCCGGCTCCCGTAGGAGTCCGGACGGAGTCTACCTACAATTGAAGTCAGAGGCGAAGTCTGGCTCTTGTAGGAGTCTGGACGAAGCTTACCAGCGGTCGAGGTCGGGGATGAAACCCGACTCCCGTAGGAGTCCGGGCGGAGTCTTCCCGTAGCCAGAGTCGGAGACGAGATCTGGCTCCCGTAGGAGTCCGGACGGAGTCTGCTTGCGGTTGAAGTCGGGGATGGAGTCTGGCTCCGTAGGAGTCCAGGCGAAGTCTACCTGCACTTAAAGTCAGTGGCGAAGTCTGGCTCCCTTAGGAGTCCGGACGAAGTCTACCTGTGATTGAAGTTGGGGGCGAAGTCCGGCTCCCGTAGGAGTCCGGACGGAGTCTTCTTGCGATCAAAGTCGAGGGTGAAGTCCGGCTCCATTAGAAGTCCGGGCAGAGTCTTCCCGTAGCCAGAGTCGGAGATGAGATCTGGCTCCCGTAGGAGTCCGGACGGAGTCTTATTGCGAAGGGACCGCTGGGAAGGTCCCCATTTTTCTCATCTGGTCTTGAATGACCAGACCTTAATTGGTGTCGGGGAGAGGTTCTTTCCCTATTTCTGTCGTAACAGGTTTCAGCTCTGGTTAGGACGAGGTTCTCCTCCTATCCCTAATGCGGCTGTAGGGGCACATATGGGCGCTGCTGGGCCCTCCCCCCATCCAGTCTAGGTGTAACCGGGCCTTCGACTTTGCTCATGTTAGGATGAGATTCTCCTCCTGTTTCTAACATGGCTGTGGGGGCACATATGGATGTTGCATGGCCTCTCCCCCCATCCGATCTAAAGAAAATCGGGCCTTCGACTTTGCTCAAGTTAGGGTGAGATTTTTCTCCTGTCCCTAACAGGGCTGTGGGGGCACATATGGGCGTTGCAGGGCCTCTCCCCCCATCCGATCTAAAGAGAACCGGGCCTTCGACTTTGCTCAATTTAGGGCGAGGTTTTCCTCCTGTCCCTAACAGGGCTGTGGGGGCACATATGGGCGTTGCAGGGCCTCTCCCCCCATCCGGTCTAAAGAGAATCGGGCCTTCGACTTTGCTCAAGTTAGGATGAGGTTTACCTCCTGTCCCTAACAGGGCTGTGGGGGCACATATGGGCGTTGCAGGGCCTCTCCCCCCATCCGGTCTAAAGAGAACCGGGCCTTCGACTTTGCTCAAGTTAGAACGAGGTTTTCCTCCTGTCCCTAACAAGGCTGTGGGGGCACATATGGGCATTGCAGGGCCTCTCCCCCCATCCGGTCTAAAGAGAACCGGACCTTCGAGTTTGTCGAGACGAAGTTCCCCTCCCACTTTCGACACGGTTTGTTTTGACTGTCCTGTCGATATGAGCTAGTGCCAAGAGGGAAGGCATGTAGATATGCAACTTTTATTTAAAATAAAGTTATCGGTAATACATTCGTAAGTTTTTCGAGCTCCATGGTCGCGGGAGGTCAACTCCTCCGAGCTCCTTGAGGTAATAAGTTCTGGGCCGAACTACTTCTTTGACTTCATACGGGCCTTCCCAGTTTGGGGCGAGCTTCTCTCGATCCTGAGGTTGCGAGACAGCAGCTCGTCGAAGCACTAGATCTCCTGCTCTAAAGACTTTATTCTTGACCCGAGAATTGTAATAGTGGGCGACTTTCTGTCTGTAGGCTGCCATCCGAACTTGAGCTACCTCCCACTTTTCTTCCAGTAAGTCGAGGTTGGCTTTAAGACCTTGCAAATTGTGATGTTCGTTGAATGCCACGACTCACGCTGACGGGAGTTTAAGCTCAATTGGGATAACAGCCTCCGTTTCGAAGGCTAAAGCAAAGGGGGTCTCCCCCATGGGCAGTCTTTGGGTAGTTCGATATACCCACAGCACATGATAAAGTTCGTCTGCCCAAGTTTCCTTCGCCTTTTCTAGCCTTGTCTTGATCCCTTGCAGTAGGGTTCTGTTGGTCACTTCAGCTTCGCCGTTCGCCTGGAGATGGGCTACTGATGTGAAGTTGTGGGAGATGTTTAGATCTTCACAGAATTCGGCGAATCTTGCTCCCACGAACTGTCACCCATTATCAGTGATTAGGGTTCTTGGCAGACCGAACCTGCAAACGATTGACTTCCAGATGAAATCTTGAACTTTAGCTTCTGTGATCTTCGCCAGTGGTTTGGCTTCGACCCACTTGGTGAAGTAGTCAATCGCTACCAGGAGGAATTTTCTCTGCCCCGACGTCACGGGAAAGGGTCCAAGGATGTCCATCCCTTATTGCGCAAAAGGCCATGGGGCACTCAAGGGTGTAAGCTCGGTGGCGGGGCTGTCTCTGGATGTTGGCATATCTCTGATATCGGTCACACTTTCTGACGTATTCAATCGAGTCATGATGCATCATCGGCCAGTAATATTCTTGGCGGAGTAACTTGTGAGATAAAGATCTAGCCCCCAGATGGCTTCCGCAGATTCCTTCATGCACCTCCCACAAGGCGTAGTCAGCTTCCGAAGGCCGGAGACATTTTAAAAGGGGCAAAGAGTATGATCTCTTGTACAACTTGCCCTCATAAAGGATGTATCGGGAGGCCTGATTTCTGAGCTTCCGAGCTTCTTTTGCATCCTGGGGGAGAACCCCGTCTCTGAGATATGTTATCAGTGGGTCGATCCAGCTGGGCTCGTGGTCAATTTCCATCATGGGCCACGATTCTTCCGTACTCGGACACTTTAGAACTTCAAAGAGAACATCCTTGGGTAATTCGGCCGGAGCCAGCATTGCCAGCTTGGAGAGAAGGTCGGCCCTGGTATTTTCTATCCTCGGAATCTGCTTGATGTTGAAGCTACTGAAGGTGGGGACGAGCTCCTTTACCTTTTCAAGATACTTAGCCATGCTGTCCTCCCGTGCTTCGTAGTTTCCGTTGACTTGTCCCACTACTAGTTGGGAGTCGCTGTGGACTTGGAGCCGATCTACTCCCAGCTCTTTGGCGATCTTCAGTCCTACGATCAGAGCTTCATATTCTGCTCCGTTGTTTGTTGCGGGGAACTCGAAGTGCAGAGTGTACTCTGTGATGATTCTCTCTGGACTGATCAAGATCAGGCCCGCGCCTGTGCCTGACATGTTGGAAGACCCATCCATGTAGAGGGCCCAAAAGCAACCAGAGGGATCTGCTTCTTCTTTGGGGGAGTTCGGTCAGGACTCCAGGCCGTCAATTTCACCTTGTTCAGGTTCGGCCTCCTCAGGGATAGTACACTCCACTATGAAATCTGCCAATATCTGGGGCTTCACTGCTGGCCTGGTTCGATAGTTGATGTCAAATTCTGTGAGCTCGATCGCCCATTTTGCCATCCTCCCGGAGGCATCTGCCCGGTGTAGAATCGCCTTGATCGGTTGGTCGGTGAGCAGCGTTACGATGTGCCCTTGAAAGTAGGATCGGAGCCTCCGGGCTGCAATCAATAGGGCGTAAGTCAATTTTTCCAATTTAGTATACCTGGTCTCGGCGTCTCTCAACACGCGACTGATATAGTAGATCGGTCGTTGGACTTTTTCTTCTTCCTTGACAAGAACTACCGCGAGAGCCATGGGAGAGACCGCCAGGTATAAAAATAGTTCCTCTCCAGGCTCTGGCTTCGCCAACAGCGGAGGTGAGCCGAGGTAGCTCCTTAGTTCTTCGAACGCCTGTTGGCACTCAGGGGTCCAACAAAAGTTCTTCGGTCGCTTGAGGGTTTGGAAGAAGGGTAAGCACCGTTCGGCCGACCTCGCGACGAAGCGATTCAGAGCTGCTACCCTCCCCGTAAGGCACTGAACCTCTTTTATCGACTTCGGAGCGGCCATCTCCTGGATGGTGTGAATTTTCTCTGGGTTGGCTTCGATACCGCATCCCGATACCATAAAGCCCAGGAACTTCCCCGAGATCACTCCGAAAGCACATTTAGTCGGGTTCAGCTTCATCTTATATTCTCTGAGGGTGGCGAAGGCCTCCTCGAGGTCGGTGACGTGGTTCATGGAAGATTTGCTTTTCACGAGCATGTCGTCCACGTAGACCTCCATATTGCGGCCGATCTGCTCCTTGAAGATTTTGTTCACCAGTCGTTGGTAGGTTGCGCCTGCATTTTTTAGGCCGAAAGGCATGACCTTGTAACAGTAAAGGCCACGGTTAGTAATGAAAGCAGTCTTTTCTTCATCTTCCGGCGCCATCCTGATTTGATTATAGCCGGAGAATGCATCCATAAAGGTGAGGAGCTCATGGCCCGAGATCGCATCCACCAGTTGATCAATTCTGGGCAGAGGGTAGCTGTCCTTTGGGCAGGCTTTATTCAGCTTTTTGAAGTCTATGCACATCCTCCACTTGCCGTTTGCCTTTTTGACTAGGACAACGTTGGAAATTCAGTCAGGATAATTGACTTTCCTAATGAATCCGGCTTTCAGGAGTTTGTCCACTTCCTCGGCTATCGCTTTCTGCCTCTCTGGTGTATGACCTCGGATTTTCTCTTTCGTCGGTCGATGCTTGGGATCAACGGCCAGACGGTGCTCCATGACTTCCGTGTCAATCCCCGGCATGTCTGCTGGGACCCAAGCGAAAACGTCCGTATTTTTCGTAGAAAATCAATGAGATGCGTCCGCACCTCTTCCCCTAGGTTGGAGCCGATCTTCACCACATGCTCCGCATTCCCATCGTTCAAAGGGATCGGAACCAGATCTTCAATTGGGCCGCCCCTCTCCTCAGTGAGGTCATCGCGGGCATCCAGCCCATCAACTGGACAGGGGTCGGATTGGTCGCTTCTTTGCAAGGCTATGTTGTAGCAGTGTCTGGCTAGGGCTTGGTCTCCCCTGACCTCTCCGATCCCCTGGTCGGTAGGGAATTTCAACTTCAAATGGTAGGTTGACACGATGGCTCGGAGAGCATTGAGGCCAGATCGATCGAGGATCGCGTTGTAGGCTGACGGTGCCTTCACCACCAAAAAATTCATCAGAGCTCGGGATTGCCTTGGATATCGACCCGCGGCCACAATCAAAGTTATCACTCCCTCCACCGGGACAGCATCGCCGGTAAACCCTACTAGAGGGGAGCTAATCGGCCTCAAATGGCCATCAAGGATGGACATTCTTGAGAAGGCGTCGTAGAACAGAATGTCGGCCGAACTCCCATTATCGACAAGAATGCGACGGACGTCGTAATTAACTACATTCAAGGAAACTACGACCGCATCGTTATGAGAGAATTGAACTCCCTGAGCATCTTCTTCGGTGAAAATTATGGATTCCTCGATCTTTTGCCGCTTGGGATGTCCGGCCAATACGTCGGTCGCTCCCCGTCGAGATTCTTCCGAGATAGTGTTGGCGAAATCCGTCGAAGGCCGATTGTCCGACCGCTCCATACCGACGGCCATTGTCGGAGGATGTGGGGCCTGAGAAACTGGAGGCAAGGCCGGAGCCTGAGATCTAGCCGCGGAGGCTGTGGGTCGCTATGTGGATACTTCGCGAGAAGGCATCGGGCGAGGATCTAGTGGGGGAAGGAGGAGGAGACGCCGAAAAAGATACCCAAAGGCGGTCCCGTTGAGCGCTCCTTTAAGAACAAGGGTACTGCGAAGACACACCCCTTCCTCTAGCGCTAATCCTGTTGGTGCAAAAATCCACCTGCGCCGGAGAAGCTGGAGTCGAGGGAGTCGCGGTCGCCGCCGGGACCTGCAAAAGAAGTCTAAACCGGAGGTGAGGTTGCTCCGGTAAGACCCTCCGACGCTCAAGTCAGTTCTCTGCCTCAACAAGAATGGAGTGCTCGAACGAAAATTTTAGCAGAGTTTTGGGATAGAATTTTGAGCTTAGAGAATAACGTATCTGGGGTCCCTTTTATAGACGGGGGAGCAGAGGATTGATAGCGACTGTTTATGATCGCCTCGTCGTGGGCCGTACGGAGCCAGGAGGAATTTATCATGAAGAGTAATGGGGTGGAGTCGTGGCTGTCACCATGGCTCGCCACGTGGAATCAGTTGCGGGGAGTGGAGCGGCGCCCGTTGTCGCGACTCGCCAGGAAGTAGTGGAACTGCACAGAGTATCCGTTGCAGAAAGTGGAGCAGAATCGTGGCCGTTACTGCGGCCTGCTAGGGAGTAATGGAGCCGCGTAGGATCCACCGCAGGGAGTGGAGTAGAATCGTGGCCGTTACTACGGCCTGCCAGGGAGTAATGGAGCCGCGTAGGATCCACCGCAGGGAGTGGAGCAGAGTCGTGGCCGTTACTGCAGCCCGCCAGGGGGTCCAGACTTGTCGGCTGAAGTTTGGTTGGAGTCTGATTTCTGCAGAAGCCCTGATGGGGACACTTGTCGAGGGATCTAGGCCGAGACCTTCAGCAGGAGTTCAGGACGAAAGTCCGACTCCCATGGGAGCCCGGACAAATTCTACCTGTAGCTGGAGTCGGAGGCAAAATCTGGCTCCCGTAGGAGCTCAGACGAAGTCTTCCTGCAGTTGAAGTTGGAGACGGAATCCGGCTCCCGTAGGAGTCCGGATGAAGTCTTCCTGCAGTTGAAGTTGGAGATGGAGTCCGGCTCCCGTAGGAGTCCGGATGAAGTTTACCTGCAGTTGAGGTTGGAGACGGAGTCCGGCTCCCACAGGAGTTCGGATGAAGTTTACCTGCAGTTGAAATTGGAGACAGAGTCCGGCTCCCGTAGGAGTCCGGACGAAGTTTACCTGCAATTGAAGTTGGAGACGAAGTCCGGCTCCCGTAGGAGTCCGGACGAAGTTTGCCTGCAGTCGAAGTTGGAGACGGAGTCCGGCTCCCGTAGGAGTCCGGACGAAGTTTGCCTGCAGTTGAAGTTGGAGACGGAGTCCGGCTCCCGTTGGAGTCTGGACGAAGCCCTCCTGTAGTTGGAGTCGGAGACAAGGTCCAGCTCCCGTAGGGGTCCGGACGAAGTCTCCCTGCCGCCGCAGGTCGGATGCCGGTAGAATCCCCATGGGGTCACTCCTGATACGAACTTCGACTGGGGGGGGTTTACACCCAACATAACCTATTTGGATCAATTGACTTATTGATGTCTAAAATAGGTAATTAAGATGTTGTTATTTAATTGGTTTCATTAACTAATCTGGCTAATTTATTGATGTCTAAGAACAGCAATGGGGGAACCCCCATCGATCTCTACTTATCTGGCCAATTTGAAAGATTGAGTCTTCAATTAGGTTGCTTGATATTTTTGATTTAGCCCATGCCAATTAGATTGATCATATGATGACTGATTAGATGGGACCTAAACCAAACCTCTCCATAAATATTAAGTCCATAGGTCTTCCACCATTGTAGATGTGCGGGCGTGCTACTGGTGTTGATTGTTCTCGACTGATTACAGTAGTTCAATTGCACCAAAAATACACAACCACTCTATTAACAAAGAGTTGCTCCAGGATAAAAATGAGGTTGGATCCAATAACTGTTAGGTGAGGGACCCAATGACGGCCTTGCACCTGCTTGTGAACTGTTGGTCAGGCTTAACTAAGGAGTGTGGTCAATAACTGTTAGGTGAGCCTACATGACTTAAAGATCAAATCACTATAATATGCTTAGAGAAGCATCTGGACAAAGAGTTATCTACGGATCGATGTGCATGTTACCAATAACTGTTAGGTGAGGTGCATAGCATCGGTGGGACCGCAGCACCCACTAGGAATCCTTTTATCATGTTAGAATTTTTATTTCCCATCTGGAGAGTGGAGGAATCTAAAAAATTAGTAGGAGTCATTGTTTGCATCTTAAAGTCCCTAGAAGTAAATATAATATTAAAGTATAAAAGTCTAATCTGAATCTCTACTCTCACAGTTAAACAATGTCAACCTCAAACTCTCTAGTCCGCATCCTTGAAACCAATCATTTGACTGAAACTAATTATAAAGACTGGCTCAGAAACCTCAAGATTGTTTTGATCTCAGAAAAACTAGGTTATGTACTCGACCAAGAATCCATAATGTTACCAAACCATCCTACTGCTGAGCAAAGAGCTATTTTTGAAAAATGGACGGATGAAGACAATCGAATCAAGTGCTATGTACTGGCATCTATGTCAAATGAGTTGCAAAGCCAATATGAGCATATGCCCACTGTCAGGACTATGATAACTCACCTGTAAGAGTTATATGGTGAGCAGAGCCGCACTGCGTGCTTCGAAGTATCCAAGAGAATCTTTAATTTAAAGATGCACGAAGGACAGTCAGTCTATAAGTACTGTATGATAGTGATCAAGGATATTGAAGAGCTTGGAAAGCTCGAACTTGATATGCAAAAGAAATTACAGATGAATTTGATCCTTCAATCCCTTACAAGTTCATATAGTCAATTTATTATAAATTTTTATATAAACAAACTCGATTGCACTATATCCGAACTGGTCAGTATGTTGGTCACTACAGAAGGAACCTTGAAGAGTTTAAGGGGCACTGTTCTCACTGTGGAGCAGACTTCTTCCAAGAGAAAGTCTACTAAGAAGAAGAAAAGTAAATCTGCTAAGAAGCAAAAGAAAGAAAGCAAGCCAAAAAAGGATGTTCCTAAGAAGGTCGAAGCAAAGAAAAAATATTTTCACTGTGATGCTGAAAGCCATTGGAGGAGGAACTGTCCACTCTACCTGAAGAGCCTAAAGACCAAAAAGGGTGATAAACCTTTGCAAGGTATGCTCGTAATTGAATCTAACTTTATGGTTTCTTCTACTTTTAGTTGGATATTAGACTCTGATTCGAGTACTCATATATATACCTGAATATAGGGTCTAATAGAAAGTAGGAGGTTGAACGAAAGTGACATGATCCTTCAGATAGATAATGGAGCAAAAATTACTGCAGAAGCTGTTGGTCTTATCTTCTTCGATTATCATCCAATTTTAGATTAGATTTAAAGGACTGTTATTTTGTTCCTGTAACTAGTCAGAATTTAATTTTCATGTCTGTGCTAGCACAGAAAGATTTTAAAATTAATTTTAATAAAGATTTTTATTTCATTTATTCTCGAAATAAATTGATTGCATAAGGTCTTTTAATTGACAGTCTATATCACTTTCATGTTGATGTGAATGTGAATTTAAACGGGCAAATAGTGAGTGCCGTAGGTCAAAAGAGATTCGGAGATAAAATTAACCAGAAGTACTTGTGGCATCATAGACTAGACCATATTGGAGAGGACAGGATAAACAAACTGGAAAGGGATGGGATCCTTGACTCTCTTAACCCAGAGTCGTATTCAGCTTGCGAATCTTGCCTTCGAGAAAAAATGATCAAGTTACCTTTTGTAGGACATGAAGAAATGGCCACTGAGTTACTTGCTCTGGTACACACCGATGTGTGTGAGCTATTTGATGTGCAAGTCAGAAGTGGTTACAGCTATTTTATTATCTTTATCGATGATCTGTCTAAGTATGGGTATGTGTATCTGATGAAACATAAGTCTGAAGTCTTTGAAAAGTTCAAAGAATTCAGAAATGAAGTAGAAAAATAAACAGACAAACTCATTAAAGTTCTTTGATCTGATTGAGGAGGTGAATACCTTAGTCCAAAATTTTTGGGATATCTTAAAGATAACGGAATAGTCTCTCAATAAACTCCTCCCAGAACACCTCAGCTCAACGAGGTATCTAAAAGGAGGAATAGAACTCTATTAGATAAGGTCAGGTTCATGATGAGTTTCACTAATCTACCCTTATATCTTTAGAGACATACCTTATTAACCACCATTCATCTATTGAATAGGGTTCCATCAAAGTCTGTTCCTGCCACACCATATGAGATATGGTACGGTAAGAAGTCGAGTCTAGATTGTCTTAAGACTTGAGAATATCCGACCTATGTCAAAAGATAAATGGCTGATAAATTAAAAGATAGATCTGTAATAGCTCATTTTATAGGGTATCCAAAAGAATTCATGGGATACTACTACTTTTCACAAGGTCACAATATGATTGTGAGTCGGAATGTCACATTCCTAGAAAAATAGTTTATCCAAGATAATGGCAGTGGGAGGTTAGTTAAGCTCGAAGAGAAGGTCTCTACTGAATAAAAAGCCATAGATCCTTAAGAATCTATTATTCATAAGCCAGTAGTTAATGTTCGTCTACCACCTCATAGATCTAGCAGGATCTTTCGACCTCCTGAAAGGTACATGGATATGCTTACGGAGGAAGTAAAAAAAATATTCCTTATGGAAGATAGGAGTCAAGATGATGATCCTAATATTTTGACGAGGTGATGTCTAACATCGATTCTGAGAAATGATTAGATACAATGAAGTCAGAAATTGACTCGATGCACTTGAGCCAAGTATGGACCTTAATGGATCTACCTGAGAATATTATACCCATTGGGTATAAATAGATCTATAAAAAGAAGTTAGGTGCCGATGGTAAGGTAGAGACCTATAAAGTTAGGCTTGTAATAAAAGTTTATAGCCAGCACGAGGGTATTGACTATCAAAAAATCTTTTCATACGTAGCCATACTGAAATCCATCCACACTCTGTTTACTGTTGCAGCTTATTATGATTATGAAATCTGGCAGATAGATGTAAAAATTATTTTTCTAAATGGATATTTTGAGGAAGATATCTATATAGAGCAACCTTTGAGTTTCATATCTGATGATGATGATCACAAAGTCTGCAAGCTGTAAAGGTCCATATACGGATTAAAGCAATTATCTCGAAGTTGGAATCATCATTTTGATGATGCGATCAAAGCGTTTGATTTCATCAAAAAATGAAGAAGAACCATGTGCATACAAAAGGATCAGTGGGAGCGCAATAATATTCTTCGTATTGTATGTAGATGATATTCTTCTCATTAGAAATGATATTCCTATATTGATCACGATCAAAAGATGGTTGTCCAAGGAATTCTGCATGAATGACCTGTTGGGAATAATATCCTAAAGTCAATCGTCAGCCTGTTGACGGTTGTGCTCATTTTTATATATGTACATGAATTATGAATTAATAAAAATTATTTTGATATTTTTCATCACAAAATGTTTCATCTTCTAATGAACTCCTATGTTGTGGTGAAGTCCTTAGGACTATTTAGACTCGACAAAAGAGGATTTGTCGTTTAGTCCTTAAATCTGTTCACAACCAAATGATACGTTGTTATCAAGGACGACAACGTTTATCAAGCATAGGTCGTTGTGTGCCATATAGGTTGGTTTTCCTCTTAACCAATGAGTCTGGAGACACTGGTATGGCATACAGGTGAGATATAAGGGTACATCTGCACTGAACATGACCGACTCCAGAGCTATTTCTGCTGTCAAGATTTGCTCCGATGGAATATGGGTATAAATATCCCTCCGACCTGAGACCGCCACGGTGAGTTGCAAGCAACTCACTGCACTTAGGCACTGGACTACCTGAATTTTTAATTCAGTGATGGAAGGCTGCTGGGTGTAGTCAAGTACTTGACTTGTCGGTGCGTGTGTCAAGATGGGATTGACCACTCTAATTTAGGAGCTGTGTACAGTCATGTTTTAATTTAGTAAAATCTTGGCCAGGGTAGTCCTTGTGAGGAGTCACAGGACTGTTTGAGTTGAGCACGATTCGGATGATCTGATCAGGGTTGACAGTTTAACCATGAGTCGTCCTAAACACAGGGGTTAAAAGGATGAATTATACAGTAACCATATTTATGTAGGTTCTGAGTATTGCGATTGTGACTATTCGACCTATCCGGGCGTCGGGTACCATTGCTAGATGGTCACTTCGATTAGTACAGAAATTGGTTCCTGTGCTACCAGCTTAGGTTCGAACCTGCGAGGTCACACACATTAGAGGTTCCTATCTGATCTGATGGCTGGTGTAGAATCCTTTATGTTTGGGACTTAGTAATCGAGAATCAGGATTCTCTGATCACGAGTTCCACACATTATGGGTACCGGGATCATGAGTCCCATTGGTTGGGACTTTTCGATCAGGGTTACATATCGATGAATTCTGATGCCCGATTGCCCATCGGATTTGGACTCAGTATTTATGAGAGGTTTAATTAGTGATTTGATCACTAATTAACTCAATTTGATAAAGTAATTATTTTTGGATCAAGTCCAATTGAATTGGATTCAGTTGGGTTTGACCCGATTAGGTTAAGAGTTGACCTAATCGTCGAGATGGTTTGGTCCCTGATTTGATCAAGGGTTGGGCTTAGTCAATTCCTGATTTGATTAGAATTTTATTGAGCCTAATTAAGCCTAATTTAGTTAGATTTAAATTAGTCTAATTAGACCTAAATTATTTGGTTCAATTAGGTTGGTTTAAATAATTAAACCACCTTGACCCAATCTCCATGCGCCACCTCACTTCCATTGCACCCATTTGAATTCATGAGAAGGAACTTCTCATGAATTATTTTCTCACTCCAAGCTCTCTCTACACCCCACTTTAATGTGCCATATGAATGGATAAGGATGATTGGTTGGCCATTCAAATTCAAAATAAAGTTTGAATTTGAATGGGCAATCAATCTTTGCACCTTATCTTTTTTTTATGCTCCATTTATTACATGAGAAAAAATTTCTCATGAAATCACTCCATGCATAATTTAAGCCATGCCTCACATTTTTAGTGGATAAGGGATGAGTTGGTGTCCATTTGAATTCAAAATTTGATTTGAATTCAAATGTACAATTACTCATCTTTATCCTTTCTTTTGGATAAGACGTTTGATGTGGTTATAAAAGGAGGAGAAGAGTGGGACGTACAAGAAGAAGATTTTTAAAAAAAAATTTTGGAGCATGAGAAGTCTTGTGCGTGAGAAGGAAATTCATATCCTTTCAAGAAAAAAAAAAGAAAGAAAGAAAAGTGGGTGCAAGGTTTCCAGTGAGTTCCCTAGAGTTTTAGCCTAGGGTTCGAGAAGTGAGAAAGTGAGCTACGAGTGACGTGAGCTCATAAAATCTCAGGAAGATCTTCAACATCCTCTCAAGCATGTTTGTTGATGATCCAGAGCATCCAAAAAATCGACAGACATCGATCGAAGGAGTTCGATCAGCATCGACCGTCAAAAGGGCTCTACAACGAGCTAGCACTCGTGAGGAGTCGATCAGACCGGGAGCTTCGTGTGGATGATCCGTAGAGACCAGACACGCTGTGTGACTATGTCGCGATGATCAAACTCTCCTGACGGTGATCAGATTGCAGCGATCTACTACCCGCACAAAGGTATTGTGTTCTGAATACATTACAGTAAAGTGTTTACTGTTTGAATTTGAAATTCAAATTTAAATGAATGCATACTATATATCATATTTAGATTCTAGTGTAGGATAAATTTATGTTAATTAATTAGATTAATTAATTTTATCCACTGTAAAATCATAATTTTGAAAAAATTTTAAAATTATCATTTTACCCCTGCACTGAATTTTTCCCACAAATGGAATCAGAGCAGGTTCTTAGATATGATATATATATTTGCATGCATAGATTAAGTTGTAATCTAAAAGTTTAAATTTAAAATTTAAAATTTAAATTTTAAATTTGAATTTTGAAAGTTGTTCGAAATTCAAAATTCAAAAAATTTGAAATTTAAAATTTGAATTTTGAAATTTAAAATTCGAATTTCAAAATTTAAAAATTTGAAATTCAAAATTTGAAATTTAAAATTTGAAATTTGGTTAAAATTTTAAATTTAAAATTCAAAATTTAAAATTTGAAATTCAAAATTTGAAATTCAAAATTTAAAATTTGAAATTTGAAATTTATTTGAAATTCAAAATTTAAAATTTAAATTTTGAAATTGGTATATTTAGATATACTTGATCCAAGTAGCAAGTAATTGAATTGGGTTGGTTGCCATGGCCGTCCGGTCATAGGAGAAAAGCAGAGTTTAAAGGTCCTCTCCTCCCATTCGATGGGGTCTCCCATGGCGGTAGGGGTGCCACTGTAATTATATCCCATGCAGATGAAGCAGCGAAAGAAATTAATTGTAAAGGTTCCATTGTAAAATTTATCATAAATGTGTTAGATTAGATCTAAAAGAATATTCATGATTTATTTTGATTGTGTTATTTTCTGTTATGTAATTAGCAATAGGATTGCTATTTATGAAATGTGCTGATCTATTTGTGAAATGAGTCAACATATTTGGTGAATAAAAAATAAAATCTTTCAAATTTGAAAATTATTTTCGAAATACCAAACCATGACCCATCAGCCCAAATACTTAATTAAAAGAATTAAGTGTTGTCTATTAGGTCTAGAATTGTGAATTAAGACCTAAGACAATTGCATAAACTTGTGGGTCAATGGGTTCGATGGATTAGGTCCATAATTGGGTTAGACTAAGGTTAGCTTAAAGAAATGGACTAAATTAGAGTAATTGGTCAAATCTAATCAAAAGTTGAATTAGATTTGGTCAAGGATACTCTAGACTCAACTCCAATAGTTGTAGTTGAATGGGTCCATGTCTTTAACTAGACCAAGATGGACTTAATTCAAGGCTATGCGGTGGAACCCTATTTACTAAGTTGATCAAATTAAAACTAATAAACTGGTTGGTGTCTAAGGTAAGTTTGGCAGTTTGACCAGTGATTTTTAAGCGGGAGCTACTCGCAGTGATTCGATCTCTGACGAGTTAATGGCTTATCCCCACCACTGATCTCACTTACCTGGCCAACTTGGTGAATTAGGTTTTGATTAGATCACTTGGTGATTAGGGCTCACCCATGTCATTAGGTAAATCAGTTTACTAATTTAGGTGCTCCTAATGCCAGCTTTAATTAAATCTTTTTTTAATCTGACTTGATGAAGTCAATGGGAGGATTGAAATTGACTGGATATTTTTTCTCATCTATTCTTTAATAAAATCCTCAAAAATTATTAGGTCCCTAAACATGATTAAGTTATATTGATAACTAAGTCATAGCCTCTCATTAAGTGAGTGATAATGAGTCCATTAGTTTAATAATCATTGGAGGCCAAAGGCCTGGTGCTTATTGACTAATGAATTATCATTCATAATATGATAATTTGGTTTGAGTCTTTCTGATGGTGGTCAGATAGGCCGGCCAAAGTCGGGCCTGATCATTTATTGATCCGATTCACCAAATAAATCATGTTAATGGTTGGACCTAACCAATCTTTTCAGTGGAGGCCAAAGCCTACTGATTAGATTCTGGGGCAAAATCAATACTAGAAGTTGTTTAGAGAAACAACTGGTTATGAACCTACCCATAGATGCACATGGGTTGACCAACCAAAGTTGGGCTCGTGTGTAGTCTGTGTGGATTCTAGTACCCACTAAGGAATTAAAGTAATTCCTCGAATTGGAGGTTGAGGCTACCAGTTCGTAAAAATACTGGGAGAAACTTTAGACTAAAGTCCAAGTCTTTAGTATTTATAATTTATGTATTAATAGAGGTCTGATTTTCTTTTATGCAGCTATGGCCACTATCCTGTCCCTCCGGTCATTATTAGATAATGACAAGCTCATGGGATCTAATTTCGATAGCTGGTATCGAAAATTAAAAATCATCCTTGAGCATGAGCGGATCCTTTATGTAGTAACGGATCCGGCACCTGAGGAGCCAGCCCCGAACGTTAGAGGGACGGTCCGAGACACTTATCAGAAGTGGCTCAATGATCGCACCATCATTCGGTGCATAAGCTGGCGGCAATGAATGATGAGTTTAGCCGCAGGTTCGAGAATGCCCAGCCCAGGAGATGCTTCAATTGTTGAACGACTCCTTTGGCACGCCTGACGACGTTGAAAGGCACAAAACTAGTTGTGCCATTTTCAATGCTCGGATGAGGGATGGAGCCTCAGTTACTAATCATGTACTGTACATGATCGAAATGATTGAGCGCCTAAGTAAGCTGGGCTTTCTCTTGCACGAGCAACTCGATAAGGATGCGATCCTTAATTCATTGCCCAAGTCCTTCCTCCCCTTCCTTACTCATTTTCAGATGACAAAGCCTGCAGTGAACTACCATGGCTTGTTGGGGTTGCTGCAGAACTTTGAGAAGGATCACCAGCTCCATAAGGAGTCAGTGAATGTTATGGGAGGGTCTTCTTCTGGTCGTCGACCCTTTAAGAAAGGAAGAAGAAGAAGAAGAATAAGAAGGTGCAGCTGCATGCTGGGACGTCTGCACAGGGTCAGACCAAGAAGTGCAAGCCTGACCAAACCAGGTGGAGTGCTTCTTTTGTAAGAAGCAGGGGCACTGGAAGAGAACTGTCTCTATATATTGCCTCCCTGGACCCAAACAGGCCGAAGAAGAAGCAAGGTACTTATATGATAACACCTTGCAACTTTTTCATTTGTGATACTACTGCCTGGGTATTGGATACCGGAAGCCCTTATCATATTTGCAATTCGATTAGGGTCTACAGGTCAGTAGGAGATTTGATGAAGGCGAGAGATTCCTGAACGTTGGAGATGGAAGCAAAGTTTCAGTTCTAACATTAGGAATCATGAACATTGTAATCAATTCTCGAAATATAATTCTGAGTGAATGTCACTATTATCAAGCTTTTTATTAAATATTATTTCTGTAGGCCTTTTGGCCATGAACGGTGATCAATTTTTAATAAAAGAAAATATTTGCAATATCATTTTGAATAGTGTTACAATTTTGTTGGATAACTTAATAATAGAATTTACTTTCTATCACAACCTATTAATGTGGTTCATACCTCGGTAAACGCCCTAGAATAGATAATGTGTCAGAAGTCTACCTTTGGCACTGTAAGCTAGGTCATATCAATAAGAACAGGATAAACAGGTTGGCTCAAGAAGAAATTCTTGAAGTAGGTGATTGTGAATCACTTCCAACCTATGAGTCCTGTCTTCTTGGTAAAATGACAAGTCACCTTTTACTGGAAAAGGTGAGCGAGCCAGTAAACTCTTGGCTCTGTACATTCTGATATATGTGGACCCATGAGCTTAAGTGCAAGAGGTGGATATTTCTACTTCATAACCTTCACAGATGACCTATCGAGGTATGGGTATGTCTATTTAATGAAGCATAAGTCGGAGTCGTTTGAAATGTTCAAACTATTCTGAAATGAGGTAGAAAAAAAACTGAAAAGTGTATTAAAACTCTTCGATCTGATCGAGAAGGTGAATACCTTTCCAATGATTTTCTGACATATCTTGGAGAGAATGAGATTCTCTCTCAGTGGACACCTCCTGGAACACCACAGCATAATGGTGTGTCTGAAAGGAGGAACCAGACCTTGTTGGACATGGTTCGATCTATGATGGGATTTACTGGTCTGCCGATCTCCCTCTGGGGATATGCGCTCGAATCGGTCTGTTACCTTCTACATAGAGTTTCGAGTAAGTCTGTAACCAAAATGTCATATGAGATATGGATAGGACGTAAGCCAGTACTCTCGCACCTTAGGGTTTGGGGTGTCCGGCTTATGTTAAACTTTAATTACGGACAAGCTTGGACCTAGTCTGACAAATGTAATTTTATAGAGTACCCAAAAGAGACCAAAGGGTATTACTTCTACCTAGCTGATGAGCAAAAAGTGTTTGTCAGCCTTAAGGCAATCTTTTTGAAAAAGGAGTTCCTTGGTGAAGGGACTGTTGCCTCTAAGGTCGAACTTGACGAAATTCAACAGGTGAAAAAACTGATACAAGTTGCTGAACCTGAACCGGATTTGATTAGATCATATCCGGAGCCCATTGTTCAAGCACCCTTAAGGCGATCTGGTAGAGTACCACGTCAACCGGATAGATACTATGGTTTCTTGGTCCGAAATGACGATTTATCAAACTTGATGAAAATGATGAGGATTCGATCACCTACATGGATGCAATGTAGAGATCCGACTCTGAGAAATAGCTAGAGGCCATGAAATCGAAATGGAGTCCATGAAGGTCAATGATGTGTGGACATTGGTTTACCCATCCGAAGGAGTAAAATCCATAGGGTGTAAGTGGGTCTTCAAGAGGAAGAGGGGCCAGACGAAAATGTGGAAACCTATAAAGCCCGTCTGGTTGCCAAGGGATATCGTCAACGTTATGGTATAGACTATGACGAGATATTTTCTCCTGTGGTAATGCTCAAATCCATTCGGATTATGCTTGCGATAGCTGTCCTTCTGGACTATGAAATCTGGCAGATGGATGTAAAGACAACTTTCCTAAATGGAGAGCTGGACGAAGAGGTATATATGATACAACCTGAAGGATTCACGTCCACAGATGAGTCTAAGGTGTGCAGGCTATAGAGATCCATTTATGGACTTAAGCAGGCATCCCGAAGTTGGAACATACGTTTTGATAGGACGATCAAGACGTATGGCTTCGTTAAGAACAGAGAAGAGCCCTGCATTTATAAGTGGGCTAATGGTCCAATAGTAGTATTTCTTGTATTGTATGTGGATGACATTCTCTTAATCGGAATGATGTCCCTGCATTACAGGGAATAAAGATTTGGCTGTCGTCACAGTTCTCCATGAAGGATCTGGGAGAAGCTTCCTACATCCTAGGGATGAGGATCTATAGAGATAGATCTAAAAGATTGCTTGGTTTATCTCAGTCCACGTATATTGATACTATGCTGAAAAAGTTCAGCATGGAGAATTTCAAGAAAGGCTATCTTCCGATAGGCCATGAAATTTCTCTCTCGAAGAGGGATTGTCCGACAACACCTCAAGAGAGAGAGCGTATGGATAAGATTCCATATGCTTCGATAGTGGGATCTATCACGTACGCCATGACATGTACACGACCAGATGTGGCATACTCACTAGGGGTAGTGAGTAGATACCAATCTGATCCAGAAGAGAATCACTGGAAGGTTGTTAAAACCATTCTGAAGTATTTAAGAAATACTAAGGACCAGTGGCTTGTTTATGGTGAATCGAACTTGAGACTTATAGGGTTTACAGACTCTAGTTTTCAGTCTAATCCGATGATAGGAAAAATATGTCAAATTTATTTTTACTCTTAATGGTGGGGCTATCTGCTAGAAAAGTTTCAAGCAGCACACAGTGACTGATTCAGTTTGTGAGGCAGAGTATGTCGCTGCATCAAATACTACCAAAGAAGCGGTGTGACTGAGAAAATTCATCATCGAGCTCGGAGTAGCACCCTCCATTGTTGGTCCAGTGCTGCTCTACTGTGACAGCTCTGGAGCCATTGCTCAAGCGAAGGAACCAAAAGCACACCAGCGGACGAAGCATATTCTGCGCCACTACCATCTCATCCGAGAAATTATGGATCGAGATGACGTCGATCTTCAGAAGATCGACGAAAAGGAGAACCTGGCTGACCCATTCACTAAAGTCATTACGGTGAAGGAGTTCGACAACTATAAGTCGAAGATGGGTATTAGATACTGCACCGATTGGCTTTAGGCCAAGTGGAAGATTGTTGGGAATAGTGTCCCAAAGCCAATCGTCAGTCTGTTGACGGTTGTGCTCATTTTTGTATATGTACATAAATTATGAATTAATAAAAATTATTTTGATATTTTTCATCATAAAATATTTCATCTTCTAATGAACTCCTATGTTGTGGTGAAGTCCTTAGGACTATTTAGACTCGACAAAGGAGGATTTATCGTTTAGTCCTTAAATCTGTTCGTGATCAAATGATACGTTGTTATCAAGGACAACAATGTTTATCAAGCATAGGTCGTTGTGTGTCATATAGGTTGGTTGTCCTCTTAACCAATGAGTGTGGAGACACTGGTATGGCATACAGGTGAGATGTAAGGATACATCTGCACTGAACATAACGACTCTGGAGCTATTTCTGCTGTCAAGATTTGCTCCGATGGAATATGGGTATAAATTTCTCTCCGACCTGAGACCGCCATGGTGACTTGCAAGCAACTCACTGTACTTAGGCACTGGACTACCTGAATTTTTAATTCAGTGACGGAAGGCTGCTGGGTGTAGTCAAGTACTTGACTTGTCGGTGCGTGTGTCAAGATGGGATTGACCACTTCAGTTTAGGAGCTGTGTACAGTCGTGTTTCAGTTTAGCAAAATCTTGGCCAGGATAGTCCTTATGAGGAGTCACAGGACTGTTTGAGTTGAGCACGATTCAGATGATCTAATCAGGGTTGATAGTTTAACCCTAAGTCATCCTAAACACAGGGGTCAAAAAGATAAATTATACAGTAACCATATTCATGTAGGTTCTGAGTGTTGTGATTGCGACTATTCGACCTATCCAGATGTCGGGTATCATTGCTAGATGGTCACTTCGATTAGTACAGAAATTGGTTCCTGTGCTACCAGCTTAGGTTCGAACCTGCGGGGTCACACACATTAGAGGTTCCTATCTGATCTGATGGCTGGTGTAGAATCCTTCATGTTTGAGACTCAATGATCGAGAATCAAAATTTTTTGATCACGAGTTTCACACATTATGGATACCGGGTCATGAGTCCACTGGTTGGGACTTTTCGATCAGGGTAACATATCGATGAATTTTGATGCCCGATTGCCCATCAGATTTGGACTCAGTATTTATGAGAGATTTAATTAATAATTTGATCACTAATTAACTCAATTTGATAGAGTAATTATTTTTGGATCAAGTCCAATTGAATTGGATTCAGTTGGGTTTGACCCGATTAGGTTAAGAGTTGACCTAATCATCGAGATGGTTTGGTCCCTGATTTGATCAGGGGTTGGGCTTAGTCAATTCCTGATTTGATTAGGATTTTATTGAGCCTAATTAAGCTTAATTTAGTTGGGTTTAAATTAGTCTAATTGGACCTAAATTATTTGGTTCAATTAGGTTGGTTTAAATAATTAAACCACCTTGACCCAATCTCCATGCGCCACCTCACTTCCATTGCACCCATTTGAATTCATGAGAAGGAACTTCTCATGAATTATTTCTTCATGCCAAGCCCTCTCCACGCCCCACTTTAATGTGCCATATGAATGGATAAGGATGATTGGTTGGCCATTCAAATTCAAAATAAAGTTTGAATTTGAATGGGCAATCAATCTTTGCACCTTATCCCTTTTTTTACGTCCCATTTATTACATGAGAAAAGGTTTCTCATGAAATCACTCCATACATAATTTAAGTCATGCCTCATGCCTTTAGTGGATAAGGGATGAGTTGGTATCTATTTGAATTCAAAATTTGATTTGAATTCAAATGTGCAATTACTCATCTTTATCCTTTTTTTTGGATAAGACGTTTGACATGGTTATAAAAGGAGGAGAAGAGTGGGGCGTACAAGAAGAAAATTTTTGGAGAAAAATTCTGGGACGTGAGAAGTCTTGTGCGTGAGAAGAAATCCATATCCTTTCAAGAAAAAAAAAAGAAAAAAGAAAGAAAAGTGGGTGCAAGATTTCAGTGAGTTTCCTAGAGTTTTAGTCTGGGGTTCGGGAAGTGAGAAAGTGAGCTACGAGTGTCGTGAGCCCACAAAATCTCAGGAAGATCTTCAACATTCTCTCAAGTATGTTTGTTGACGATCTGAAGTGTCTGAAGAATCGACAGACATCAATCGAAGGAGTTCGATCAGCATCGACCGTCCAAAGGGCTCTACAATGAGCTAGCACTCGTGAGGAGTCGATCAGATCGGGAGCTTCGTGTGGATGATCTGCAGAGGTCAGACACACTGTGTGGCTATATCACGATGATCAGACTCTTCCGACGGTGATCAAATTGCAGCGATCTACTACCCGCACAAAGGTATTGTATTCTGAACACATTACAGTAAAGTGTTTACTATTTGAATTTGAAATTCAAATTTAAATGAATGCATGCTATATATCATATTTAGATCCTAGTGTAGGATAAATTTATATTAATTAATTATATTAATTAATATTTTTTACAGTAAAATCATAATTTTGAAAAAGTTTTAAAATTATCATTTTATCCCTGTACTGAATTTTCTCCACATGACCTAGGGGAAGCATCCTATATTTTTGGAATAAAGGTCTATAGAGATAGATCGAAAAGGATACTAGGTCTGTCACAAAAGCTGTACATAGAGAAGGTGCTGAAGAGGTTCAATATGAAAAACTCTAAAAGAGGACTTTTACCTCTTAAGCAGGTTAATCTTTTCAAGATGATGTGTCTGACCACATCTGAGAAGTTCAGTGCATGAGTAGGATTCTTACGCCTCAGCCATATGGAGTCTCATGTATATCATGCTATATACTCGACTTAATATTGTTCTTACTGTGAGTGTCACGAGCAGGTATCAGTCGAATCCAGATGAAGAGTACTGGATAGCTATGAAAAAATCCTTAAGTACTTGAGAAGGACTAAGAATTTGTGCTTGATCTTTGGAGAAGGTTCTGAGTTACGAGTCAAGGGATATACTGATTCAGACTTTATGTCTGATCCTGATGATAGAAAGTCTATATCAGGATATGTGTCATTTGCAATGGTGCTGTAGTTAGCTGGAAGAGTTTCAAGCAACCCATCATAGCGGATTCGACCATAGAGGCTAAGTATGTTGTTACTTCGGATGCTACAAAGGAAGGCTTCTGATTCAAAAAGTTTATCGTGAAACTTGAGATTAAGACATCGGATGTCATACCACTTTACTGTGACAATAATGGAGCCATCGCACTTGCTAAAGAGCCAAGGTCTCATCAAAAATCAAAGCACATTGAGCGACGGTATCATATTATACGTGACTATCTCAAAAAGAAAGATGTCGAGGTATGAAGAGTAGACTTCGTGGATAATATGGCAGACCACTGATAAAGTAATTTAGTCAGCCTAAAATGAAAATCTACTTTGAGAAGATGGGACTTAGATTAGTGATCAAGTAGTCTTAGTCCAAATGAGAGATTGTTAGATGTATATCCTAGAAGCCCATATGGCTGACACATTATAATATAGTTAGGACACAATTTTATACTTTATACATTGATTTGATCAATAAAAGGATAAATTTATTTTTCATTCAAGTGTGATGTGTCTTTGAATCGTTCATGAAATTAATTTTTCTATACATATTCTCAAAGTATTGAGAATTAGATACATGTATTTAATTCCTAAATGCTTCCAATCATAGTATCATCATAAGGATGATGATCGATCTGGATAGACCAACACACAGATTGCTTTCTTTAGGATAAATGAGTCTCTGATCTACCATGTAGAGACACTAAGCGACGAGTGCGGATAATTATTAAAGAACAACTAGTACTGAGCATGACCATATGAGAGATTATTTGAATTTCTACTCAATCATCAGTGATTGTCTCGATACTGTAGTTGTGTGAATGGTCCTTTGATCTGAGATGGTATGACTGCTCGCAGTGAGACTGCTGGAGTTTGACTGACACATAAACATGATTTCAATGAGCCCTTATAGTGGATGTTGGCGATAGTTGATCCACTGTAGGAGTAGGATGCATATTAAAATAAAATCTATTGATCTTGATAGAAAAGAGTAGTCCTATGAGATTTAAGAGGCTAAGTCTGAGAGTCTATGGCCATAACAGTGTGATTGATGGAAAAAAATTTTCATAAAGATCACAATTGGACTTGAGCTGATCGAATTTATCATATGACTGATGATCAGATTTGATGATTTATTCATAACCTGCCATCTAGTCGGGACTCACGATAGAAGGACTGAATCACATGTTAACTATACCTTGAGGTTCTTTTCGATTATATTGAGTTGCCATTACATACTGATAGGTGTTACTAGTGGATTGTGAGAGCTCACTAGAGTTGTTCTGGATCGACAATCTTTGATGAGTTAGAGTGAAATTATTCCGACCCATTGAAAAGAGTTTCAATAATACTTTGATAGAGATCATTGTATATCTCACTCCAGATAGAATTGAACATATAGGATCACACAACAAAGAGATTAGATCTGGAATAAGTAATTGAGCTTATGAAGTATCAATTGGGTTTAGAGAAACTCTATTAGGTTCAAGGTAACCTTGCTAGCATATGGCTGGATCCAATTTTTTTTTATGTTTAAATTTTTTATTTGATAAAATTAATTTAAACTAAATTACCTGCTAATAACCTAAATAAATTAGATTCATTGGGCTCTAATTATTGGGTGCCTAAGATTTTAAATCAAATGAATTAAGGGTGCAAGTCCTTAATTTATTTTCTTGATAGTTTTGATGGGGCGTCATTTGATTTGATCAAGTTAGACATGTCCAACCTTTATAGAGCTTGTGGATCCTTGATGGGGCATCCCTTGGATACAAAAGGGGGTATGATTTTATGGGTGCAAGGGCTCCAATTATTGGCCCTAATAGGTTTCCTAACGGAAGTTGAATAACTTAAGTTATTAGGAAATCTAATACAAGTTGGACTTGTATTAAGTGCTTATTTGATTTGGAATATGATTCAAACCTTATACCTATTTAAAGAGATCTCTCCTAAGGTCCCTAAGCACTCAAACCAGCAGCCCCACGCCCACCAAGGAGAGCCCCACGCCCTCTCTTCCTCTCTCCCTCTCTTCTCCCTTGGACGTCCAAACGCCCCTCCCTTTGGGCGTCCCTTCTTCCTCCACATCCCAAGGCTTGGGCGTCCCCTTGTGTGCTGGTTTTTGATCCATGATAGCAGCATAATCAAGAGAAAAAAAGCAAGAGAAGAAGAAGATCAAGAAAAGATCAAAGAGTTGATCGTGATCTAGGTTTCGTTCAGATTTGCAGGATAATTTTTCTTAGAGAAGAAAAATTAATTTTAAGAGGACTGTTCTAGACTGATCTTGAGTGGATATCTATAGAGATCGGATACTTACGTGGCTAAGAGAAAGCCTCTTCTCTTTTAGATCCAAAATAAACAAAAAATTACAAAATAGGTATGTGATTCGATCATATGTTAAATTCTAGTATATGTTCAATTTCAGTATATGAAGTAGATCCTTGTGGTTTATATTTTATACATGTATAATATAGATTAAAAGAGTTTTAATCTTCTAGTCCGCTGTGATATTTAAAAAATAAAATTATTGAAATATACATGCATGTCCTGAAATAGAAATTCTAACATATCCAAAATCAGTAGATATTGATTCTATAATTTATGCAAAATATCTAACAAAGATAAAGATGTATTGAGATATGAAACAGTTATAAAATTTATGATGCATGATCTATGTGGAATGTATAATCTTAGGTCTCCATGCATGCTAAAAGGCCATGTTCCAAATATTTCTCTAAAAATATTCAAGCAGAAACAACAATTGATGAGTATGGTTTTGCTATTTATAGGAGAAAAAATAATGGACGATATGTTGTTAAAAATGGAATAGAGCTTCATAATGATTTGTTGTTTCCTATAATATGGATTTAATCATCTGTTATCAAGCATATATTAATGTTGAATGATACAATAAATTCAAAATGATTAAGTATTTATTTAAATATGTTAATAAAGATGTTGACAGAACAAGGATAGCAATAACAAAAAATATTTTGGTTAATGAGAGCACTGGAGAAAAATAATATGGACAGGTTGATAAAATCAAAATCTATCTTGACTGTAGATATTTATCAATATATGAAGCTATATGAAGATCATTTCAATTTAATACACATTTTAAGAAACCTACAGTTGAACGTCTTCTGATGCATCTTCCATGTATGAACGTGGTTGCATATCATGAAAATCAGACCTTATCTTCTGCTCTTAATAGAAAAGATATAAAAAAAATAATGCTCATAGAATAGTTGCAAATTAATGAAATATATGAAGATGCTCAAGAGTTAATGTATGCTGAATTTCTTATAAAATGGGTGTAGAAGTCAAAAGACAAAATTCAGACCAGAAAAAAGCAAAAAAAGTGAATAGACAGAATTGTTTATATCCATCCCAGTTCAGATGAATTATATTATTTAAGAATGCTTTTGAATGTAATCAAAGGATCAAAAAATTTTGATGAAATCAAAACTATAAATGGTATTGTACATCCAACATTTCAATCTACATGTCATGCGCTCAAACTATTGGATGATGATACAGAATGACATGGAGCATTAGAAGAAGTTTTTTATTGAGCAATAGTATCTGAACTGAGGTAATTTTTTTGTCACCTTAATCATGTATTGTGAAGTTTCTGACCCTAACAAGTTATTAGAAATGCATTACAAAATAATTGGACATGATATCATTCATCGATTATGAGATATTTTGCAACTATCTAATTTACAGATCTCCAAATTATAGCTGAAAAATCATATTCTGTTCGAGTTGGAGAAATTAGTCAACAAAAGTTATTACTCTCTTTTTGATTATAATCTTCCAATGCTTGATAGAATTATAATAGAAAAATTTAATAACAGATTATTGAGAGATGAGTTAGATTATGATGTCTATAAACTATAATGGAAACATTCAATGTTATTAAAGGGATTGAATAAAGAACAAAAAATTAATTATGATATTGTTTTGGGTGCCGTGAATGAACAAAAAGGTGGATTATTCTTTGTCCATGGTCATGGAGGGTCTACTAAAATATATCTTTGATAAGTGATTGTTTCAAAAATTGCATTGAAGGGCACATTGTGCTTGCTGTTGCTTCATCTAGAATAGCATCATTTTTATTATCCAGTAGATGAACGGTGCATTCAAGATTTAAAATATCAACTCAAATTGGTGAGTGTTCTACAAGCGAAATTAAAAAAGAAATACGAGAAGAATTAATCAAATTTGCAACATTAATTGTCTGGGATGAAGCTCCAATGAATCATAAAAATTATTATCAGGCCCTTGACAGATCTTTATAAGATATTTTAAATAAAGAAATTCAAATACTGAGTAGAAACCATTCGATGGAAAGATCGTACTACTTGGAGGAGATTTCAGATAGATCCTTTCGGTTATTGTTGGAGGAAATAGAGATGAAACAAAAGATGCATCAATAAGCTGATCATATTTATAAAATATTATAAAATTTATCTTTAAAAAAAAATATGTGGCTGCTGAATAATGATATGGATGAAGAATCCAGGACATTCATGCTTAATTTTAGTAAATAGATTTTAAATATCGGTGACGGAAAAATGCCTACCATTAAATTAAACGAAGAAAAGAAGAAGCAACTTGGATAAAAATTTCAGATGATTTACTTACAAAGAATGATGGCAATCATATTTAAAAAATTTCTTCTTCAATCTATTTTGATTTTGTAAAAAATTATGATAATCTTTTATATTTAAACGAAAGAGCTATTATCACTCCCATAAATGAAATGGTTGATGAAATTAATATGCACATACTTTCTTTGATCCCAACAGAAGAAAAGGTATATTTGAGTTCTGATACAATATGCAAAATATCAATAGATGCTACTGTTGAGGATGTTCTCTATCCTACTGAATTTTTTAGTTCTTTAAATTTAATGATATACCACATCATAATTTAAAATTAAAAATAAGAGCTCCTATAATGTTACTACCGAATATCAATCAAAGTGCAGGTCTTTATAATGGTACCAAATTAATAGTAACTTAGTTAACTACGAAGATAATTGAGATAAAAATCATCACTGATAGTCATATTAATAGTAAAGTTTATATTCACACAATATAATGCAAGTAACAGAGACAAAACGGTCATTTATTTTCAAAAGACAATAATTTTCAGTAAGGCTTTGCTATGCCATAAAATTAATAAAAGCCAAGGCCAAACATCGAAGAATGTTGGGATATACTTGTCGAAGTCTGTGTTTTCTCATGGCCAACTTTATGTAGCAATTTCACGTGTGACATCACCTCATGGACTCAAAATTTTGATTGAGAATGAGTATTCTAGGTTTGGACTTTGGAGATTATACAAAGAATATCGTTTATAAAAAAGTTTTTCTGATCTTCCTTCAGGTATCTTTCCTATAATTGAAACAAACAAAATAATTTAATAGTTTATTTTTTCATTTATATTTTATTATGCATATTTACTTTTTTTTTCTTATGAACAGATTAACGAAAGGAATGAAATATAATCTATTGACAGAGTTATTGTTGGAAAAGCATAGCTGGAAAATCAAAATCAAACTTGCAAGGATATGGGATTTGATAAATTCTAATATTGAAAATCAATTGATGAGTGTTGATTGCATACTAAATGACAAAAAAAATTTATTGAACTTTTATAATCCACTGATGATTTTTATGGAACATCTATATCTATATAAAAAATCATTCTTTTTTAATGCAACAAATTTTGATTCAAGCATTAATACGAAAAGAAGATGCTGAGCCATTTAAAAAATTACTTATTAAAGGAAAATTTTATATTTTTCAAATTTTAATGTTGCTTTAAATAAAAAAATTCTAGGACGATCGATCATCGATATATTATTTATATCAATCGATGAATTTCTATATATTGAACAAATCGATGATGATGATGATGGCTCTATTGCTCTTAAAAAATTTAATTTTATCGATTTTAAAAAACTTTCACTTAGAAATTATAACGATCCTTATTTGACGGGTATGCAATAGCTTCATATATCCTCGTGATAATATTAACATATTTTCTTATATATTTTGCATACTTTATAATAATTAAAAATATAATATTAAAATATTTTCTCATGTATTTTGTAGATGTCATTGGATATATTGTTATTGTCAGACCTATTGATCAAACCAATATCAGATAAAAATTGATTTATAGAAGAAATTTGAAACTAGAAAATTTAAGATTCGAAATAAATATTTCATTGCCTACATATTTTTGTATAATATAATATAATATTGTGAGGTTTTCATGATTATTTTTTCTTATTCATAGTATGAAAAGAATCTGTTACATTTGGGGTAAATTTGCTAAAGAATTTAATAAAAATACTGTCCGTGAAAGAATGAAAGAAAGTGTAGTTATTATCGTTTTGGTTGGAATAATTGTGAGGACATATAGAGATAATCTTTCTCTCTCTCTTTTCAGAACTGATGGATAAATATATACTTCTTTTGCAGAAAGAATGTGCTTATCATCATTCTCTGCATCATGATATTATATGGATCCACAAATATCGAAAATTTTTGACTATCGAAACAAGTTACAAAATATAACTTTATAATAATGTTCTTTCTAACTACTGAATTTATATATTACTATTTCAATATATTAAAAAAAATTATGTATCGGCTTGAAATACTTGTTGTTCCAGTTACATTCATAGAACAAGAACATCCAATCATTATTGACCCTCAGCAAAAAGTTAACACCAATAGAAAAGCAATTAAAAAATTGCTTGATTTAGAATCGGATCATTTTCAGATAATTTAAATTTATTTATGCTCAATCTTATTCTCAAATATAAATCTTGAATTAATTAAATATCTTTTCAGGACATAAAATTACGTATAAAGTAAACATAAAATCTATTGGTGCTTGCTATGGTTAGTGGTATAAAGCCTATTTCAATTGCAAGTCAGTAATAAAAATATATGGTGATGTTTTTGGTGCAATCAGTGCGGCCGGAATGATCAATCTCTAGTACCATGATAAGGCTATAACCTTTTTAGTTTTTTTCTGACAAAAAAATTTTATTTTCATGAAGTAAAATTTATAAATTTTATCATCTTTATCCGGTATAATTAAATGCTATTAGTGAAGTGCACTGGCGTTACAACTATTGTTATATTCAAAAAATTGGCTCAATAATTAATTGATGTTCCATGCATTAATCTTGCATTGGATTCGAAATCTGACAGGTTTGCTCTTCCACCCATCGTTAAGAAAATTTTCGATCGCACCTATAGTTTTTAGATCATGTTCAGTTTGCAAGGCTTCAGTGATAATTTCCTAAATTTCAAGATAACTAAAATTTTTTAAAAAGAAAAATTTGGGCCACTAAATTTTCATCGATATTTCAATACTAGATCTTCAACAGTTCAGACCTTGGAAGAAGTTGTTATCTCGAAATTAAACTTTTTTATAAAATCCTATTACGAAAACATCATCAAACATAACTGGATAATATATCTTATTTTTTATTTTCTCATTTTACTATTTCTTAAATAATAAATTAATATTATATTATATTATCTATTCAGAGATATACCATCAATGCGAGCAATCAAAAGATATCATGCAAGATAATTTAGCTTTAATTGTTATCTCCCTATTTTATTTTTTACAATAAATTCAGCCAAACATTTTTTCTAATCCTATCTTCTTTTTTTTTTTCTTTGCAGTTTCAGTAAAAAACATTCAATATTAGAAGAATAGAATTTTTATATATATCTGTTATAAATTTTATTATTTTTTTAAATATTTATAAGTTTAATATTTTTTTATATATTATGGTGAAAATTTCACCGTGAAACACGGTTCACTTGCTAGTATTCTTCGCAACTAAGTTGCTGCATTATTGTTTGTATATTGTAATGTTAGTATTACATTATGTAGGCTACATGCGAGGCACGTCACGTACTTTTTTTTAATAAGAAAGTAAATGCCAAGTCAGTGGGCATGTTCCCTTAATTAGGTGAAACCATAAGCCTGCCGAAGTTTAACACCACATATAAAAGTCATAAAGGTACAATGATTAAAAAATAATGAGGCTTTCCATCGGCGTGTCTTTCTTTGGTTACCAGCTCCGAAACAAGGTGATAAAGAAGTACCACCGAACTCTCCCACTAAATCCAACTTGGATGTTGTGCCCAAAAAAATAAAAAATAAAAAAATCCAACTTAGGTGGGCGTAAATCCCACTTTAACTGGCCGACGTGGTGGAGCATACCGTACCGAATTTATGAACTCGAGATGGGGATCCCAGCAGCGGAACCATCTTTTAGCCTCCACAGATACGATGGATCCGTGGCAATCTACACTAATGCCGAACGAAGGTCATTCCCAAGAGTGAAACTTTATGTCCCAATGACTAACTTTATCTGCTAATGTCGCACGGGGTTGGAGGGAATCGAAGCCCATGCTTGGTGGGCAAAACTCGGAGGAAACACGTGGTTCTGCAGCACGTGCGGCAGTAGTGCGAGTTGGAAATTATACATTCTCTTAGCACGACGAACAGGTTTTTTTTTTTTTTTTTGACCATTATAATTACGACAAAGGTGGGCCACATCTTGTAGAGATATATGTTACACAAAAGACTAATGCAATGAGATATGAATTTATTGCATATAATTAAATTTAAACTTAAATCATACACAAGATTGACATGATTATATATTTATAACTAGTTTTGCGGCCACGCATTGCGCACAAAAACCACATAATTTATCATTTATTAAAATTAATTATTAATTTTGATAATAAATAAAAAAAAATTAAAATGAGTATTGATGAGCATTATATATCATCAATAATACAGAAATTTCTTCTAAACAATATCTAATCATTATCAACAATAAATTCATAGAATTGGAAGCGGTAAATCCATAGCAAAATAACGCCAATCTAAATTTCTAGTATCAATCCATATTCTAGACTACGTATATGAATGGGCTTTAATTGTAAAAATGTAATAACATAATACTTTATAATATAATTTTATTCACGTGAGTGAACTTTAGTTCGGCTCTTGAATCATATAATGCTTTTCATTCTCTCTATTTGTTTTCAATGAGTGCTTTTAAGATGTTTTTAATGCTTGAAGAATAAGATGCTTTTCACATTCTTTTTTTTCATATTGCATACTCAAGATTTATTTTGATCCAGATGGCATTCGTAGATGAGGATTTACTGCTTACATGAATAGCTTAAATTGTTAATTTATTTTTTCTCAATTACTGTTTTCATATATACATATTAGATTTAGATCGATCTACATTAAGAGGTATAGTTTAGGCCTGCTGTACATCCAAAACAAATAGCCTTTGTTGCAGACCTAGATGCACTTTTTACTAAAGGCTCATTCCAGAAGGTAGGAGCCGGAGGTACATGATCCACCATGGCATCAGATAAAGAAGATTTAAATCTTCAGATTGGAAATGGGTCAAGAATATTAGATTTTTTCTTTTTCATGAGATGGGGCCCATGGGGGTACATCACCTCCCATTTTTGCTCATAAATATATATAGAACTAGTATCAGACATGCAAGGAAGTAATAAAATAATTAATTTATTATCTTTAGGGTGCAATGATCTGAGTATTTGTGAGAATAAAATTCACATGGTGTAATTATTTGATTCAAGTGCACATGTTGGATTCAAGTCCTTACTTCACACCTAGAGAAGACGATTTCTGTGCTTCTATCACCATCGTCTGCCCAAATAATTTTGATAACTGCTCGATGACTTATCTAATCTTGATCATCGTATGGTAGATTAAAATAATGAATACTGCATAATCATATACCACATGATCAAGAGATATTAGTGTTTTGGTCAATCATAATGCCAAGGTCAATGATAAGGTTTTGGTAGGATGGTTCTCCTTTGCACCATAATTTGGAGAGAAAACTTTAGATAATAGAGATGATGACTGTCCTTTTAGTGGGCATTGTATGCTAACGACACCAAAAGAAGAAGACCGGCGTGCCAATCACGTATTCACATGGGTCCAATGTGACATCTTTAAATTCTTGATCTTATCCACCTCCTTCTATGTTGGATATCAATCTTAGAGCTGAGAAGCTAAAAAATCTTGGCTAGAACGCAAATTTCAAAACCAAACCACAGTTTTGACCCGTTCTCTCGTCCCAAACGCTGTCCATGAATGAAATTGATTGTCAAGACAAACTTTAACAATTATTGACTTTTGTTAGTATGCAAAATAAAAAATAAAACAATAATGTCAAATCATCTTATGCAAATGTATTTAGGAATTGGGGCATCATGAGTTTTTTTGCTTCTGATGACCAGTTTTATAGCAAAGACACATGTTAAATGTGCAATTATCTTTTTGTGAAATTTATGTACTATGCTTGCACACTAAAATAAAATGTTAGAACATTACAGTTTTTCAAACTTTAAATGGAACTAATTTCCAATACAAATCATTGGGCTATTTGCACTTTTCTTTTATTTAGAAGTGTCATGTTTAAATGATACTAAGATGTTTTGGGACTAATAGAAAAAACTTACAAATTATTATGACATACAGATTAGCAACTATTCGATGGTCATACCTCTATGTTTAATGACTAGAGTTTCTGGGTTTAATGGTGCATTCTCTAGCATTTGGATCTAAGTAACCATAACATGGTTCCTTTCTCTCTCAAAAACATTGCATGTATAAATTATAGTTGTGGAGTTTTATTTGAGTAAATACAGTGTTTAGATTTTAAGGCTGGATATTATATATGTACAATCAAATTCTAACCCAAACCTTGATTGATTATTTAGGAAAAGAAGAGTTAACAATAGATTATTTAACAAAAATAAATTAACATATAAGAATATTGTGATGTTTTGAATGGAAATTATTTTTCTTTCATGCAAAGGAGGTCAATCGTGCAATTTACCTCGAACTCCTTCCTCAAGCATATTGTCATATATATGCAAAACAAGACGTACAGGTTGGCGCTCGAATCATCTTGATTCTCTGCTCCCGTCCAGATCTTTCATTTGAATCACTCACCGTCCATCAATCTCACCGATGGGCTTGAATTGTGTCTTTTGCAATGTTAACCATGGATGGTGCAATAATTGCTTTCAGATTTGTGCAGTCTTTGGGAGAGAAGATATTGGGGGTGCTTCAAGAGATGTGTATCTGCTTTAGTATCCGTGCAAAATGCAATCCAATGGTTGACACTGTGAAAGAAGATCAATCATTTTTTTTTAATATAAAAAAAAATCAATTATTCTTTTGCACAAAAGATACAATGTGAACCCCTTCTGGTAGGATCAGGCATCAATATGTTCATATTCATATTTATTTTATCTAATGAATATCAATATGGATATAAATATTAGTTGGATTGAAAAATTCATATCCATGTCATATATATATATATAATATAATATATATATATATATAACATACTTTATGGAGGAGTATTATGATGTTGCCAACTCAGGAAGTCAAAACCCTCCTAACGCACGGCGTGTCAACCTAGAATGAAAGAGGAGGACTCTTCAAGGAGTCCTCTTCCTCTCTTCGACTGCCGAAGCTTCTGTATTTGGCCATCGCACCCTCCACAGCCCTATCCCATCGCCATCCCCCTGTTCCCTCCATCGGCCCCAGCAAACCCGAGGCCTCGCGGCTCTGCACGAGCACCGACAAATTTCAGTCACCATCCAAATTTTTTATTCGGCCACTCCAAGCGTACCACCGTCCAAGATCTCCCTAAGTGCTCTCTTTCCTTCCCAAGACTGGGAGGGAGGGGAGGGGAGGCGAGGGGGGTTGGTGTACCGGAGCCAGAGAAGGAGGGTTGGTGGCGTCGGAGCGGAGGAGGGGAGGGGCGGTCGTCAGTGCTCGCATGGAGCCACAGGGCTCTGGTTCACCGGAGCCGGGGGAGGAAAAGGAGGGGA
This sequence comes from Elaeis guineensis, assembly GCF_000442705.2. Taxonomy (NCBI): domain Eukaryota; kingdom Viridiplantae; phylum Streptophyta; class Magnoliopsida; order Arecales; family Arecaceae; genus Elaeis; species Elaeis guineensis. Next base: position 21,204,424 of record NC_026000.2, read on the forward strand.
CGGCAATGGGGCAGGGTCGTGGAGGGGAGGGGAGGAGGTTGGTGGCACCGAAGTCAGGGGAGGGGTGGAGAGGGGAGGGGGTTTGGTGGTCACACGAAGCGGGGTGCGACATGGATGGTGGGTGCGGCTGGACGGCGGTAGGATGGGGCCACAGTGGGGGCGATGTAGATGGCCATGACCTCGCCTCACGCGGCAAGGGCAGGGGGAGGCTGCGGGAGAAAGGAAAGGGAAGGGAAAATATATTTATATATATATATTTGGGGAGAAGGAGGGAAAAAATTATTTTGAAAAAAATTATTTTAAATTATTTTTAAAAAATATTTTGAAAAAATATTTTTTAAATTTAATAATTTATTATTATTTTAAAATTTTATTTTAAAATGAAAAAGAAGGAAGAAAAAAAATATTTTTTTGGGTAACATGGAACGGACAGAAAAAAAAAGAGGAGAGGGGAGGGCGCGTGAAGGAGTTGCCTTACTTTTTTTATTAGAAGAAAGAAAATCGGATAGTTTGATTTTAATCAAAGAAAATAATTTTTTGAAAAAATATCCAAATATGTCTGGAAGAAAGATTGTTGCCTTGCCTATTTATTAGGAGAAAGAGAGTTATATAATTTGAATGAAAAAGAGATGGTTGTTGGAAAAGATGATTCAGAGATGAATAATGGAGTTGTCAAATTCAAGTCATTTTTCGTTTCGTTTTATACCTATTATTTATATATGTATGTATTACCAGGAGGTTGAAGTATTTGAACAAAGCAGTGGAGAAAGAGAGACTGAGAAGGCCAATAGAGGAAAGGAGGAAGAAGAGTTGGAGATCAGAGGAGAAAAGGCAAAGAGTTTTGTTGAGGTGATTTAGAAAAAATATTCAAGTAAATTTTTTTCCTCGTTAGTTTAGATTTTTTCTCTCATCCGTTTAGATTAACTATTATGACAAATCATAAAGCACTAAGACTTTCTTTAAATAAGAACATCATTTGAGGAATACTCGGACGATTACTGGTGTTGATGTAGTAGCCGTCCAGTCCCAATTAAATGAGGGTTGAGAATTGCTTGAATTATCCAAACAACCTTCAGTACAAATTAAAAAAAAATTATTAGAGAGGATAGGATTGCTATTATGGATGCAATAGCCGTCCGCTATCAATGAAATTAAGCTCTCAGGGTTGCTTTGATTGGCCAAGTAACCTTTTGTAGAGAAAAAAAAATAGTTATTAAAGAGAAATGCTGTTGGTTGAGGGATCAAGAAGAAAAAAACAGAGAAAGAAAAAAATAAATGAAAGATGGAAGAAATTTATATATAATTTTTTTATAATATTTAAATAATTAAAAATAAGATAATAACATCTAAAAATTTATTTTTGTGTATCCGACTCTGCGCAACACGTGGGCCTTCAACAAATTTATTTTAAACGGATATACATGACACTCAAAGTATAGATATAAATATTGATATAAGTTAAATAATTAAATTTTATAACTATAAAATTAAAGATATTACTAGATAGATAGTAAATCAAAATAATAATATGTTAATATGTTTGTATATTATTTTTAAAAAAATAATGAGTATTATATAAAATTAAATAAAATTATAAATAAAATTAAATATTTAAATATAGAGCAGATAATTTTTGTTTTTATTCATATTCATTTTTATTTGATAAATAAAATATAGATGCAGATATTTATTGAATATTAAAATTTTTATTTATATTCGAATAAATATGAAACTGAACCCGGTGGACGTTGTGTGATCCCTTTCAACACCGACACACTGGCAGCCCGTGGATACCAATTAGATCCATCTGATCCACTACTCCACACAAAACATTCAGACCAGAATCCCCCACGTATTAAAACGCGCCACGTAATCAGACCCCCCCCCCCCCCCCCCCCACGCACCGCTACGCCGCGCTGGCGTCACGCGTCGCCCGAAAGCCGCGCCCATGGCCGCACAGATGTTCCTGTGGGGCAGCGAACCCCGAGCAGGTACACCCCAAGAATTCTGGACCCTATGGTCGCCATCAAAAAATATTCCAAGCCAGCCGTACGATATTCTCCGTGCGGCAACGCACTTCGTCTGCGTTTGCAAAAGCGCGAAGCCTGGGGCGGCTCCACGTGTGGGCCCCGACGGGCCCCACTCCTACTAAAACAAGGACATATCTCCCTTATTTTTTATTCCTTGGAGACGGGGGAGTTGGAAACTGAAGGTGGAAGCCAATTGACGGCGTCGAACGGATAAAAATGCCGATCGCCTCCTTGCATCGGAGAGCTCCACTGGTGCTCTGAAATCCTCTGCTCGCAGTTATGCTAGGGTCTCTGGTGGTGTCTTGAACCGGAGGAGGATATCCCCCGTGGAATCCGTCGATTCCGTTTGGGATTAATTTGTGGAGTCCTCCTTTTCGAGCCGACTGGAATTTGGCTGACTCGAGTTTCTCTTTATTCTGGATTTCTGGTGCGCATGTTCCTCCCTTTTTTTTTTTTGGCTTTGTTTTATTTTAGCGACTGAAAAGTTTGATTTTTGTTTTTCGAATTTCTTTTTGATTCTTTTTTCTAAATTATTTTGTTGAAATGATAGAATATTATGTCGATTTGATTCGGAAGTTGTAAACGTCTCTTTTTCGTCCTTCTTTAACTCGATTTTTTTTACTCCTGGAACGGTGATCTTATGTTAAAGTTCCTGACTTTCTTGAATTTATTATTGTTGTCAATGTTTTATGATTTAATTCCGGGGTTATCAGCATGTTTTCTGCATTAACTTCTTTGTTTTGATGGCTTTGCATCCTTTTCTCTGATCGTATCCTGACTTTTACTGCGTAAGGTGGAATTTTTCCTTGCTAGTTGGTACATAAATAGTTGGCATGATGCGCTCAAGTTTCCAAATATCTGATATTTGTACATTTATTACCTTTTTCTGTTGGGTAATTTTATGTAGGTTGGCTGCTGATTGAAGTTGCATAACAGTACTTTGCTGTTGGTGAAGATGAGAGCATTAGCTTGTTCTCTTCGACAAGTTCGGTGTTTATCTCGGCTTCATGGGCGAGCGCTTTCGTTGAATGGTTTGGGAAAAAATGAGAAAGTTTAATTTTGTGCAATCCGGTGGCAAATTCTTTGATCAATCCTTCTCGCAAGAAAGAAATCAGCAGATATCTGAACCGGACTTTGGTCCTCTGGAGGGCTCTGTCCACTCCTGCGGCAAATGAAGCAACCAGAGGTCTTCTTTTGACACCTCATCTCTGTGTTGCAAAAATTGCATTCATTTGGGAATCATGTTTTAAATTTTGGCTCGTTAGTGGGATCCATCGGTTTTGACATTGTCATTTTTGTCGGTGTTGATGTTATCCGCTGCAGATGTTGGAAGAGCTGGTCCTTTGCTTGAGTATGAAAGGAGAATTGCATCGGGGGACTAGTTGATGGTGACAGTTGCCAGGTATTAAATATGAAGTTTAACTCAATCTTTTTCGTATCTTTTTGGTTATTCACGCTCCAGTTCGTGCTCCATTTCTAGGTGGGCACCCTTAGAGTACTGCAAAGACTTTATGATCAGCTCATTGAGCATGAAGATAGCTGCCGGTTGGATAGATACAAAGCATCTGAGAAAAATGGGAGGTACTTGATACATACAGGACAGTTTATTAGTATTTCTAGAGTACATCCCAGGCTTGTAGATGTATTTATTGCCTAAATTATAGGTTTTTTTATTTTTCATCTGTCATCTGTTATCTGTATTCACGGTTTTATAGCATTGTTTTGCAGGAGCAGGTGGTTATGGTCGTGTCTAATTCCCCAATCTTCATATTCACCAGTCAATGGACTCTACCTTCATGGAGGAGTAGGCACTGGAAAGACAATGCTTATGGACTTGTTTTATGATCGATTGTAAGTGTAATCTGATACCCAAGTGAGGTATTTTGGGATAACTTACATGTCTTAGTCTTCTGAATAATGAAGCTTTAGATAGTACTTTTAGGAGTAAAGGAAATGCACTTTGATACATTGTTAAGATCATAGTAGATAATGAAATAATTGTTAATTTTTTTTGTGGGTGACGTAGGCATCATGAAGTAGTTGGTGATATCAGAGATTCTCCTGTCGTTCATTTGCGATATTCACCAATAATTTGCCTCTAGTATGTACCTGGAATATTTAGAAAAGACACATTCCATAAGTCTTTACATTTTAAGTATTGCATGTAGTCTTATTATTATGATTTCTTGGTTTCGAGTTCTTTGTTTGTACAATGACAAATTTATATTGTAACATGAAGACATGATAAAATACTGAGTTTCTTCTACAAAGCGCTTTTTCAAAATGTCCACATGCTCTGAGGTTAAGGATAGTTTGATTGCATAGAACAACCTGAACTTCATGAACCAAGAGAAATCACATCCATCGGAGTTTTTTCTTGCATTTGTTGAGTACTCAGATCTTTCCTTAATTGGTTATTAAGCTGAACAAGAGTAAGTTCAATTAAATGACTGTTTACTTGGTGTCCTGCATTCCTTGTCCATCTTGCCATTCATGTGCATGCTTCAACACATCCATGTGATCATTACCCATGATTGAAAGATTAGATGCTATAATGCTAGATGAAAGCTAATAAGAAACCCTCCAGACGTATGGTTGTGAGATATACAGCTTTGATTTAACTCTGAAACTTATCTTACAGATCACACTCCGTAAAGTTCCAAACATATATACATTTAGTCTAGTCCTTTAAGTATCCGTATTTTTTTTCTTTTGTCTTTTATGCTAGGAATCCCAGTTAGGCACCATAGAATCTCAGTGCCATGTAAATTGTAAGATACCGTGGCAATAATTGCTTATTTTCTTTGGTCACTATTCTTGGTTCTCTTTGCTTCTTCCTAGTTTGGTTTGCTTAAAATGACTCTGTTCTTCTTGGGGCAGGCCATGTAACTGGAGGAAGAAAAGAATACACTTTCATGATTTTATGTTGAGTGTACATAGTCGATTGCAGGTATCTTTGGCTTTATGATACTCTGTAGTGATCTTTATTCTTTTTCCTATAGATACTGTTTCGTTGAATGTTTTCACTTCTTTTACATTCCTGCTTTGTAATAATGGATTTTGCAGATGCATAAAGGGGTAGCAGATCCGCTGGAAGTTGTTGCAGGAGAGATATCTGATGAATCAGTTCTATTATGTCTTGATGAATTCATGGTATGTTAGAAATACTTGGTTAGGCCCTTAATTTCTGTGCACATTGTATGATTTGGCTCTTCGCAATGTTGCTTTTGAGCTCTAATGACTGTGAACATGTAATTGCAGGTGACTGATGTTGCTGATGCTTTGATACTGAATCGTCTTTTTCGACATTTGTTCAGCAAAGGCATTGTATGTAGCTGGCCTTTCAATTTTTCAAATTCGGCAGTTTTCCTTCTCTTTCAGTCTGTACGTATTTCACTGTACTGCTGAAGATATGAATTGACCTTGTCTTCTTGTTCTTCTATTTTCTTTGTGGGGCATCCTGTATTTTTTAGGTTCTTGTCGCCACTTCAAATCGTGCTCCTGATCAGCTTTATGAAGGTGGTTTACAGAGGGATCTATTCTTGCCCTTCATCGAAACCTTGAAGGTGTAATATTTGGATCTGTTCTTTTCTTATTATTTTGTATACCATATGTTTGTCACAGGTCTGCTGATGAATCTGGTGTAACTGCTGATGCAGGAAAGGTGTGTGGTGCATGAGATTGGCTCTTCAATAGACTATAGAAAATTGGGTTCGGTATATATTTACATCTTTTTTCCATTTTATGTCCATGGCGTGCTTGCAGTCCATTTTAACACTTCCAAGTATGCCTTTGGCCAACAAGTTTTACTATCCTGATGTAGGCTGAGCAGGGCTTTTACTTTGTTGGAAAGGAGTACTCTGAACTTCTTAAACAGAAGTTCTATCAGTTGATTGGACAAGAAATACCTGGTCCACAAGTTGTGGAAGTTGTTATGGGAAGACAATTGCAGGTCCTTTCCTTTAAGTCATAAAGTGTATAGGTCTTCCTATTGCATATGCAGGACAGACAATGAATATGAGCTCTTCTTTTCAGGTCCTACTGGGAGCTAATGGATGTGCATATTTTCCTTTTGAAGATCTTTGTGACAGACCTTTGGGTGCAGCTGACTACTTTGGATTGTTTAGTGAGTTGTCTCGATCCATTTTGCACATAAAGTTAAAGAAATCATATTTCTTTAAAAGCCATGACTTGTTTCTTTAACTTAACAAGAGCTGCCATTTGCTCTATGCAGAAAAATTTCATACTCTGGCATTGGAAGGAGTGCCAAAGTTTGGTCTCCATAACCGGACTGCAGCTTATCGGTTTGTCACCTTAGTTGATGTGCGTCTTAGTATTCGTTTGAAGTTTGATGATTGTGCATTACAAAGCTAGTCTTCTACATGCTGAATCTAGAATATGTTCTCTCTCTCTCTCTCTCTCTCTCACACACACACACAATTATCAACAAATTTCTTTGTATTTTCAATGCAAAATTATCTCTGTTTGTACAAGTAGATGACCTATCCAAGGAGTTGAGGCTTGATGAGTTGACTTATCCATTGAACTCAAAGCATCCAAATCCCCTGGACTTGTTTCATTGTTCTGTTCCATGGATCAAGTGTTGTTCAATCAAACTCATAATATTTTAATCTATAGAGATTCTCTATTGTTCTTCCTGGTTGACGAATTCTAGTGTTGTACTAGTTTCATGCTCATGAGAAATAAATTCTCTACTGGTTACAATAGTTTCAATTTACTCTATAATGATTTAAAAGCCATTATTGATCTACAGACATGTTAAATTGTTTTTTATGAAAATCTGTAAATAAAAAAACAAAAGAAAAACTAGACTGTTCCCTTAAAAAAAATCGATTCAATATATCTTGATCTTTTCTTTCCTAGCAAGAAATGTTTAACTAGTGATGGGTTTCTTTTTTGGATTGGAAAATAACTAAGATGATTGATTTCTTATTTAATTCAATTATTTCTCTTCTCTCAAAAACATTAGATGCTCATAATCTTCTTTTCAGCAAACTTGCATATTCCTTTTAGGTCATGACAGGATTATTGATGCTTGACTGATTTCTATCTGTGAAATAACTTCACAAGCCAGTTATAATGGTTACTGTGGTATATATTATCCTAATCAAATAAAATCTGAAGGTATCCAAAGGAATGGACAAAACACTGGCATCTAATTCCAATTTGATTTTTCATCAACATCCTTTTACTATTTCTTTTAATATCTTCATTTGCCCATTGACCTTATTCAGTCATTTTGGTTCTTTCTGGACAATATCACTCAAATGAACCATGCAAGTAACCTTTCTCTTGTAATAATTCTCTCATGAAACATTCTGTCATTATTCTTGTGGTTAGCAAGCTTCATGATTCTACATATGATAAATGTTTAATGGCATATGGCTGGCTTTGAACCAGTATAGTTGAGTTGTTTCTGATTTTGATTGTAGTGTCTAATGGTGTGAAAGAGTGTTATTTTGGTATGTAGGTGTTTGAGATGAGTTGGATTTGGATCAGATAGCCAAATAATCAGATTGACCAAAAAACAAAAAAATGAAGGTTGAAAAGTGTTACAAACTCCTATTTCAGATGTACATTATGCTAGAAAATCCTTTTGGGAAGAGAACAAGAAACGGATATATATGCATTTATAAATGGAGAAGCTCTATCAGGAGATTAAAGAGTTAGAATTTGTAGATTAAAGAGGAAGCAGTTGCGAGGAGGAGTTGTTTTATTCTCATGTTATTTTATCTATTGGCGCTGGGCATGTTTCTTAAGATATTATTTGACACATTTATCTTTGGGTGTTCTTTCTCACAGAATAACAGGAGTTGAGCTTGGTTTTTAATGGTAATTGGGATGTTGGCTGGGGATTTATCCATAGAAAAATGTTCTCCCCCATTTTTGCTATCAAGGAATGCAATGCATCTGTGCCAGCATCTCTTTTGAAATGAAGGAATCTTTGACAGCAATCTGATAAGTGGAGAAGTCTGGTTGTTAATTGCATAAGAGAATTCCTTTGTATGTTGTGATTTGCTTCTTTCTTTTCCTTTCATATAATTATTTATTTGCATTTGTTTTGGGAACTCATGTCAAATTTTGAATTGAAAGCACAAAATATGCAGAATCATAGTATTAAAGCTACAATTGGGAATTTAGGAAGCTGTTGTTTCAACACATACTAGAGTTCATCATCTTTGTTTGGTGCTAGTGTCGAAGACTTGCATCATCTTTGATGTGGAGGCCATGCCTTTATGGCTAGGGAAACCTCATGCACCAAATGATGAAGTGAAGGATTTATTGGTTCAAAAATCGTATCATATGCTGCACACAATGCTGAAAGGTCATCTTCTAGATATTAGGCATGCTGCATTTTGAGGCAAGTATATCGCAACATTCAGTGTTTGCTGTACCTCCCCAAATTGCTTGGTTTATGGCATACCATATCATACGGAATTGGAACTGGTACAAAAATACTATTTGGGTTGGTCCAGATCCCTTACCAACCATACCAAGGTATACCAAAGTGTACCGAGGTGTATTAAGATGAACCAGGGTGCATACCAACCCGTAATGCTCTGTACTGCCGTGATGGTACAATGAGAAGAAAACCTAGAGAAACATCTCTGTAGAGGGTGCATACCATACGGACTGGCCCCTACCATACCGTACTGAACTGGTATTGTGCTGGTACACTGACTGGTATCAAGATTGTGGACCTTGGGAACATTTATAAATAGTGTAGTTGAGCATGTTAGAAAAATGTGGTGAATCTCTTAAGTTTGTTTGGAATTGATATATGCCTAGTTTATTTGATTGGAGAAATCTAGGCATATACTCTAAGATGGGAGGCGCATTTTGCCTAGGTGGAGATTGTTAGGAAGGACAACTAATTTCAGTTTCTTTTAAATCTTCATATGAGATACAAATCCAAGTGCTATCGGTTAGAAATACATTCATGTCTCAAAACTCAACCTACTAGGACTGAATTATGGTCTTTATAATTTTGTCTTGAGCCATCAATGATGCCTTTCTGCATCAGGCTCTTCATCTTTAGCTCCATCATCTCCTTGATCTTCTTGTCAGGCATGGCCCCATTGTCAAGTCCACCTTCTTTCCAATGTTCTCAACCATTAGATCCTGCAACCTCACAAATGAGAAACCTAGATTCACCTCACTGAACTCAAACCTATTCTTCCATGAGGAGGAGGTTGGCGAACTGCTAGGTTAAGCCCAGGCTGGTATAGCTATTTCCATTTTCTAGTATATATGTTATTTTGATAATGAAGTGATGGGAGGATGATTTTTCATTAGTTACTTTTAGTTCTTCTTTTCAGGTTTTAACTGGTAGGTTAGATGACAAATATGCTTTCAACCATGAGTGTGTGAGATTAAGTTTGATTTTACAAATAAAAAACTGAAACTTTAACCTACATATTCTGCATCTTCAATAATTTTTTTTACTTTTTGCTTATGTGTATGCCATATAGGCCAGTAAGTGCTAACAGAAATATATCAATTTCTTCATTTTTATGACATTCTTGATATATTACGAATATGATAGTCTCAGTTGCTGCTGAAAATCCCTAGTGTTCTTGTCTTGTGCAATTAGATTGAACCAAGGTTCGCTTTAGAAGAAGTGTGATACTCAGCTAGACAAGATTGCTTATTTTTAGCAGGTCATTGTTAATAAAGGCCTTTGCATGCAATGTTTTGCTGGGGCAACAGCTTCAATATGATATTCTTGTCCCTTTTCACAGGTTATGTATGAGAACAGGGCCAGATTGTTATGTACAGCTGAGGCATCACCAATTGAATTATTTGAAAGAATTGTGACTGTGGATGATGCCAAAAAGACGTCTCCTAGATCTTCTTTGAAGTCAAAGAAAAGGGATGATCTTGATCTTTGCGTGGACAATGAGCTGGGATTTGCAAAGGACCGCACAATTAGCAGGTATGACATCCATCTTATATATCTGACTCGACAGTCCCACTGAAGTAAAGTGAGGATAAATAATCTTTAGTTTTGGATACAAAGATTCGGTGATCAGCTCCGGCAATCTGATCTGGCTGACATAGTTTTAAAAAAATGCAACTGCTCTGAAGCAAGTAGCAAGTGCCTCAGGGGGATGTTCATTTTCATTCCATTCCCTTTTATATTCTTTAGGTTTTATGATGCACTTCAGACTTTCCATGAAGTAAAAAAAAAAAAATGTATTGGCCTTCTATACATACATACATAATTTTTCATTGCTATTGTTGTTTTGCAGATTAACAGAGATGAACAGCAAGGAGTATTTGGAACAGCATGATGCCAACTTGCAGGAGAAGTCCCCTGAGGATGAAGATGAGAAGGGCGATGCCTTACAAGCATCATAATTTGTTTTTAACTTATTATTTATAATGTTCCATAATACGAGCCCATGCTTGTCAATTCAGGAGAATGTTCATTTAATAATGCACCATTAGCTTCAGGTTTATCGGAAGCCTAATCTGTATGGCATGTAAAGACTTGGCCCACCGCACCCCTACCCCCACCACCACACCCCACCCCCACAACCACCACCGCCCCCAGAGATGGTTATATTATCTGATTACATCATCAGAATAAAACAAGCATTTACTACCAGAATATTCAAATTCAAATTGTTGGAAAAACTTCATTTTTAAAGCTTGCATCACCCGATGCCATTAATCCTTCCACAATTTTGATCTCTCATTGTTAAAATGCTTGATTTGCTACAAGCAAACAATTCAAGATACTCCAACCGTGATAAAGGCATAAGGATGACCGCCTATAAACATGAGGCCTCACGTGTTGAAACCCAAAGGCTGGACGTCCCAAGGGGTTCGGTGGGTGTAAGAAAAACCTAGTCCGCCCAAGAGTTGGATGCACGCTTAAAGGAAAGGAGTAAAAGGAAAGGTGCTGGATTTTTTTGAGACGAAAAAAAAAAAAAAAGGCTAAGGAGCTGAATTTTTCATGAGAAAGAAATCAAAAATGATGAAGAAAGATTCATGATCCATTCGTGTGCGCGAAGAGCAAAGGTTAAAATTCTTAAAAAGGATTTTCAGCAAAAGAGAAAAATAAAATCCACCGTCAAAAAGGACCTCTACAAGAGAGTTAGCATCTCGATGAGATCAGATATTTTGATCAGATGATGATCTCGTGTGGATATCTATAGAGGTCGAATGTTTGTGCTGTTTCAAGAATGACCTGAGCTTCTAGTTTCTAAAATTCTAATGATCTTTGTAATTCATATGATGGAAGAGCTGAGAATTAAGGAATGGATGATATTATGTTCCTGCATAATTGTACCCTTTCTTGGTATTTAAGTTGTTAGAGTAACATTGTACATAATTTCAAATATATATATATTTTTTTTGGCTGCATGTATGCGGATTGCGCCTATTCTTTTTTTTTTTCTTTTTTTTTCGGGGGGAGGGGGGGGGGGGGGGTTTAAGAAGGGTATGCACCAATCAGGAAAACGTATTACAACCCAAGCGAGCACAATGAGTCTCCTGAAGAAGTAAAGCAAAAACCAGGAACTCATAGTGTCATCCAGGTTCAGTATAAGAAATGGTAGACCACAAAAACATAGCAGAGAGCAGAATACAGATAATTGGACAGTAACATAACAGGCCAAAAGCGCTCTGCTGGAACCGCAAAAGGAAACCCATACAACTTGCAGGTGTTGCAGGAAACACTTGCAGTAGTGCAGTGACCCATGCAATTTTGAGACATGCAGGCAGATTGCACATTGAAGTTCTGATTTACTGTTGATGTGAAGAGCCCACTGAACTAGGAAAAGGAATACATATGCATACCACTGCACCACGCAAGTCCATCCACGTACCTTGTTCAGGTGCCAACATAAAGATTTTACCTGTGGTCTTTGCAAACTTCAAGGATATAAATTTTTCAGCATTAGTGCCCCAGCATCCTTTGAATTAAGAACCTTTTTGCAATGAGTATTATCGGCAGCTTGAAATAGGTAATGAAGTGAATCAGCCATAATTTGAAGCCCTTGCTCCACATAGCAGCAGCCTTCCTGCTAAATCTGCATCCCTTACTGTAATCATATGAGAACGAACAGCAGCAATAAAGAAATTGCAGCATGTAAGCATAACTAATCATAGAAACCTGTAACCAAAAACAAAGAAGGTTAGTGATAAACTTATTGATTTTCATTTTTTCCTTTTGATTTTCTTTTTCATTTGTTTTTTCTTTTTTCTCTTTTCCTGCTTTTTTTTGTTTCTTTTTCCTTTTCCAACTTTTTTTGTTTTCCTTTTTTCCTTTCCTTTTTTTCTTTTGCATTTTGTTTTTGTATCAACTTTTTCTTCTTTTTTCTTTTGTATAGGACCTTGTCTCCTTACATATAGTTGAAATAGACACAGAACAGAACAGAAAACCCCTGCTGAGACAACAAAAAAATGCCAATACAGACTATATGTATTCCAGGGAACCCATGTAATGATGTATTGATCCAAATAATGTTGAACCACATAAGCATACTCTGGATAAGTCTTCTGATTGATGCTTACCATTAAGAACCCAGTAAAATAGGAAAAGAAATAAGTATGTGTACCCCTGTGCCACTGATAACCCCAAAATTCTATACAGTTCAGGTGCCAGCACATCAATTTGCAGTGTGATCCTTCCAAAGCCCTAGGATACAGCAATTTGAACAGTAATGCCTCAGTGTCAGCTGGATTAAGAAACCCAGCATGAAACAAGCAAACAATCATGACTATAATGCTGAACATGGTATCCCTTCTCTGTATTTGGTCACGGCAAGTTTCACCGACTTTCCCATGAGTTAAATGAGCAACCTGAGATGAGTAGCGATGTGAGGTATTCGTACCATACATCCATTGATACCAATGGCACCTTCTGTCGTGCCAAAGCCTGCATTCCTTGGTGTAACCAAATGAGATGAAGCAACAACAATAAACAAGTTGAAACATGCAAATATATAGTGAATTGGATACCTGTAACCAAAAGAAAATAAGGTTAGTAGAAATCCTATTTATTTTCATTTTCATCCATTGATTTTCTTTTTCTTCTATTCTTTCCTTCCTCTTTTTTCCTGCTATTTTTTGTTCCTTTTTTCTTTTTTCTTTTTGGAATTATTTTTGTTTTTTCTTTTTCTTTTCATTTTTCTTTTGCTCTTTGCATCTATCAAATCTTTTACTGTATTTTCTTTTGGAATGTGCATATTCCTTAGAATATCATCCTTGCTTGTCAACGGGACCATGCCTGAGATTTGTAGTAAGGAGGCAGCAACACAGGACTGCCAATGAATCAGGCTGGATATGAACATGTTACATCTTGTGAGAAATATACTATTGGATCTAATCCAGTGAACAATCATAAACATGACACAACAGCAACAATAATACGGTTCAGTCTTGATTTCTTGAATTTCGGCATAGGTGCAATGAAGATCTAGGGTTTGGTGTCCTAATTTGATCATTCCAAAGGTTTGCTCACTTTTGCTCTCCTGCAAATTATATTCCATATCCATCAACTTTTAAAATATACGCACATAACGGATCCATTGTGGTCTGATCTGTCCATAAAAAATCTTCTTGTAAAGTAATATGAGACATACTATTATGATGGGATAAATTCACACACAAACATAAATAATAATGTCACTGGCACGAATGGACACCAGAATCGCACCTCCAACACAGAACGAAAAAAAAATTAGGAAAAAAAAAGAACACACAGATTTACGTGGTTCGGAGATCAAAACGATACTCCTACGTCCACGAGCAGAGATGAGAAATTTTCACTATTTGAGAATCAATAGTACATCAAAGAAAAGCTCTCAATCTCTCTATTTTTCTGATTCTCTCTCATGAATAACCAGTAGAACAAGAGGAAGAAGATCTCTTAAAAAAAATCCCACTGCATGGTCAAGATGAGGCCCACGTGTGGGGGGGTTTCCGTAACCGCCCCCACCACATTCGTGGGCAGAAACGGAAAGGGGAGAGAGCGCCCCCACCACATTCGTGGGCAGAAACGAAAAGGGGAGAGAGTGGGACTCTCTCTGCTCTGTTGACCGAGTCAACCTGACAAATCTTCACCTTTGGCTTGGTCAACACGAATGTTCTCCACAATCTTGATCTATCTCCTCAAACTTAAATTCTCACAAAAACAATAGTAGAAAATTTCCATCTCCTCCAAAATCCCGAAGGATATCCTCGAGTGCTGTAGACTCCAACCAAGTCAAGCAATGCTTGAACTTAGCCACTGGAAGAGGTTTTGTCAACATGTCAACTGGATTGTCTTCAGTATCAATTTTCTTACAATAATATTGCCCTGTGCAATGACTTCTCGAATGAAATGGTACCTCACATCAATGTGCTTCGTTCTCTCATGAAACATCTGATCTTTAGTGAGATGAATAGCACTCTGACTATCACAGTATATAATAGTCTCTTTCTGTTCAAACTAATTCTCCAAATAAGCCTCTTAACCACATAGCTTCCTTACTGCCTCTGTTGCTGCCATAAACTCTGCTTCTGTAGTAGATAATGCAACTGTAGGCTGAAATGTAGCTTTCCAACTAACAGCACAACCACCAACTGAGAAAACATAACCAGTAAGAGATCTCCTTCTATCAAGATCTCCTGCAAAGTCTGAATCAACATATCCATACAAAACATCACCGTTCCTGCCAAACTCTAAATAAGGGTGAACAGTACCTTTCAAATATCTGAAAATTCATTTCACTGCCTGCCAATGTACTTTACCAGGATTGACATATATCTACTTACAACACTGATTGCCTATGAAATATCTGATCTGGTACAGACCATAACATACATCAAAGACCAACTGCACTGGAGTATGGAATACGTGACATATACGCCTCTTCATCTGTGGATTGAGGTGACAAAAAAGCTGAAAGTTTGAAGTGAGCAGCAAGTGGTATAGAAACTGGTTTGGCATCCCACATGTCAAACCTCTGAAGAACTTTCTGAACATAACTGGCCTGTGTCAGAAATAATTTACCTGCACCTCTGTTCCTCTGGATCTCCATTCCAAGAATTTTCTTTGCTGCTCCTAAGTCTTTCATTTCAAACTCACTGTTGAGTAAAGCTTTCAGCTGATTGATCTCAAAAATATCTGCTGCTGTAATCAACATATCATTAACATATAACAACAGATAAATAACAAAATTACCTGATAGTTTTCTGAAGTAGACACAACTGTCAAAATTGCTCCAGAGTATCCATGTTGTGTCATAAAGGTTTTAAATCTCCTATACTATTGTCTAGGAGATTGCTTCAAATCATATAATGATTTTTTTAGTAAACAAACATGGTCCTCTTTTTCTTCAACTTGGAAACCTTCAGGTTGCTGCATATAAATCTGCTCTTCAAGTTTACCATACAGAAAGGTTGTTTTTACATCCATCTGCTCTAACTCCAAGTTATAAGAAGCAACTAATGCTAGTAAAATACGAATAGAACTATGTTTCATAACAAGTGAGAAAACATCATTATAATCAATACCTTCTACTTGACTGTAGCCCTTTGCAACCAACAGTGTCTTGTATCTAGCATTTTCAACACCTGGAGTACGTTCTTTCTTCTTGAAGATCCATTTGCAACCAACTACCTTCTTTCCTTTAGGAGCCTTCACTAACTCTCAAGTTTTATTTCTCAGGAGAGACTCAATCTCTTCCTGCATAGCAACTATCCACTGAGCTGAATCCTCACAAGATATAGCCTCTGAATACCTGGAAGGCTCATTAGCATCAAGTGTCTCCTCTGCAATTGACAATGCATAAGCAACCATATATGCATATCTCTGAGGTAGTCTAATATCTCTTCTCTGCCTATCTCTAGCTAAGAAAACTACTGTATTTGTAAATTTTCTCCACCTGAGCTGAATCTGTCATCTGTTGTTGTTGCTGGGAAGAATGCTTCACAATAGTAGAATCACCCTTTCAAACTCCACCTGTTTCATACCATTACCTGAAGAACCTGCATCAGATGAAACAACTTTCTCCTCTAGGAGATAACATTGCAGATTCATCAAAAGTAACATTTCTCTCAATCAAAAATTTAGGAGACTTGGGATTAGGATACCAAAACCTGTATCCTTTCACCCCTGATGCATAACCAAGAAAAATGTACTTTTTAGCTCTTGGATCTAATTTACCATCATTAACATGAACATAAGTAGGACATCCTAAAATTTTCAAATTAGAATAATCAGGAGGGTTACCTAACCACATCTATTCTAGAGTCTTGCATGCAATGGCTGTAGCTGGAGAACGATTCACCAAATAACAAGCTGTAGACACTGTCTCTGCCCAAAAGTCTTTGCTAAGACCTGCATTTGACAACATACAACGAGTTCTTTCTGAAAGAGTTCTGTTCATCCTCTCTGCCACTCCATTTTGCTGTGGAGTATATTTCACTGTACGGTGCCTGACAATGCCTTCATTTTCACAAAACTCATTAAACTCACTAGAGCAAAATTCAAGTCCATTATCTGTCCTCAGCCTTTTAATTTTCTTCCCAATTTGTTTTTCAATCAAAGCCTTCCACTGTTTGAATTGCTTGAACACTTCATCTTTATGTTTAAGCATAAACACCTAAACTTTTCTACAATAATTATCAATAAAAGTTAGAAAATACCTGGCATCACCTTTAGAAGGAACACGGGCAGGACCCCAAAGATCAGAATGAATATAATCTAGAGTAGCCCTAGTTCTGTGAATTGCTGTTTGAAAGCTGACTTTCTTCTGCTTCTCAAAGATGCAATGCTCACAAAAATTCACCTTACCTGTACTCTGACCACAAAGCAAGCCTCTCTTGCTCAACATAGTCATGCCCTTTTCCCTCATATGTCCCAGTCTCATATGCCAAAGTTTAGTGACTTTTGGTTCTGACATAGAAGGAGATGCAGCAGTTGCTGCACCAGTAACTGTAATGCCCATCAAAGTGTACAAAGTACTGGACCTTTTGGCTTTCATCAAAATAAGAGCACCTCTACAAACTCTGAGAACTCCACCTTCAGCTGAATACTTGCATCCATTGGCTTCAAAGGTACCTAGGAAGATGAGATTTTCTTCAAGTCAGGAACATGTCTAACCTGTGTCAATGTCCTTACGATGCCATCATGCATTTTAATTCGAATTGAACCTATCCCAAATAGTCTTGCATGGGGTATTGTTACCTATCAAGACAACTCCACTATCAATCTGTCATAGGTGTAGAACCAATCCCTGTAAGGACACATGTGGTAGGAGCAATCCGAATCTAAAATCCATTCATCTTTGGATCTGACAATATTAACAAATAAAACATAATCATCGAACTCATCTTTTGCAACTCCAGCGTCTGCTGTATTCTCAAATTTTTTTGCTTCTCTTTTCTGTTTGTTTTTCAACTTGTAACAATCAATTTTGATGTACCCTTTTTTTCTTACAGTAATTGCAGACTTTAGACTTGTTTCTTGTCTTTGATCTGCGCTCTTCCTTCTTTTTCTCAAAAGTTCTCTCTTGAGACCAGCCTCTGGCCACAAGGCCTTCAGAAACTCCTTCACTACTACCACCAGTTAAGTCCCTATCCATCAACTCTTTCGAAAATAGAGATGATTTCACATCTTCAATAGAAATAGAATCTCTACCATAAAGTAGAGTTTCTCTAAAGTATTTAAATGATGGTGGTAAAGAGCAGAGCAATAAAAGGGCTTGATCCTCATCATCAATCTTGACTTCTAAATTCTCTAGATTCATAAAAATAGAATTAAATTCATCAAGATGGATTTTTACAGATATACCTTCAACCATCTTCAACATGAAGAGACGCTGTTTCAAATGTAGCTTGCTGGTGAGGGACTTTGTTATGTACAACGACTCTAACTTGAGCCACAAACAGTCGCTGACTTCTCATGGATGATATCCCACAGAACTTCGTTCGACAAGCACAACTGAATCGCAGCCAGAGCTTTCTCATCCATCTCTTGTTTCTCTTCTTCAGATAATGTGACCGGCATCTTCTCCTCTCCAAATAACACCTTCTGCAACCCTACTGTGTCAAGATCATGCGTATCTTGACTTGCCAAATATCGAAACTAATATTCCGATCGAACTTCTCGATTTCAAACTTCGCAGCCATTTGGAATCCTTCGCAAAGTAGCAAACGGAGCTTGTGTGTAGATAGAACGAGCGATATGATAACCAGACTCTGATACCAGTTTGATGGGATAAATTCGCACACAAATACAAATAATAATGCCACTGGCACGAACGGACACCAGAGTCACACCTCCAACACAGAACGAAAAAAAAAATTAGAGAAGAAGAAGAACACACAGATTTACATGGTTCGGAGATCAAAACGATACTCCTACGTCCACGGACGGAGGCGAGAAATTTTCACTATGTGAGAATCAATAGTACATCAAAGAGAAGCTCTCAATCTCTCTATTTTTCTGATTCTCTCTCATGAATAACCAGCAGAACGAGAGGAAGAATATCTCTTAAAAAAAATCCCGCTGCATGGTCAAGATGAGGCCCGCATGTGGGGGGGCTTCCGTAACCTCCCCCACCACATTCGTGGGCGGAAACGGAAAGGGAGAGTCCCAGCGGGACTCTCCCTATTCTGTTGATCGAGTCAACCTGACATATTAGCTACTTGATTTGCCTCTTGCAAGATGTGCGATACCTTGAGTAGGTTTGTTGTCCGCTTCCATTGCCACAAGTCCTGCAAAAAAGGTAAATATGCATTTAAACAATTTTTCGATGTATTTATCCAACTAATAACTATTTGGGAATCTCCTTCTAGCCACACTTGATTCGCATGTAGATCTTGTATAGCAGCTTTAACCCCCAACCACGCAGCAGTTAACTCAGCCATAGGTACACTAGTATATTGTAACTGCTTGCCACCTGCCTGAATCATTTGTCCCTAAAAATTATGAATAATATAAGCAGTAGCAACCTTGTCCTCCACAATAGATGCATCAAAATTTATCTTTAGCACTCCGTGGAAGGAGGCAACCAAAGAACATGTATGGGTTAAGCACTGCAAGTATTATGGTGTGAAAAGTTGCCCCAGTGCCGCCATGGAGTTTGATTAGGTAACACCTCAGGAAAGTTAGACTCTGTACAAAATAATAGAATATTCCTCAAGATATGATTTGGGTTAGAGTTTATCTGCTTGAAAATCTTCTCATTCCTAACCTTCCAAAGCAGCCAGGCAGCATATGCTATGATTGATTTCTAACTGTTCTCTACTGAAGCTGTGGCTAAATGCTGAACCATAGCTGGCAAAGAATCCGGAAAGAAAGTCAAGTGGCACATAACTGCCAACAAATTTTGACAAACTGGCATTCAATAACAGGATGAGAGTAATCTTCAATTTGATCTATACATAAATCACAAAAAATATTGTCAGAGGGGATGATATGACAGTAAGCAAGACGCATCTTTGTAGGAAGTCTGTTCCACACCAGATGCCACCAAAAAGTTTTTACTCTTGAGAGAACTTTTAATTTCCATATCCACAAAAAGCTACTTGAATTTTGGTCTCTTACCAAGGAAAATGGATGAAGTATCTTGATATCAAACAGTGAAACTCTTTTTTGATTCATTTTTTCCTATACTAATTGGTCCTCCCAGTTTCCCTGTGCCAACGGAATCAAACAAATATGAGCCACAAGATGGGTATTAAAGTAAATGTTCAACTTGGTAATATCCCACGTCCTCATAGGCGTTATAAAATACCTAACCTGGATGTCCATGGCAGATGATCTACATTAATGTAAGTAGGCCATAATCTCAGGAGAATAGATGTAATCCAGGGATCATCATAAACATAAATTTTCATACCATTTTCTATCATCCACTTAAGATGAGGTTGGACATATCCACCCATGGTGAATAATTTCTAGAACTTTTATATGTCATCCAATAATTATTAAATTTATATTTAGCTTTAACTACCTGTGCCCATAAGGAGTCATTTTGATTAATAATTGAGCAGCAATTTTTCCAAGACAAAACAAGTGGGTGTTTAAAGGGAAGAAAATCCAAACCTCCATTAAGTTTAGTTGCACAAACCTTTTCCCATGCAATCGGATAAAAAGCATTTCGGTTTGCATCATGCCCCCATAAAAAAGCCCTAATCTCCCTTTCCAGTTGACGGCGCACATATATTGAACTCATACAGAAGATAAAGTGTGCAAGGAAATAGCTAGCAAGACAGATTGAATTATAGTAACCCGGCCAGCTAAGGAGAGCATACGCCATTTCCACGATATAATTTTCGAATAATTTTTTTCCAGCTTTGGTTCAAATCGCTTGCCTGGAGTGAATTACCTGCTAAGGGGATTCCAGATACTTCCCATGAGTAGTTTTTTCATTAACTTGCATTATATCATATATTTGTGTTTTAACATTTGAGCACATTGTTTTACTAAAAGAAATATATGATTTGCTATAATTTATTTTTTTGTTCCGAATGGCTACAAAAACATCTAACGCTGCATTCATACAAATGACATTTTTCTCGTTGCTCGAGCCACAAGTAGACAATCATCAGCATAGAATATATGTGAGACTTGAGGATCATCTTTTGGTTGGTAGGCTCTGTTCAGCTTATGTTGAACCGCACCATATAAAAATATTGAGAGGATCATTATACAGAATAAATAGGTAAGATAAGAGAGGACATCCTTGTCTTAAACCTCTGAATACTGAGAAAGCCTCAATAGGAGCTCCATTTATGAGGAGAGCAAATTTCGGATTTAACACACAAGGATTTATAAGCAATAAATTTATAAGAAAATCAAAATGATGTAATACTTGGATTAAGAAGGACCACCTGACACAATCATATGCTTTTACTATATCAACCTTCAACAACATTAATGCTCTAGTACTTGATATAGTACATATCGAATGCATAATTTTCTATGCCAATAAAATGATGTCAATAATAGATCTTTTCAAAACAAATTAACACACCTTGTTCAACGGATATAAGAGTACGAAGAATAGATTTCAGCCGATTTACAAGGATTTTCGCTACTATTTTATATAGAGTATTATACAAATTAATAGATCTATAATCATTTAGAGTTTGAGGATTCATCTTTTGAATCCTATCAAAGCTTGCATGTTGGTAAGATCACTATAATCACCTTTTGAATTTCTTGTTTGTATGTCAAACCTATCATAGCTTGCATGTTGGATATCTTGAGAAGACTAAATGGGGAAATAATTCTTGGGAGATGAAAAAAAAAAAAACATCCCCAACGATACAACTGATTATCAAACTAATAAAGCATAACCTTCACTATCTTCCCCTCTCCGGCATCCTGTCCTCCAACTTTTCCGCAAGTCGATTCCCTTAGGAACATAGAGACCTCTTCTTGAATCCCAAAGGCTACACACACGGGCAGCCAGACTCGGATCAAAGTAGCACGCTCCTATATTGACTATTAGTCCACGCCTCTCCAGCTGAGGTTGGCGTTGACAAACTCATAGACCGCGAAGACCGGACTGTGCGCTTGCTGAGGTTGTACATGATGAGCTGGAGATTTGGAAATGGAAATCCAGGGACCATAAACGACATGTGACTCAAGACAAGCATGTGGCCGATTTACCATGGAGACGATCTCTTTTCATAGACATTCTTTTTTGGTGCGTGAAATATTTTTTTTATTTTTGTTAATTCATGAGATTGACGAGCTCTTTTAGTTGGAGGAGTTCTATTCGCATTTTACTTTTGGATTTTCATAGGAGTCCCATGTGATTTACCATGTTGCCCAGCCCATATTTTTGTTCGTCACTGATTCCCGCCGCCTCAATGGTGTTAACAAAGCGTAACAAAAATTTGCGAGTTTGGTTGGTATTTCTTCAACCAAACCGGAATCATCAATTCACTTTGGGTTTCAGAAGCTTCGCAGGACTTTTTTATTCTATAGGATTGCTCTTCTTCCACAACTTTTAAGCTATAAAAGAAGCAAGAATTTTACTATGATGCTCTTTTATAGTATTTTACTGAAATTCTTTACCGTCAACCAATAACGGTATTTAAGGTATTTTATTAGGTTAGCAACAGTCACACCAACCTTTCTATATTTTATTGTTTTTTCTAAAACTAATATTTTAATATTTTCTCTCCTGACTTGGTTGAACCAGGTTCGCTCAACTCTTTTCTTCCCGGGTCATCTCCCCACATCTCCCAACCTCGGCTGCCTTCCAGCCCCTGCTCCAGCCGCCTCCGGAGAAAGAAAGGGGAGGAAGAGGAGTGATGAGTGGAAATAGAGATGGAGCAACCAACCTCGACGAGAGCCTTCGCCTCATCTCTCGCCACAAGAAGAAGGCTCCCCTTGCCATCTACTTCCCTGCGGCGGCCGGCCGCTTCTCTATGCAACGAACACGAGCCTAAGCACAACCGCCGCCACCTCGTCGGACCCAACCACACGCTCGCCACCACCTGCTCCGCCCTTGCCTTCGAAGACATCGCGCCCGACCATGACACCAGCGGCAATGGCGTTTGCACCAGTGGCGAGCTCTTTGAACTCGAAGGCCGAGGGGAGTGGGGGTGGGGACGATCTCGAAGGCCAAACCATCTGGCACTATAGGATGTAGTTGGGCGTGCGTCAAGGAAACAAGAGGAGAGAAGAGAAGACGACAAAGTGGCCATTGATCTCTTCTCATGCTCGGAGCTTTGAGAACAAGGGAAAGGTTGGTTGCTTTGCGTGGCATGAAATTTTTTTGATGGCACGGAGAACGGAGAGCATTGATTATATGGTGGCAGATGCTTTTTTTTGTTTTAAAAATATATCTGAAGTTTAGAATTTTTACGCACCAGCTGTTATCTCTTAGTATATGAAGTAGTTTTGGTTTTAAAATAATTATATGCACCAACCAAGATCAGTTATTTATAAAAAAATTTAAAGATTTTTTTTGAGCCGGATGGCTAGTTGTTTTTTAAAAAATAAATCAATTTTTTTATTATTTGAAGCACCATAGTAAAAATTAAAAAATAAATCTATCAAATATAATTTTTTAAAAAAAATTATGTGATCCTTGAGCACCTAATCACTATTTGATGAATATTGTTATAATACGAGATAAATCTATTACAATGGTAATTATAAATTTTCTATTGCTATATAATATAATGAAAAGGGCTTCAAATTATTATAAGTGTTATTATATATTTATATGATATGTGATTAGAAAATGCTGGCCAAGAATAGGAGAGGGATTTCGAGGTTATTTTTTTGTGATTTATTGCTAAATTTCAATCAGAAAGGAGGGTAGGGAATAATAAAGAAAGATATCAGATTTTTTAGAAGAGGCTTCAATTCTGTAATAATGCCAATGAAAATGAAAAATAATGATTTTCTCATATCGAAAAAAATCATCATGTTTTTATAAAAAAAAATATTATCATGTAAAGTCACGATAATAATGGACAATTAGCTGTAAAGTAAGGAGATAAGGTATTTTTATGATATTATGGAAAAATATAAATAGATAAATGTATACAGCTATAAGAAACAAATAGCATAAACATAGAAATGTAGGAACATAACGAAAATATAAATCTTAAAATTTTTTGATAAAAATAAAAAATAAAATTAAAATTTTAGAATTTACCCTCAAAATATATATATATATATATATATTATATATTATATTTATATTTATTTTAATTGGTATATTAAGAAATTAGAAAATTTTAATTATAAAATAATCATTTGATAATAGTGGTTTTCTCCAATATCTCTGTTTACAGTGTGTCTAGATGTGGAAAACAAAATATGAATTTAATAAATCTGAGACTTAGAGAATTGGTTTCATGCCAATATATATGATATATTTTCATCTTCCGTCTATAAGAAATAGATGTTATAAATGTTGTCCCAAGACATATAGAATTTGAACAACTAACCTTTTCTTTTGGAAAAAGTTACCATATCTCATGTTGAGCCATCTATTTGTGGTGAAGCTAAAAATTCATTCCAAATTGATGAAGAACATTTTGATTGCATGACTTCTCTCACCAAACATGCCTTGCTAAACATATTTAACCTATTTAATAATTTAATTTGAACGCACGAGGTGAAATCTGCCATTCATAATTGATAGGGCAAATAATTCTTCATAAACGGCACATGTTGTCCGTTCTCCATACGTGAAATACGATACATATGAGTTGTATTATCTGCAAATGCAGCGCACACTTTTCCCATCTTTAGTTCATATTTTATTTGGACTGCTAAAATCTCCAAGGGAAAACTCGCACCATTAAAACCCAAATATCCCTTCCAAGCTCCTTCCCGACCCCAACTCCACCATTTTTCTCAAACAAGCCATGACAGACTCAAACTCCTCTTTTTTTTCCTTCTCTCCCTTTCTTCTCCTACCGATGGGCTTGCGCGAGTGGAACAGAGGCCAGACTATCGGCCGCGGCTCCTCCGCCACCGTCCCCCTAGCCACCACCCCTGCCTCTGGCGAGGTCTTCTCTCTTTTGACTCTTTTTCTTCTCTTACCAACAGCACTGGGAGTGGCGTGGGGAGAAACCATTCGTGGAACCTCGATAATTTATTAGTTAGAAGAAGAAAAAAAATATTAATCAAACCATTGGTGGAACATCGATAATTTATTAGTTAGAAGAAGAAAAAAAATATTAAATACATGAGATGAGAATACATGTTGTTTAGAGAAAAATATTAAATATATGGTTGCGTATGCTGTTGAGGAGGAAAAGAATATTAATTATATGTGGTCTACTGTACACCAGGTCCAACGAATAATTTTACTTTCGAAGGTGGGCTCTGGAGCCGAATTCTTTAGGTTTCTACCTTGCATGCGAGGACAGGACTATCAGCCGGGAAGCATCTAAACGCGCCTGGAGGAAAACTGCTCACTTTGCTTAACCTTTTTTTTTTTTGGTATAATACTTTTATTTTTTGGTAAAGATTTTGGCATAACACTTTGCTTAACCTGTTTGGAGCAGGTGATTCATGCATAAATAGTTCGTTAGGTTTACATGATTGCAAATGGAGATGACATCCCTCCCATTTGCAAGCATTTGGAGTTTTTTTCATCAAAATTACTCCGAATGGGATCTCAGGAGAGTTGTAATGTTATTTACCAGAAAGAAAGTTGGGAGTGTTGGACCATTATTGCTTGCAGCTTTAGGATAAATGACACACCTATCCACATCAAAACATGGTAGTACGAAAAAAAGAAGTGGACCCTTATTGAATAAATGACCGTTATTGCTTTGAAGCCAAAACATAATAGTAAGAATTTTGCTACGGTGATCTAAAAAATATTTTTTTTATTATTTATTTATTATTAATTATCGAATTAAATATGAATCACTCAAATTTTAATTAGTTAAATCTTCATGTGCATGACTGATGTTGGGGCAAATTAACCGACCCCCGACTCCGACTCTGCATCGGCCGAATGAACATATTACTCCGACTCATAATCGGTTGACCGACCGACAGTCAGCTATTATCAACCAACAACAAATAACTTGATCAACTTCCATCGAAGACCATCGGCATATCAGAGTTACCAGCCGATGGTCATTTGGATCTTCTACCGACTTACCTCTACCGACGTATCAGTATTACCGACATATAGCCGGCTTATCTGCTCAACATATCCTAACCGTTATAAACGGTTATCGACTACGTGTTACGGTCATTAGTAGAAATAAACAACCCACTAACTCCACGATTATGGTCCGATAATCTAGTGCCATAAAAAGTCGGACCACGTACTCGATGGTTACATCAGAATTATTTATAAAAAGAAGATAAACGAGCAGCATGGGTAAGGCAATTCTGAGCCAAAACTTTGCTACACTACACATTCTTATTTGTTGTGGCTAACCCCCCTCTGACTTAAGCATTGGAGGGTCTCCATCTGACACAACTTCAGTCTGTGAGGACTTTATATTGCAGGTGCTCTTCACCGACGACAGACGATAGAGAGTTGGCCGCAACAGATTGGCGCACCAGGTAGGAGGAGAATACAGCAAATCATGCCACAAATCAGAGCTCAACACTCGACTGGATCAGCGAGATAATTTTTCCATTGGGAAGACGTTCCTCCCCCACCTCCAGTGGCAAAGCCCAGTTCCTCGCGTCCTGTGGTCACCACGGATGCACAGATGCTGCACTCATGCAGTAAATGAAAGTTTTGACAGAGATGGTTCAAAGCCTCCAGCAGCAGCAAATCTAGCAACGGTAGCAGCCGTCGGTCGAGCAACCGATGGTCCAGTCGATGCCATCTAGGCACAACCATCGTCCTTCCAGCACTTGCCCTCCTCATCTCTGGAGCGACCGTCTCGACACTCCCACCGAGATGGACAACCACATTCTCGGCACTTTCACCGTGCCACCCACTATTTGCAACGTTCTCCCTCTCCTTCTTATGCACACAGTATCAAGAAGGAGAAACGACCGCGGACGCCTTCTGCTTCTCGTTCTTCAAGCTCATTGAAGGATTCCACCCTCGGAGTTTTCCAGCAACGACGACTTGACGACTATGAATGCAAGTTCTAAGAAATTAATCATCAACTTGCCCGACTTCAAGTGGAAGGTCGGAAGTCTTTCAATGACTACGACTTCTACACTGCCCAGCCTCTCTCTCGATGCATCTTGGATGAATCGATTTTCTCTCGGTTCAAGATGTCGCAGACAGAGTTATATGGTGGCTCCACTGATCCGATCGACCACTTAGAGAACTTAAGGCTCTCATGATGATCCAAGAGGCAACCGATACCCTCTTATGCATTGACTTCCCGGCAACTCTTCGGAAGGCTGCTCGAATTTGGTATTCTGAACTTTAGTCGGAGAGCATTAACTCTTTCGAACAGCTCGAACATTCTTTTGTGGCCCACTTCAGCACAAGCCGAAGGCCGCCACAGACATCCAACAGTCTCTTCTCAATCAAGCAAAGTGAGACAGAGACACTGAGAGATATTGTGGCTCGTTTCAATACAGCCACACTTGAGGTCAGGGATCTCAATGATGACATGACTATATCGGTCATGAAAAAGGATCTGAGGGGATCTAGATTTACTTATTCTCTTGACAAAACTCTCTTCCGGACCTATGCTAATTTTTGGAGTACGCATATAAGTAATTCATGCGGATGAAGCTGCTTCTGACTGACACGAAACAGACAGAAAAAGTCAGAAGAAGAAACAAAAGAAAAATGAAGCTCTAGTCGAATCAAGTAGACTAACTGTCAATAAGCAAGCTTCACCTCAAGACAGAGTCCGAAGCCGAACTATGACAGATATGACTCCTATACTCCTCTTTCTGCTCCTCGTGCATAGATCCTGATGGAGATCGAAGGAGCAGAATACTTACGACACCCCCCACAATGAAAACACCATCGAGGAGTCGAGATAGGAAGAAGTACTGTCGGTTTCATCGTGATCATGGTTACAATACCAAATAGTGCATCCAGCTCAGGGATGAGATAGAAGTCCTGATTCGACGAGGCTATCTCGAAAAGTTTCAAAGGGATCAACCGACTCAACCTCCTACTGACCGACAACCTCAACCACAAACTGAGGAGACTATCAACAATCGACCGACTACAGGAGTGATAAACATGATCTCTGGGCGACCAAACTAGGGGGCAACTTTGAAGAAGAGTCGATGAAGAAACGATGACTCGACGATATAATTGCTTTTTTGGAAGAAGATGTTCAGAGAACCAAACTCCCCATGATGATGCTGTTGTTGTCTTGCAATGATAGCTAATTATAATGTAAAAAAAAATTATAAATAATACAAGCTTAACAGTTATTTTGTTTTACTCGACTTTTTTTTGAATGCGACTACCGACTGATTGACTCAGAAAAGTCTCGATTCATTGGTCGATTTCACTGGAGATGCTGTTACTGTGGAAGAAAAAATCACTCTCCTTAACTACGAAAACTGAACTACAGCAGAGTACTGTACTTTTGACATTCATGGTTATCCAAGTTCTTTCGACTTATAATGCCATATTCGGATGACCTAGACTTAACGTCCTGAGAGCAGTAGTCTCGACATATCATCTGTTAGTCCAATTCTCGATAAGAAATGAGTCGGAGAGATACGTGGAGATCAACAACTTGCTCGACGTTGCTTCCTAGTCTCCACACAAAATAATAAATCTGAAGATTCTTTGTCTGTAGATAAATTGGACCCAAAAAAAATGAATAGAGGGATAAACTAGCCGAACAACTGGTTTCCATCTTATTAAAAAAAAGATCCTGAGAAGATGGTTCAAATTAGATCATAATTGTCTAATCCAGAGTGGCAGTAATTAATAAATTTACTGAGGGCAAATGTCGATATTTTTGTTTGGTTGGCAACAGACATGTCAGGAATTTCTCCGGAAGTAATAATCCATCGGCTAAACATTGATCTAAAGGTTAAGCCAGTGAGACAAAAGAAAAGATCTTTTGTTCCTGAAAGATAGAAGGTCATCAAGGAAGAAGTTGACAAGCTCCTCGCAGCTAACTTCATCAGAGAAGCTACTTATCCCGATTAGCTCGTCAATATAGTAATGATAAGAAAGGCCAATGAAAAATAGAGAATCTGCATCAACTACACAAATCTGAACGAAGCTTGTCTGAAGGATAATTTTTCTTTATCGAAGATTGATCAACTAGTTGATGTGACTTTGGATCATCGACTCTTAAGTTTTCTGGATGCTTTTGTCAGCTACAATCAGATTTGGATAGCATCCGAAGACGAGGAGCATATAGCCTTCATAACTGATAAAGGTATTTACTGCTATAAAGTAATGCCTTTCGGTTTAAAAAATATCGGAGCCACTTATCAACGGCTTGTCAATAAAATCTTCAAGACATAGATCAAGCGAAATATGAAAGTCTATATGGACGACATACTAGTGAAAAGCCCCCAAACCTCAGATCACGTTCGAGACCTGGAGGAAGCTTTTAGCATACTTCGACGACATCAGATGAAGTTGAATCCGACTAAGTGTACATTTAGAGTGACTTTCAAAAAATTCTTTGGATTTTTTGTGTCACAATGAAGAATCAAAGTCAATTCTGAAAGATAAAGGCTATCATCAACATGAAGCACTTGAGCTCAAAGAAAGAGATACAACAACTCAATGGAAGGATCGTCGCACTCAGGATCCGGATTCATTTCAAGGTCGGTAGAAAGATGCTTGCCTTTCTTCAAGACTTGAGGCAATCAAACGGCTTCATATGGTCAGATGAGTGTCGACAATCCTTCGAAGACCTAAAAAGATATTTAACATCTCCATCGCTGCTTACAAAGTCAAAGATTGGAGAAACTCTGTATCTCTACTTGACAACTTCAATGGAAACGGTCAGTTCGGTACTCATCTAAGAAGATGAAAATCGAATTCAATGATCAATCTACTATACTAGCAAGGTACTTCATAATACCGAAGTGAGATATTTAAGAGCGAAAAAAATGATCTACGCTCTAATTATATCATCACAATGACTTCGCCCATACTTTCAAGCATATCCCGTTGTTGTCTTGACAGATCAGCCATTGAAGATAATCTTGCACCGACCTAATACATCGGATCAAATGGCAAAGTGGGCAATAAAGCTTGATGAATTTGATATACAATATCACCCACATCCATCAATGAAGATGCAAATTTTGGCCGACTTCATCGTCAAATATACAACATCTGATAATAAATCTGAAGATGAAACTAATGACAAAATAAAATAAGCCATGACTCCTGAACCCAACTCGACATCGATATGGGTGTTACATATCGATGGAGCATTTAATGCACAAGACAGTGGAGCTGGTCTCATCCTTATAAATTTTGAAGGGATTATTACTAAATACGATATTCGATTTAATTTCAAAGCTTCGAATAATCAAGTCGAGTATGAAGCACTCTTACCCAGCTTGAAAATTGCTAAGGAGCTTGATATCGATAGCCTGAAGATCTTCACCGACTCACAACTGATTGCTGGATAGGTTAAGGGTAAGTTTGAAGCCCGAGATCCTATTATGATGAAGTATCTTCAGAAGATGAAAGATCTATCTTCAACATTAATGTATTTTGAAATCTTTCACACCCCAAGGATAGAAAATACTCAAGCCGATGCACTTTCTGGACTCGCAATTACTTCCTTCAACTCGCTGGATTGGACATTCGTCGAATGCCTTGAACAGCTGAGTATTGACAAAGTCGATGAAGTGTTACAACTCACAGATGAACTAAGCTAGATGGATCCGATTGTCCAATATTTGATTGATGGGACTCTCCCTATGGATCTCTCAAAAGCCAAATGACTCAGATGGATGGCCTCTCAATATATTTTAATGAATGGTCATCTATATAAAAGTCATTCTCTCTTCTCTTACTGAAGTATTTGGGACCAACAGATGTCGATTATACACAGGAAGATTCATGAAGACATTTGTAAAAATCATTTGGGGGACAAAACTTTAGCTTACAAAGTCCTACGATAAAGATATTATTGGCTCACCATGAAGAAACATGCAGCTGAACTTGTCCGAAGGTGTGAACTATGTCAAAAATATGCAAATATATAATACCAACCGGCAAGGTCAGTTAACATCAATTGTCACACCATGACCCTTTGCACAATGGAGGATTGATATACTTGGTCCTTTCCCTCCGGCATCTGGTCAGAGAAGTTCATAGTAATCGTCATCGATTACTTTATCAAATGAGTAGAAGCTGAACCTCAGACACAAATCACTGAGAGTAAGATAGAAGACTTTGTTTAGAAATCAATTATATGCAGATTTAGTTTACCACACACCATCATCACTAACAATATTCGATAATTCGATAATCAAAATTTTAAAGAGTTCTGTACAAATTTCATATTACGTACAAACTCACATCAGTCGGCCATCCAAAATCCAACAGAGAGATAGAAGTAACCAACTGAATAATTCTATATGGACTCAAAACTAGACTGAATGAAGCTAAAGACCTCTGGGTAGAAGAACTATATCTAGTCTTATGGGCATATCGAATGACTTCTCGTGTACCAATGGGAGAATCACCATTCAATTTAGCTTATGAAACAGAAGCAATGATCCCACTTGAGATCGATTTACCTTCAACAAAGGTTGAGCAATATAATGAGCCGAGCAATTTCGAATATCGAAGAGTGATCTAGATCTACTTCCAGAAGTTTGACAGCAAACTCAAATTTGGATGGCAGCATATCGACAAAGGGTAGCCCAGTATTATGATACAAAAGTTAAACCGAAAGTTTTTCATCCAGGAGATCTAGTCCTAAGGAAAGTGGAAGTCTCAAGACCTCTTGATCAAAAAAAGTTATCTCAGAACTGGGAAGGACCCTACAGAATAACGAAAACTCTTCAATCGGACTCATATCGGCTAGAAACTCTGGAGGGGATAACCATTCTCCGAATATGAAATACTGATAACTTGAAAATGTATTATCAATAAAGTTATCCGTGTATACATCATTCAGAATGAAATATTGAATTTCAGAATCACAAGTTTCAATCAACTATAAAGTGGTAATGGATCGAAAGATGGACGATCAATTCATCGACTATCGACTATATTTTAGTTTTCCATTGTAAAAACCAACATATCAATTATACTTTGGCTTTCACTGTAAAAGCCATAATACTGACTGTGTCTCGGTACCGACCATATCCCGACTTTTCACTGTAAAAGCCGATCATAGTCAAATGACTATTATGCCGACTTAGTCTTGACTAAGTGGAATGCTATACCAATACGATCAAAGTCGGATTGAAATTATATCGACTTGACTACAGTCGATCGAAGGATATTTGGCTTACCACCGATTATCAAATAACCTGACATACTAAATCCGACTAAGGTCGGACATAAGGTATTCGGCTTATTACCATTTATTCTAATGCTTAAAAGTATGTCCAATGAATATTTGACTAACAGATGATTCTACAAGTACTATCGAATGTTTGATTTGCCGATTGATATTCAGTAGTTAAATAATTACTCTACAACATTACAAACACACAAAAAAGAGAATCTATACTTAAAAAAAATTCTTTCCATTCATTGAAAAAAGAAGATTATAAAATTAGATTGAAATTCGATTACAAAAGTATTTGATTACAAAAAGAAAAACAAAAGATTATACTGATCACAACTCGTCGTCCCTATCTCTTTGCTCCAGTGTAGCATCAGAGACTTGAACAACTTTTGGTGCTGTCGGTGCTCTATCTTCGATCGGTGTGGTTTCTTCAGCAACTCCATCTTCCGGGACAGGAGGGATATGCTGCTTAAGTCAAGATCAAGGTACAACTTTTCGATCGTATCTCGACCATCTTGTACCCAACGCAGTAAGAGGTGAACCTGCCTTCGAGGATCTCTTTTTTGAACTCTTCTGAATTTTTGAAGTTCTCGATGGCATGGTTCAAGCCTCTCTTGCTGACTCTCCTTCCACTCTTGCCAGCTCTGCATCAGCTTTTGTGAAAATCGATTCATCATCGGCCAGTGCCAACCTTTTTAGGGTGGTCCGATGTATTTCAGACTCAGCTTTGAGTTCTTCAATACAGCCATCTTGTTCTCCTTGAAGTCGGTGGATAGAATGCTTCTTACTTTTGATCCTCGACTCAAGAGACTGACGAGTCGACCTAAGTTCAGCTCCAAAAGATTGAAGGTCGGTGCTTAAACGGGAGACTTTCTCTTGAAGCCTTACCTCTCGCTCGGTCGCTGCCTGAAGTTGTTCATAGGCAGCCAACTTTTCAGCATTAGCAGCTGCTACTTTATCCATCCATGTCCGACGGAAGTCTGCAACCTTTCCGTAGCTGACTTTCAAGTCGAACATGTCGTGTGCCAACTGAAAGCAGAAGATAAATCGGATCAGTTCAAAAAAAAAGTATGAAGGAAAACTTACCCCGAGTATCATAGGGTAAAAAGATAAAAACATCTCGACGATGATACAGCTTTTTCTATTTTCCCAATCAGTCGAGAGACGGACAGCTTGAATGAGCCGTTTGGCCAACTCTAGATTGGCCAAGGCCGACTCATCATCAGAAAGCCTGATGTTGAAGTGAATGGTATGCCCTGACGATGATCCATCGTCAGTCGAAGTCACCGGCGCCTTCCTTTGATCTTCCGTCGGCAATCCCGCACTTGAGAATGCGAAGAAACTGGAGCTTGACTGCACTTGAGAGAGTCCTACTGGAGGAACGTCTGGTGCAGCCGTTGATTGGTCCAGCTCAACCACGACTTCTGCTTCAGTCCAAGCCTCTGTTGATAGAGCCATCGATGGTGTTGCGGCAACTCTATCTTCTCTTGCCGTCCCATCTTCGGTAGACGGCACTTCAGAAAGCACTATCGGGGCTAACAGCATCAAAATTGGCTCAGGAACCAATACTGATGGTACATCAGGTTCCCTCATCGGTGTAGATGTAGTTGCCCGATCCTTCTTCGACGGTCGGGAGGGTCCAGCTTCAGATGCCGCTGCCCTCTTCTTGGCAGTATGCTGGCGAATATCGACGGTCGATACTTGCGCCCTCATCTTCATAGCTGCAATCGAAACAAGAAAGTCAATACAATTCAGAAATAAATCAAGAAAAAATAAAAGTGATCGACTATACTATACCTAAATTAGTGACCGAACTAAAATCGACATCGTAGAGAGCTTGTTCGATCATCAGCTCTCTCTATGGTGGGACCACCATGTCCTTCAATCAGTGGAATCTTCTCGATCATCGACCTCCATCCGACTGCTCTCGTTGGAGCTGATCCTTATATCACCCCAACGCAAAGGGAAGCCCCAGGGAAGAGAAAAGCGATGAAGAAGAATTGGTTCTTCCATCCATGAATGGACGATGGAAGACCGGTGATGAAGGAAAGCTTTTTCTTGGGTTGAAAAGCCACCAACCCTTAACCTAAGGATGGGGATGGAGAACAAAGAAGGTATGAAAAAGAGAAGGATGAGGCTCGATCGATATTAACCGACACAATAAAGCAAAGCTAATTATATGCCAGACCGAGTTCGGTACCAACTGAGCGGGATAGAGACCATAATAGTTCAGAAGATTTCGGACGAACTTTGAAATCGAGAATCGAAGACCAGTCTGAAGATCTTCGACATAGAAAGCAATTTGGCTCGAAGGAGGAGAATTCACCCGACCATCAGTGCCAGGCGCAAAGAGCTGATACTACTCCGAGATATGATATTGTTCTGAAACCATTCCATATTAGGTTCGGATAGTGAAGAAGCCTCCACTTCCAGACTCGATGAGGAGTTGTCAGTCAGATTCTCCGACCGACTATCCCAAGAAGAAGAAGCCCTAGCCATAGGAGAAGAAGACTAAAGAGAACAAAAAGGAGATAGACCCAAGAAGGAAGGAATTCGACCGACTATCCCAAGAAGAAGAAGCCCTAGCCATGGGAGAAGAAGACTAAAGAGAACAAAAAGGAGATGGACCTAAGAAGGAAGGACAAAAATACTTAACCTGAAAGCTAAAAGCAAAAAGGCGGAGAAGGAACCCTGATCTTCTGGCACTGGGGCGACTTTCCAACAGAGTTTCTATAGTAGAGAATGAAGACAAATGCAAAGTAAAAATTCGGCCAAAAGCGACCCTATATATATAGGATCCCTCAACGGCCAGGATGGAAGCAATCAAATCAGAGTCTTGTCATATGACGATACATGACAACATCCAGATCGACCATTGATCGGATGATTCGACGCACCTGCTCCTGATCGTGCCACCTCACTGTCATCCGCGTGAACAGCTCTGATCCAATGAATCAGACATTGACCAAAATTTACTAGTCAGAATCATATCATCCGACTTCGAATTATCTTCCTGAAATGATGTTCGATACCGACATCCAATACCGAATTATTCTATCGATATGATAGTCCAATAATGATTTTACAGCCACTGAAACGATAAAACAGCCGAAGAACTCTCATATTTCAAAAAATCTATAAAGGACAACAACTGAGTCAGGACTCGAGATGGTATGTGACAATTCTTTTCATCCAACGTGACAAACTATGTGATGATATACACGTCGGTCCACCTTGGACTTAGGAGTGGGGGACAACTATTGGGCAAATCAACCGGCCACGGACTCCAACTCTGCATCGGCTGAATGAACATATTACTTCGACTCATAATTGGTTGACCGACCGACAGTCAGCTATTATCAACCAACAACAAATGACTTGATCAACCTCCAATCGAAGACCATCGGTATATCAGAGTTACTAGCCCATGGTCATTCGGATCTTCTACCCACTTACCTCTACTAACATATCAGTATTACCGACATATAGTTGGCTTATCTGCTCAACATACCCTAACTGTTATGAATGATTATCGACTACGTGTCACAGCCATTAGTGGAAATAAATAGTCCACTAACTCTACGATTATGGTCTGATAATCTAGCACCATAAAAAGTGGGACCACATACTCGACGGTTACATTAGAATCATCTATAAAAGGAGAGATAAATGAATAGCATGGGTAAGGCAATTCTGGGCCAAAACTCTGCTACACTACACATTCTTATCTATTACACCAATCCCCTTTCTGACTTAAGCATCGGAGGGTCTCTATCGGACACAACTCCGGTCGTGAGGATTATATCTTGCAAGTACTTTTTACCGATGACAGACGACAGAGAGTTGGCCGCAACAACTGGTATGGTAAATATTTCAAAGATCAAAGCCGTTTGAAGTCAGTGGAGCCATTTTTTTTTTTTTTTTGAGAAAGCTTTCTCCGTGGGGAGAGGGGGGGACAACCGTAGGTGCATGCCAGGAGGGGGGGTGGGAAGCATGGGTACACGCCGAGTGGCATGGTGATTGGTGGGAACCGCAAATGCACACTAAGAGGGGCGATGGCACGGAGCAGCCACGGGCTGCCACCGCGTGGGGGGGGGGTGTGAGTGGGAACGTGGGTGCACGTCGAGGAAGCAGTGGCATGGAGAAGTCACAGGTCATTTAGGGGGGCTATAGAGCAGCGACGAGAGCCTTGGGGGGGGAGAGGGGTGGGTGGCACAGAGCAGTGGCGAGCGCCGTCGGAGGGGGAGGGCGGGGTGGGGATCACAGATGAGATGGTGGTGACCGCGAGCACGCGGGTGGGAGGGGATCGCATATGGGGGGTGATGGCGGACGAGCCGCGGGTGGGGAGTGGGGATGCGGGGTAGGGAGAAGCTGTAGGAGGTGGGGAGGACCGCAGGTGGGGGGCAGATGAGCCGCGGGCCAAGATGGGGTGTGGAGAAGAAGTAGCTGTGCGTGGAGGGACACGGAGGGTGGAGGTGGTGGGGGGGTGACCGAAGAAGCAGTGGGCATGCGGGGCTGCAGGTGTCGGGGGGCAGATAAGCTGCGGCCAAGATGGGGTGCGAAGAAGCAGCAGATGTGCACGGAGGGACACGGAGGGTGGGGTGGGTGGGGGGTGATCGAAGAAGCAACGGGCACACAGGAGACACAGGAGGGTAGAAAAAAAATTTCTATAGTCGAACCGATCATGAAAGGAATTATAGTCGGACCGTCATCATCTGTCACATGCATATATGGAGACATCCATCAAAAAAGAGACGGTTATATGATATTTATCTAAACTGTTCAAATATCTCTATGATTTATTCATTCTTTTTTTCTTAGTATTTACGTGCATACGGCCATCCATCTTTTGATGGACATTTTTAAAGCATGCCCGACCATAATTCCTTTTATGGTCGGCCTGACTATAGAAATTTTATCCAGAGGGTAGAGGGGCGACTGCAGGCATACGGAGCCAGTGCTGGGGCAAAAGAAGACGAAGGAGTCATGGAAAAGAAGGAAGAAAGGAAAAAAATATAAAATATTATTTTTTAAAAAATAAAATATATAAAAATAATAATATATAATATTATATTTTTTATAATAAAATAATATTAAGAAAAAAACTGAAGCAAAATCCTAGTGGTAAGAAAAAAGCCTGAAGGCCACGTATAAGAGAAGCTGACCCTTTACACCACAAACTCATCGTGTATTATTATATCGCAAACTAAAGCGGCACCAATCCTTTTTTTGTCACATGGTGCGGTGGTGGTGAAGGGCCTTTTTTCTTGATATAGGTTTGGTCTCTATAGCATTGCATGTGTTAAATGATTTATGCAAATTGGGAGCCCTCTGAGATGGTGGCTTAGCTTATATTGAGCTTTCCATTCATCGTATACATGCAGATATTAATAATATCATTAATATAATTTTTTATTTTTGATAACAAAAAAAATATTATAATTATTATAAATTATTATATATTTTCATTATTATTTATGATATATTTAAAATAGAGATTCATGCAATGCTCTCCATTCACCACATGAATACCAATATCGATGTTAATGTTAATATGCATGGCTACCCTTAAACTTAATATGTAATAAATATTAATGATGTTAATATTAATATGCTCAACAATTACTAAAGTTTATTGCTTAACATACATTAGAAATCTTGCTATGAAAGTATTTTATTTATTAGAACTTGTTACATTGTCATATTGCATTTCAAAATTAGTTGAAAAAAGAGGGCAAAAATTTATATGCAAGGTCTATATTAATGATATTGATACTAGTATCAGTGGCATGAGTTTATATATTTATTCAGCTTGTGCAGAGTTCTCTATTCAACATATAAGCATTAGAATTAAAGACATTAATATTAGTTATGGGAGTTTATGCTCAATGATTATTAAAATTTATTGCTCAATATAAACAAAGAATTCATTGTTGAAGTTTTTTATTTTTTGTGCTAGATTTGGCTATGCTCAAATGAATCTCCACTCAAATCTGATCATGTTTAGGTCAGACAACAAGAGTCTCACATCAATTATTTGAGTCATTAGATGTGATCTATTATCTCTAAATTACTTATATAGCAAAAATCATGTGATTTAGAGATCTATAATCAAGTGGTCGAAAAATTGACCAATTTAAATAACATTGAATTTTACTTTTTTTTTTTTTGATTGTTTGATGCATAAACCAGAGATCTTCACATCACATGAATTTTAATATGTAAGCATTTTAGAGATATTAAATTATATTCAATGGTTCAGATTATCAATATGTGATTGTATGGTTCAATCAAGATCTAATTGAATTTGAGTGAGAATCTACTCAAATATAGTCAAGTCTAACTCTTTAATTTATTATATTACTATGTGGCATTTCAACAATAATTAAAATGTTATACTCTATGCATCATATGAGTTACATACTAGTTTATTATGCTAATCAATATATGCAAAGTAGAGCCTCCATTCGCATGTATTTTTAAGGATATTTTTATAGTTTAGTCAAAAAAAATTTGCATTTCAATGCTCCCTATTTTAATTCCATGTGAATGGAGGTCCATTTGTAGTTTAGTAAAAAGTATGAGCATTTAATATGAAAGTATTTTTAAGGACATCTTTATAGTTTAGTAAAAATAAGTTCATTACAATATTTTCTATTTTAATTTGACAAGAAAGTTTATCTCGTGAGCCTCTTTGTAGGTTAAAAGACAACAAAAAAAAAAAAACTATAATATGATATTAATATATTAAAAATTCATAAAAATAATATATTATTAATATATTAATAAATTAAACATATATTAATAAAATAATATAGTAATACATTAGTATATATAAATAAATATTTTATAAATTAATAAAATATATTATTTTTTGAATAATTATATAATTAATAAAAATAATATTTTAAAGATGATATATTTTTTAAATAAAAGAATGTACCCTGCACATAGTGTGGTAATATGCTAGTTTAGAGTAAAATGTTGATTGTTGTCTGCATTAGCAGTTGTATTCTTTCCAAAACAGCAAGAGTGTGACACCTCAAATCAATGGATGAGATTTCTATATCTAGGTTTTAATCATACAAAAAAATTACTCTAACTATATTCACGAAATAATATCGCCACGTGCCCCGTCTTGTCCAATTCAAACAGCCCGCATACGGGAGCGTCCCGATCAACCGTCCATTTTTATGCTGCTGCCACGATCGAGCACGCGTATT
The DNA here is from genome assembly GCF_000442705.2 of Elaeis guineensis. Lineage (NCBI taxonomy): Eukaryota > Viridiplantae > Streptophyta > Magnoliopsida > Arecales > Arecaceae > Elaeis > Elaeis guineensis. The sequence continues at coordinate 21,243,539 of NC_026000.2, forward strand.
GACATAGATCCGTGGATTGGGGGCGCGTCCGCATACGCACTTGGGGGCTTCGTCCCTCCATAGCCGTTGCGAGTTCAGCATTAGCTGGCGCGGCTGCCGTCTCGATAACGCGAAGATACGCGCTCTGTCTCTCGCTCTGACCAGCGCCATTCCCGAAAGATCTCCCCCTCAGTGCCGTCCTCGAATTCTTCTCCCCTTCCGTCCTCCTTTCTCTCTCATTCCATTCGATTCTCTACGTTCTTCCGCCGCGTCGCCAATCCCCGGCCGCGCCGTCTCTGGGCTCTCGCTTTCTTTCTTTCTTTCTTGAGGTGCGTAAAACCCTAACGCTCTCGGTTTAGAACCAACGGTTCGGAATTTAGCCGCTCGAACATGAGTTTGAGATGCCTTCTCATGATTGATTTCAACTGTCTGACAAGTTTTGGTTCCGAGTTTTAGACGAATTGCGGGTTGGACTAGTAGAATTCTTTGTTTTCTCTCTTGTCGCTCTCTTGAGAGTTTGATAGCGTAAAGAACTACTCGATTGTTTTCAGTATTTTGAGTTGCTCTTTTGTTTGTGTTCTTTAATGCGTGATAGTTTGTTCCTTGTGGGTGGCAAAATTTGTTTTATTGAAATGATATTTCAGAAAGTTGGTATCTTTGGTTGGGATATTTATTTTGCTCTTTGGCCAAAGTTTTCTGAGTTTATGGTTTAAGAGTATTGATCGAATGGTTTGGTGTGTTTTTGTTTTCTTGGGGTTTCTGCCCAAATTCTCATGTCTTGTCGCAGTTCGTTGGATAAATAATGATGATATCATGAGAAGATCAACAAAACCAGATAAGTCTTACATTATGAACCCGTGATTCAAAATTAGAAGTTTTTGTATGGGAGAGTTCATGTGAAAATGTCAGGAACAAACATTAAGCGGAGTTAAGGAGAAGAAGTTCAGGACTTACCGAGGCTTGTGTTGTTTTACTGATCACTATAAAGCTCAACCTTAGTGTAGTTTGTTTTGTCAGGAAGATTTCATATTGACTAGCCTATTTTTGTCAGATACACGTTAAAGAACAAACGCAAGTTAGCTTACACCTCCTTCAAGCCCCAAAATCAGCTTTCTTGATAACCTGTCATAAGATTTCTCCACATTGATAAAGACCATGTGCAGATTATCTTTTCATTTTGTGGTTCAGACAGTTGCTTGAGTAGGAATATCCATTATTGGCTTTTTTGGCATAAACCCGATTCGATTCTAGGGATTTTAAAAAAAAAAAAAATCTTAAAGAATCACTAGAAGACTCGAAAAAGTGGTCAATCGGTTGGGCAACTCGTTCAATGTAATAGATAAATTTGTCTTTTAGACATGAACTTTCACTTAGTGACATCAAATTTTGCTTATGACAATCCAAGAATAGTCGAAGCTTTGAACTCAAGATTTTTATGTCACAAGTTCAACTTGAAGCACACATTGCACGGACACTGTGTGAGTTCAATCAGGGATGTGTGTTACGGCCATGCGTTTGTATCTCGGTTTCATAAGTTTTCTAGAGAATAAGCCTTAATTCTCATAGACTGCAGCCTCATATTCATACTCATATAGGTGAGTCTCCAAGGGTATCTGCAATAATATATCCTACTATATTTATGGCTTTGATCTTATCAAGAATTGTACTCATACTCAACAGTTGCAGTAATAAGCACTACCATCAATAGGGATAGGCCTAAAGAGATATCTCCTGAAATGCTCCTTCTGATTGCTCAATCAACTTATTTTTACCCATTGAACCTATTTTATAAGATCTCCACTTATATAGGTTGTGTTGCTAGTGAAAGTAATCTAATTTTTAGGTTTAAGCCCCATCCCCCTCAATGTATCTATCACTAAAGCTCTCGAGAGGCTTTTAGTAAAAGGGTTAACAAGGTTTTTCACAGATTTAACAAAGCTAAGTGAAACAACACCATTCTTTTCATGATCTTTGATTATCTTAATCCTAGTTTGTATGAACCTCGATGTTTTGGCATTATGCTTCTTGCTATGTACCCTCATTATAGCTGCTTGGCTATCACAATGAATGGATATAGCCGGTATTGGCTTTTCCATCAAAAAAATATTTAATAGTAGACTCCTTAGCCATTCAGCTTTTTTAGTAGCTTCCTTAAGAGCTACTAGTTCTGCTTCCATAGTCGAATGAGTTATCAATGTATGCTTGGATGATCTCTAAGTGATTGTAACTTCATCCAAGGTGAAAATATAACCATTCATTGCTTTAGTTTGATCACTGTCAGAAATTCAATTTACATCGTTGTATCCTTCTAGGACGTAGGATACCCAGTATAACAGAGACCATAATCAATAGTTTCTTTTAGATATCTAAGTACTCTGACAAATGCACTCCAATGAGTCTAGTTAGGTCGAATGGTATATCTATCAAGTCTTCCTACCGTATATGCTATATCTCCTAAGTTCTATGTCCTGTCATCGGTCTGACTTAGACTGGATGTCACAACTTTGGCTTGAGCTTGTTGGACGGTGGGTGCTTTATATAACACTTCACCTTATCCTTCCTGTGGCGGCACTGTTTTGCAAAATGTCCTAGTTTGCCATAGATATAACATACCCTTTTTTCCTTCTGGATCTTAGGTTTAGGTGGATTTTGATTCTTTTTTTATTTTTTGTATTTATTTTATCTTTCAACGATATTGGCTTCATCAACCATGTCATCCTTAGAGGTCTTTATATCTAGAGATCTATGTTTTTTCTTTATTTGAATAGAGACCATTAAAGTATCTAGACTTGGATATTCTTTCTTATATTTGAGAGAGTTGAAAATTATTTCATGAAAGAGGCAGCTTATCAATAATGGCGGAAACTTGTAGCCATTCATCAAGATGGAATCCCTTGGCAATGATCCCTTGAGCAAGATTCTATAGTTCATGAACTTGCTCAAGGATCAAATGGCTATCAACCATTTTATAATCAAAATATTGACCAACAATATATTTTTCAATCCTGCACCTTCTTTACCTTATTTTCTTTCTAAGGACTTCCAAAGTTCTTTTGAGGTCCTTATGTTAATGAAAACATCATAAAAAGGATCGGACAGATAGCTAGGAATACGTCCATGATAGATATAGTCATCATGGAGAAATTTGGTCAAATATGACTCTTGGTTTTGATGAACAAGACCTTCTCCTACAACAGAAGTATCCTCCATGACTACATAGTAGAGGTCTAAGGCAGTAAGCTAGTACATCATTCGGCTTTGCCACCTTTTAAAGAAATAGCCATTAAATTTCTCAGATTTGAGAGAATTATCCTCAATAGGAGCCAGAGGGTAAAAAGAGATCAAGAGTTTCTCTAAAGAATATTGGAAATTAAGGATAAAAGAACGTGGCAAAATCTTATTACTGGAGCACTGCAAAACAGTCCGATCACTAGTTTGATAGGATCCGAGGCTTGCTAGGCATTGATCTTTAGAGAAATTCCAGCCACCCTCTTTTCAGCATGGGCTTCAGGCTCGGTTTCTATTCAAGATACAACGGACCCGATCTACTAGAGGTGCTATGATTCGGTTGATCCTCATTGAACTCATAGTTGGTCAAAAGTTACCCAAATAAGAAGATAGAAAAGAGGGAGAATATAATTGAAAGAAAAGAGAATAAAGTAGTTTCTTATTCTCGAGCTACTTTAGATGAGAGAAATAGATGTTGTGTCCAATGTGGGAGACTCTTTTTATAAGCATCCAAAGGTGTAACCCCTATACAAGTCCATTAAGACCCATTACCACTCAAATAAAAATAGTCCAATAACTCTCCTCCAACGGTCAAAAAAAGGGTTAAAATTTTACATAAAAAATCATAACAATTAAAGTATTTAATATATATACTAAATATTTGAAACGGTCAAAAAATCTTTGAATTTTAATTCCATATCTAACAATCTCATCATTCATTAGGTTGTTAAGATATTAACAATTATAAATGTAGAAATCTAGGGTGTACTTTTTTGTTCCCCTGAAAGAAAAATAAATTAGTCCAAGAACAACCCAATCTAGACTAACCCAAATTGATGTAGAATTACAGATTTTTACTACTTGTTGATTATCTGCAATCTTAATAAATTCTTTTTTTTATTTCTTATGTTAAATATTAGATAGATATTTTAACTAAAATATATTGCAAACAGAAAAAAATGATTCACAGTTATCTTTAGATTTAAAAACAATCAGATGCTTTTCCTGCTACTATTTTGATGTGAGTGGTGGTGGTGGTGTTAGTAGTTATATAAGTGAGGATTCACTTTTTAGGCAAAATGATGTAGTTACCTTTCTGGAGGCATTAATCTATATAGATTCGTCTGTTGTAGGAATGTAAAAACCAGTGTTGAGATTAACTTCAGGTTTTGTGTACTTTTGATCTAGAGCTTAGCTAGGTTTTTTCTTCTTGTCCTTTGAAGTTGGAGCGAAGTCTAGTATTGATTTATTTTTAGATTAGGAGTTCTGAGGTGAGAAACTTTACAGCTTCAATTCAAATGGGAGGACATCCAAAAGAATCATACTTTGATTGTGCATTGAGTCTGAGAAATTTTGATTACATTAGGATTTGGTTGCATATGCTTGAAAAGTGACAAGTTTAAGAACAATGAAATTTCAGTTTACACCCTGGTTTTGTCCCCTCTTTTGTTTCCTTTATGGTGGATTTAGCATTTAAACTATCCTTTTGGGCTCAAGGACTTGCCAATTATTTGTCCATGGACTTAATCGACCCTTGCCTTTTGCTCTGTGAAAATTTTGGTTTGAAATCATATCCACTATCTTTATTCTGTTAATATATGATTTTGAACATGAGGGACCCGTGTCCACCATATTTTTTCTGAAAAATGTAAAGTCAAATCATATCTATTCCTCGTGCTATCAATCTGATGTATGGTAGATTCTATTTCACTTTTGAAGTTGTGTTTCTTTTTTTTTTTTCAAAAGTTTGATATTTTAATTGAAATATCTGGTGGCATATGTGTCTAGGTATTTGCAATTTCCTGCCTTCTTTCCTCATATTCCTCTTTACCATCCATTTCAGATGACTTGGACCAGAAACAATGGCAACTATGCTTCATAATGCTGATCTGAAATAGCTGGTTAAGATCTATATATGTTTACCGATTGGACCTTCCATTGTATGAAGTCCCAATTATTACTAGCAGAGAACCATTTCTTGGATAAGTGTGAGATAATTATATACTATGCACATATATTTTACTATTTTAGTGCAAACTGAACTTTATCCCTTTGTAAAACCTAATATAATGTTTTGTCATATGCAATTTAAAAACAATTAGTTGCAAATTTCCAACCTCCACTATTTTATAAAAAGAGAGCCATTACTGAGCAATCATTACTTATTGAGAATCAAACATATGCACAAACCTCAACAACATGCAATATACACATCTTATTTGGTGTGTGCTTGAATCCATCATGTTTGGATGCAATATATGCTCTTTGCAGGTTGATGACTAAATAATCTGATTGGCATTTAGAGAAAATATATACTTCCAAACACTTTTATTGTAGCATAATGTTGGGGTTTGGTAGTACTCAGCGAAGCATGAGACAAGCTCTAGGAGCATTAAAAGACTCCACAACAATTGGATTGGCAAAAGTGAACAGTGATTACAAGGTTGTTAATTCTGCATATTTTGGTCAATTTTTATCAATGTGCATTTTCTTTTCCCCCCCCAATATGGTCTTTAGTCAGTCAATAACCCTACTTTATATGCATTCTCACCAGGAACTGGATATTGCCATTGTCAAGGCCACTAACCATGTGGAACAGTTGGCAAAGGAGAAACATATGCGCAGTTAGTCCTATTTCTCTTCATGCCCATTCTTTGCACAATATCGCTTAGAGGAATTTTTTAGTTATTCTGGGTTTCTGCATTTCAAATGTCAAAGAACATTGATCTTGGTCCTCTAGTTACCTTAAATATGCTTACAATGATTAACAAAATTTCTTTTACAGCTATTTTTCATGCTGTATCGGCTGCAAGACCTCGTGCTGATGTTGCATATTGCATCGATGCTCTAGCTAAACGGCTCTTCAAAACATCCAATTGGGTTGTATGTTCTGTTAACTGGTCTTGCTGAATAATTTTGTATGTATTCTGTTAGGAAGGAATTTAGATTATGGATTACCAAATGAATTCCCATGTAATTTTAGTTCCTTGGCATCTACAATTTTTCTATGTGACATCTAAACTATGCCAGGATCTTCATTTTGCATGACTTGGGATGGATTATGGTTCATACAAACTTTTTCACATGGTTTGAAATGGATTTATGCATATTTACTCACCAAAAGAGTCACTAAGAGATGTTTCTGTTTTATTGATGAAGTTAATTACTTGAATCATGGAATAACTATGTGATATAGCAACAGAGGCAAGGTTGAACCTGCATTGTGGAAATGAAATTGAATCGCAAGTTAACATGCATGAAGGATAAAAGAGAATTGTCACTTTTTTAAAAAAAATAAATTTCCATCAGAAAATCAATGAGTCATCAATGATTTAAGTATTTTTAGTGGTTGAAAACTACAAGAAAGTTAGAATAGCAGCATTCAGACTGTTGATATAAAGTGGGGCCTATATGAGAAGGTTTAATATATGCTTCATCTCCTTAAAAGAGGGATACAAGTACTTTCTTTAATGACTAGAGTCATCTGCAGTGGTAGACAAGTTCAATCATGCTAATGCAGATGGGTCACTTCAGACTTCAAAACACTGATGGTAAGTAACTTCCACATTCTTATCTGAATAAGATTTCATTTTTTTGGGGTATCAGTATGGTCACGTGTCCATGATTAGTTAAATAGAATGGAAGCAAGGATGAAGTGGAGTTGTGATTTTAAGAGTATTTTATGATTTGCCCTGGCCTAAAGACTTCAACATTGAAGTTCACAGTGATCCATTGGCGAGAAGGTTAGACAGACTGGGGATGTTAATGTTGAAAATACTGAAGTAGCAGGTGATCAGGTTAAATATAGTGAATTCTTTAGAGCTTAATAGTTGGGAGCTCTTGCTTATGATCCAACTTCAATATCTTGTTCCCATTCTTGCAGCTATTTTCTAATGGACGAATTTTTCTATCATTTGCTTCCATAATTTTTCAACATGATCTTGCTGTAACATGATTATCCGAACTCTGTTGTTTGGTAATTTTTGAATCTTAAGACAACCTGAAGTGACTTGACTGCTCCAGCACTAGGCCTTATGTACGTACGATTATGCCCATTAAGGATAAAGTCGTTGAGATAGAGGAATCCCTTGCAAAGATAGTGGTCCAGATTTGTTTTGGAGTGTTGAGAGAGAGAGAGAGAGACCTAATATAAGATAGAGATAGGTTATAATAGCTGATTTAGCAAATTTTGTTTTGACAGTGAATATTACTCTTGATAGGAATGAATAGGACCAAGGATTTGCGAGCGTGATCTAAAGAGAGATAGTGAGGCTTGGTTGGTTGGTTATGTGAGTCAAGTCCAAAGATTTGGATAATTACTTTCAGGAATTTAACAAATTGAATGCATGAAGAGAAATATGAACCTGGTCGATCTGTCAGGATATAGTGATCCTCAGTGGGATTGTTGTCTATGGTTAGTTGGTAAACCAGAGAACTTTTTCTTTTCTTCTTTTGGCATTTTAGGTTGTCATAGTCTCATAGTTTTGGAAAAATACAGACCTACATTTCCAACATGGTATCAAATTGTAGGATTTGGATCATTTTTTGAACAATTTTGTAGAAAAAGTCAGTGTTTGTACAAATCAATAAGAAAAGTACATTGGATTCTTATGGAGACTCTTTTTAAAAGGTTGTTGACAGACAAGTCATGCTATTCAATGGAGTTGGTTGTCATAAACTGGACAACTACAAATTTTGACTTCTTATTACTGAGTTCATGACATATTCTTTATTATGCTTAAATGCGATTAGACAATGACTTAATTGCAAAAATTGATCATGGCACATGTTTTTGGGCCCCCACCTGTATAGCAATGTATGGATATTGCTGACACCATGGCCCATGAACAAGATATTTGCCATTTTTGGAGAATGATCTTCTATTTAAATAATAACTACAAAAACAAAGTCTTATTCCAAGTATTTATGTCAAACATTAAGAATTCTTATGTACTTTCAATTTGAATTAAGGGGATATCCTCCTTCATTGTCGTCTTTTTCAAACCCTTCATCAGAAAACCTGTTCATTGCATTCTAGCCTTCTGCTCTCCCTACTGTAAACTTTTAACACAAATCTGAGCTGTCCTCTTATTGCCGTTTCCAAAATCTTTCTTGTGCATGCATATACCATATCTGTCATACTTTTCACTAGTATATTTTCAGCTAGTGCAACTTTCTTCTTCAAGCTACTTTCTTCCAAAGTCTGAACCCTATGTTGTTTCTCCTAACATATGTCCTAGTATTTTTCTTGGTACTCTTGATGTGCAGTCTGCTCCAGCATTAGGTCAAAAAAAAAAAAAAATCAAAATATCAAAATATCAGAGAACATTAAAAAAATTATAGAAGACTAAAAGTGGTCATGAAAATGATTATTATATTAAAATGTGATAAATTCTTTGGGACCTTTGGGTATACTATTTTCACTAGTTACATACTGAACTGGTTAAAAACTATAATTTGTTAACTGGGAAAGGTAAAATTCATATTCTGCATCATTTTATGGTATAATACATCATTTATTATTTAGTGACAATTGAACACGTGACATTGTTAATATTTATTAAATTTATGTTCTAAGATTGCCTAAACTTAAAATAAATGTATTTTTCTGAGGTTCTATCAAACCCATTATCAAAGTCTTCACATTTGTCTCAAAAGTTACAAATTTCGAGTTTACATTCTACAAAATGCTCATCAGAATTCAAACAAAGGAATAAATGGTCAAAGAGCCCTACAATTTTCCACTTTGTTCCTTCAAGTCACTTTTCTGTGAAACTTCGAAGTTGACCTGGATTCAGACTGGTTCAAGCCAAAAACAAAATGTTTTGGTTTTGGTTTTGGTTTTTGAGTTTCTGTCAGAACTTGTAACCAGTATTCCAATCCATACAGCAGTGAAATTTTTATTATGTCACAAAATTCTTTTCAATAAACATCATCCCATAGCCCGTAGGCATGTCTACTTGCTGTGTCATGCTAATTCTACCAGAAATGTTGACTACGACGTGTCTTCTTCTGTATGGCATGCTCAGGAAACCGAAAAACATTGAAATAGGGTATCTCTTGGCCATCTATTTTGTAGATGTGCTTATTGTCATACCTTACAACAACTTCGGCATGGTAGTATATTGACTATCAGTTTAGACAAGATCTTATCTCCATGATAGTGGATTACAAGCTATACATCTCCAGAATGGTATGTCTTTGGGAACAATATCTCTGACATGTACCAGTCACTTCTTTGATAGTTCGAAGTCATTTGCAAAGACAAGTCTGAATAGTGTTTGCAATCATTTGTTTCTGTCTTGATGGGTGGTTTTGTTGGCATGCATTTATGATCATGTTTTTTTGGTTCACGTTAAGACATGACAAACGAAGTTGTATGATGTTCTTTAAGAAATGGCTTTTGGCATTTATCTCAGATGTGAGCATCACTTTTGGACACATGCAAAGCATTTACATGTCTGAAGACTATGGTAGACTTGATATGTTGACTTTGAAAATAATTGGTGAATTGTGACTATCTATTTTAAAAATGTGAAATTTTTTCGGTGTTGTACGTGAACCTTGTATATATAAACTTATTGTTGCTTGCTTGTATGAAACAACAAAGCAAAGGTAGGAGTATGATTATACGTGGAAGCTGTTCCATATGTATTCTTTTTTAGATGGAACCTATATACCAGCTCAGGAAATTTTTTTTTTTTGTTTAATATTTTTGATATCATGCTGACTAAAAGTATGTTGTGGAGCTAGTTGTAGACAACAATATATTAATTTGACTGCTTATAACAGATAACACTATTTGCAATATACGTTGAAGCCCTATTATTGTTGTTCCTAGCTTATTTGTAGTCTGCTTACTTCCTTAATTTCAATCAGGTTGCCTTAAAAACTTTGATTGTTATACATCGTGCTTTGAGAGAAGTCGATCCCTCATTTCGAGAAGAGTTCACCAACTGTACCAGGTGCAGAGGTCATATGCTAAATCTATCACATTTCAAGGATTATTCAAGTCTAAGTGGTACTGTATCTTATATTCTGTAAAATTTTATGCTTAAAAGTTAATTTGTCCCTCATTTAAGAGCTGATAATTCCATCATTTTTTTCCATCACTTGTGCCACCTCTCCGTCAATTGCTTTTTGTGTGAGAAGATTACTTAAATTTTACAGTGCAGGATCCATTATCTAACAATTAGTTAATTAAAAATAACATTGGTATGTATATTGGAGGAAAAACAAACTGTTCCTGATGTGTATGCATTTTTTCTGTTTATATTTTGCTCTCAAGCATGGGATTATTCTGCTTGGATTCGAACATATGCTCTGTATCTAGAGGAGCGGTTCGAGTGCTTTCGTAAATTGGAGTATGATGTTGAGACAGAACACTCTGTAAGTGGCTGGAACTTTGCATTTAGATTTCTTCCGCATGGAATTCTTTTTGCTTGAATGCGCGTATTAAGCAGGCACTTACTTTCCTTATTCTTTCCCTTATTGGTGCCTTTTTTCTTGGAAAAAGGAAATATTGACATTTTCCCCATTGAGCATCATAATGACTGGATAAATGACATGCATTCCTGGAGAATCTAGGTTAGATCTGATTGGATTCTGTTATATGAGACTTGGAGAAATTCTCAATGACTAAATGAAAATTCCAGAAATCAGATCCTGATATTAAAGCTATTTCATTTTTGTTGTAATTTAGGTTCAGCTTCTTGGTCATCATGGTATATATTTGTCTTGGCATGCAAAAGTGTAATGTAAAACCCTCATCACTAGGATAGTTCATGAAATGGGAAATAACGATGTGTTTGTAAATCCAGTTTTGTGCTCAACTTACCAGGAATTGATGCTTTGTCAACAGAGAACTCTAGAACTTGACACTGTTGACTTGCTTGAACAATTACCTGCTCTGCAACAGCTTCTTTTCCATCTGCTTGGCTGCGAGGTAATATAGTTGAAGGTAGCTTGTGATTACTTTTGATCTCATGCATCATTTCATTATATCTATTTCATTCTTTCTAAAATAAATTATGCATTTCTGTAAATCCAGAAGTTTGGCTCCTCTGTTATACCTTTCTCTTATTTTTGTAGAACATTTACTTTTTCCTGTCTTTGCAGCCTGAGGTATCAGCTGCACGCAATAGCATGATCAGATATGCACTTTCAATCGTAAGCAGCAAATATATGCATAATGTTTTTCTGGTTTAGTTTACTTTTAAGCTTTGAAATGTCTCTAACATCACTCTTTGTTTAGATTGCTAGTGAGAGTGTTAAGATATACAGTGCAATTAATGAAGGGATTCTAAATATGGTTGACAAGGTAGGTTGCTGCTCTTTTATGGTACACTTGTTCATTATGAATATGCATACTAATAGTGCATCTGTGACAGTTCTTTGAGATGCCATGTCTTGATGCCATTAGGGCACTTGAAATTTATCGAAAGGCAGGGCATCAGGTACATATCAATTTTCAGTTCCTATATATTTTGATTTAACTATGACTGCTGATGTAACTGTTATCATAAAAACATTTTTCTATTTATTGTCCATTTGGCTGTAGGCGGAGAGGTTATCTAAGTTCTATGAGATTTGTAAGGGTCTCGATGTGGGATGGGGGAAAAATTTTATTAAAATTGAACCGGTTAGTTTTTTCTTTTAAACACCAAATTGGCGGTTTTCTGTTCTTTTTTTTTGAATTTTAATGCATAATAGTTCTAGAGATATTTGTCCTCTTCTAATATGGCAGTGCTCTTCCCTTTTGTTTTGGTTTATCCATCTGCAGCCACCTGCATCACTTACTGCAGCAATGGAAGAGTATGTGAACGGTGCACCATGCACTTCACCTCCTAATTGGAATATGGTACATACGTCAACTGCTTCCTTTCTTATTCATGCTCTAGAAAAATATAGTACGTGGGCAGAAAATTCTCTGGCTTGCTTATGATGCGGGTAGGAGTTTTAGTGAAACCTTTTTATTATTATTTTACATGCTCCTCTGTCTACTCGAACTGGTGTCACTTTGATTCTGATTTTGTTACATTGGGTTTAATTAATGCAAAGCTTTTGTCTTAAATGCTTCAATATTTAGTATAAGCTTATCTTGTGATGCAATTTACTCGTGTTCCCCACTTAAGGTGTACTTATTTTGGAATCTGTTACTTAAATAATGTTTCTGGCGAGCCCAAGGACATGATCCTCATATTGATGGTTGCTCATATTGTTTTTCGGCAGCAAATCATACAGATCCCTCCATGTTTAGATATGCAGAGAAGTTATGGATTTTGCTTCTTGAATTTGTTGGGAATTATAAATTATTGTAAGCAATAACTTGGGAATGCTTCTATGCTAGTTGGACATTATGGGTGCTACATAAATATGATGCATTTTGTCAATTGCTTTAAGGGTGGTAATTTTTCCTTGATACTCTTCCTGTATGGACATATAATGATAAAGATATCCTTATCAGGTAGTCAATGACAGTGGAATACCTCCCAAGGCCCTGTTGGCCATTGAGCACAACAAATTGAAAGATGATCATGAGAAGTTCGAGCCAATCCCAGCACCAACCCCTGCAACACCTGAATCTCCTACAGCTGAGACTACCGAAGCTCCAATAACTGATCTCTTGGTAAGCAGTTAAATATCCAATGCACTTGAGTAAGTTGATGGCTAAAACTATTGCTTTGTCTGGTTTTGATCCACGCTATCACATATAGGATTTGGATGATTTCGACCAGGATGCAATAAAATTGGAAGAGGAAAATGTCCTAGAACTTGCAATCATTGGTGATGGTAGGTTAAAGTGGTATTTAGTAATTAAATTATCTGTAAATGGATGATCCTCATTTTTTGTTGATTTTTTTCTCTTTATGCCAGATAATTTGAAAAGTACAAATACTTCTAATCTTCCAAGTGAAACTACTGGATGGGAGCTTGCACTTGTTGGTGCTCCTAGTTCCAATAACAATGCTGTTGCAGAGAGTAAACTGGTAAAGCTATATTCACATCAGAAAATTAGTCAAAGCGTACCTTGTTGTATCTCTATATCGATAAAAGTATTCTCTTTCAAATCTGTGGATTGGATTAGTCACCCTAGATGTGTGTAAATCATTGACTTTGCTTTGCTCGACAAGGGTGCTGCCTCGTTTAACTTAGATAGTTGTCAACAGATCCCTTCGAATGTATTTTCGTATGTATTTTCGTATTTGCCTAGTTCTTTTACATTCCAATTGATCTGATTATTTTCTTCATCTAACAGGCTGGTGGGCTAGACAGGTTGACCCTGGACAGTTTATATGATGATGCAATTGCAAGAAGAACAAATCATGGTGGGATCTACCACATGGGTCAGATGGTGATGAATTCCTCCAAGGTACTTCAATACCCCCAAAATCCTTTATATGCCTCCACCACTATGGCATCACCTGCCAGTGTGCAGATGGCTGCAATGGCCCAGCAACAAGCATACATGATGCAACAGCAGCAGCAACCATTGGGACAGGATGGCACCAATCCCTTTAGCAACCCATTTGAAGCACCAAGTGTTCCATCTTACACTCCCCATAATCCATACACAGGCTGCATGTAATATGGATTAAGGTTTGGAATTACAAGAAGAGAGTTTGACGCTCAATAGTGAAGAAAGTGTACTCAGTAGGCTCAAAGATGTGAATAAGCAGGGTGGTGTTTGTTTAGTCATCTCCTCGTTCTTCATATGTTTCCATCAAATTGTGGTCTGTTTTTTTGTGTATCCTCCCAACAGTTGCAAATTAAAGCAGAGCTTATCATACAATCTCATAGTTGATTCCTTGTAGGTTATAGACTTTGATATGTAATTCTGAGCTGTGCTTGGAATTCGCTAGTTTAAGAACGGAAGACATGGAATAGATTCTTAGATAAGGATTGCAGAATTTCAAGAATTGAGGATCGACGTGCCTCAACTGAGTCTTAATACCAAATTAATTGGAGATTGGATGCATAATTCTTTTTTTCCACCCCGCTCTTTTTACCACCATACTTTGCAAAAAATGTAGCGATATTAAATCTTTCATTATTATTTTATTCTATGTGATTTTCGATCTATCTTTATTCATCTTTCTTTAAATATATTCAAATGACTCTTTCATATTGGTATATCACTCGGTTAATGTTACACATGTTCAAATTATCTAGTCATCCTCTTAATTTATCCTCAATTAGTGCTATGTTTATTTTTTTACTAATGACTTCATTCTTATTCTATATTTTCATGTATTACCCTACTTTCATCACAATATTCTCATTTTGGCAACGATAATTATATATATATGTTTTCTAAATGCTCAATATTCTATACTGTAATACATAACCTTGTTGTCTGATAAATTTTTTCTTTTAGCTTAGCAAGTATTCTATAATCACATGATATCTTACTTGTATTTTTTCATTTTATCCATCCTATTTTAATTCTTTGGATAATATTCTATTCAATCTTCTATGCTTTAAATAATCAATCCTAAATACCAAAAATGATCCCTTTGAGGAGCTTCATGACCCTTAATTTTTACTCCATTTTTATTTTTATTTCTAATTTTAATAAATTATATTTTATATATTTTGTTTTGATTCTACTTAACTTGAAACTTGGAGACTTTATTGCACTCCTCTATAATTTCAACTTGCAACTAACTCCCAGCTTAGTTTGATCCATTAAAACTATATCATTCATAAATAGCATGCACCAAAAAATATCTTATAAATATACTTAAACAACTCATTTATAATCAGCATTAAAGGATAAGAACTACAAGCACATTCTTGGTATAAACTTATTACAGCCACAACTTACTAGTATTACTATTAGTAGCTTTTATACTAGTAACCACTACTTTATACACATCCCTAATCATATTAAGATATCGAACAGAAGTTATTTTCTTTAATTTCCGACACCCACCATAATAGTTCTCTTAGAATTCTATAATATGCTTTCTTGAAATCAATAAAATCATACACAGATTTGATCTCTTTTCTCTGCATTTCTGCATCAATCTTCAAAAGAGCAAAATAACTTCCACAATCGACTTTTCTAGCACAAAATCAAATTCAGTTTTTGATATCTTTATGTCATACCTTAAATTGTGTTCAATCATCCTCTCTCAAAGTTTTATAATATAGCTCAAAAGTTTAAAACATGATAGTTAAAATAATTTTGAATATCATCTTTTTTTTATAAATCGATACAATAGTACCTTTCCTTCATTCATCAAGCATTTTCTTGGTTTTTAAAATTTTATCACATAAATAGTCAACTAAGTTACTCCCATATTACCGAAATATACTTTTGAACCTTAACAAAAATTTTGTTAGTTCCGACTTTTTTTTTTTTTTTTTTTCTGTTTTCTCCTTTTCATAGATTCCTTTATCTTATATACTATAATTCTATGTATATACATGAAATTTTTATTCCCAATGAAATTAGTAATGCATCCTAAATCATTTATATGATTTTTGTTGAATGGTTTATTAAAATAACTCCTCTATCTTTTTTTGATCTCGTCATCTTTAATTAAATTTTTTTATTTTTTATCTTTGATTTATTTAACTTGAGATGAGTCTCTGTTGGATGTATGCTCTAGAAGCTAATCTTGGTTGATATATTTCATATATCTAGGACATGATTTTATACTTATTGGGCAGTTATATTACCATTCATATTTATATGTCCATGAATCATCTAAGGGTTTAACAAGATGATGACACATATTCTCAAAGAGTTGAGAATTTGAGATATATGTCATTAATAGTTAATTTCTAAATTGCTCCTGATAATAAGATCATCATAGGGATGGTGATTGATCCGGATAGACCAGTGCACGGATCGCTTCCTTCGGACAGATGGATCTCGAGTCTGCAGTGTAGAGACACTGGAGCGAGAGTGTAGGTGGTTGTTAGAGAACAACTAGTACTAAGCGTGATCAACACGAGAAGTCACATAGATGTCTGCTCACTCGTTAGTGACTTTCTCGATGCTACAGTTGTATGACTGATCTTTTGATCTGAAATGGCACTATTACTCGCAATAAAGCTGTTGGAGTTTGACTGACACATCAATATGGATCTTAATGAGCCCTTGTAGTGGATGTTGGCGATAGTTGGTCCACTATAGGAGTGGGGTGTGCATCAAGATGGAATCTATCGATCCTGGCAGAAGGGAGTAGTCCTATGAAATTTAAGAGGCTAAGTTCTTAAGTCTATGGTCATAGCAGTGTGATTGGTAGAAAAGAATTTTCATAGAATCACATATGGACTCGAGCTGATTGAATTTATTATATGATCGATGTTGAGGTTTGACGATTCATCCATGACCTGCCATCTGGTCAGGACTCACAATAAAGAGACTGTATCATGTATTAACTGCATCTAGAGATTCATCTTTTATTCTACTGGATTGTCACTATATGCTGTTAGGTGTCACTGGTGGATTATGAGACTCACAAGCATCATCTTGATGATCAATGATCCTTGATGGGCAGAGTTGGAACTGTTTTAACCCATTGAAAAGAGTTTCAATGATATTGTGATAGAGATCACAATATATCTCACTACCAGACAAAATAGAACCTATAGGGTCATACACAAAAGAGGCTTTTGACTGATCAGATGATTGAATTACGATTATGAATCGTAACAGGATTTGATTATCAATTTGATTGATAATTGATCCAATGCAAATATTGTATTATGTAACTCGCTAAAGAGTTAGTGAGTTATAAAAAGATTAATTAGCAATAGGATTGCTAATTGGCTCAATTTGATTGAGCAATAGGACTTGCATCAAGTCTAATTAAATAAGATTTAATTTGATTTGATATGGGTTTGTTTTAATCAATCCCAACTGGATTATAGAATAACCCCAAAATGATTGGAGGATTAGTCCCAGTTGAATTAGGATTTGGGTTTGACTCAATTTCTAATTAGACTAGTATTTAAACATAAATATAAGAATTTCTATTTGGACTAAAAATTCTCATATTCATAAGTGCACCAAATTCTAATTGGATTAGGATTAAAATTGAATTTGACTCAAGCACCAAAAAGAGTCCAATAGGACTAGAATTTCTCCTCCAAATAGATGACATAAAATCTAAATAGTTTGGACTCCAAATCAGATTTGAATTTTCATCTATTTGAGTTTAATCTGGTCCTAATATGATTAAGATTGGTTAGAATTTATTTTATTTAAAACGGCCACCTAATAGAGTCCCATGTGATTTAAAACTTCCTTTTTCATGTGCCAAATTATATCCTATGCCAAATCTATTTTGGACGCCACATCCAACCAATTTTTAACACCTTATTTCTTTTTCTTTTTAACATGTAAGGAGTATGAAACCTCCCGGTTCCCATGTAAAATATGGATGTGAGATCTGGTTGTGGGGTGGTGACAAAAATTCAAGAATCCTACTTGTTTTGGACTCTTGATTCCTATCCAATTTCAAACTCCCTATTGGCCTATAAAAATCCAGCATATGGGATGATTTTTGTGAGGATTATCATCAGGTTTCAATGCCCAAAAAACCAAAGGAGGCATGCATCAAAAATAGAGGAGGAGAGAGGGTGCGGCGTGCATGGGTATGGTGTGAGGTTTGTTTTGCTTTGATCCTTTCTTTCTTGCAACAACCAAGAGTTAATTGTTAGGACATCCTCTTCTCTATCTCTTGTCCATGTTTAGACACGGATGTCTTCTCTTCTTCTTGTGTAAAAGTTGGACAAAAATTCTTATATCTCTATTGTAGAGATTTGGTGCATGAACTTTAAAAAGAAAAGAGAAAAAAGGTTCTTCTCATGATCTCTAGCATAGAGATCAAAATCCTCCTACATCTTCTTGTTCTCTAAGAGTGTCTTGAGAGAAAATAAGATTTTCAATCATCAAGATACGATCTCTGCAAGAAAACTAGCACTTCGATGAGATCAAAAGACTTCTGATCAGATCAGAGTCTCGTGTGGATATCCATAGAGATCGGATGCTTATGCGACTAAAAGGGACCTTCGAAAGACATCCATGATCATCAGTTCGAGGTGAAGATTAATCTATATCAAGATATATTCTTAATTTATTTTTTTCTATTTAATTTTTATATCCAAATCTTATCTCACATATGATGATCCTATTTATGGTTTGAAGATTTAATCTAATGCATGCTTAGATTAAATTAGATTTAATCTGAAAATTTTTAAAATTTTATTGTGTACTTATTTTGAAAAATCATGCGTGCATAAAACTATAAAACTCCAACGGTGGTACCAAAGCCACGTCATATGCATGAGATTAAGATTTAGATTTAAAATCTGTAGAGAAAAATTTCAGATCTGAAAGATTTTGATGTTGTTTTGACATAAAGTTGCTCTAGCATAACTTCTTATACTGTATGATTGTCCTAGAACAATGTTAAAATTTTTAATTAAATTAAATTTTTAGATCTAATTTTTTTCAGTATATATGTGATATATATTTTGTTATTTAGATTTGAAAAGAGTTTCGAGATCTATTTTATTTCATATATATGATATATGAAAGCATGTTTAGGCCTGAAATTTATTTCTATGATCTGAACTTATTTATGTATATGATACATATGTATATGCATGATCTGAAATTATTTCAAGATCAAAATTTATTTTTCATGTAAAGAATTTAGATCTAAAAATTTTGATTTAAGATTTGAAATTAGTGTTTGTGCATGGGAGATTAGTCATGGGTAGATCAAATTAGGTCATTTAATTGGATTACATCATAAAATTTTTGATTTGATAATGTTTGGTCTAAATCGATTTAGTTATTGATCAAACTGAGTCAAGTATTAATTAAGGTGAGGTCAATAGAGCCTAAGACTCATAATGCATAATTGCTTGGTGGTTTGATTTAGCCCATGCCAATTAAATCAGTCATATGATGACTGATTAGATGAAACCTAAATTCAAATCTCTCCATAAATATTAAATCCAAGATCTTCCATCATTGTAGATGCGCGGGTGTGCTACCGACATTAATTATTTTCGACTGGTCACAATGGTTCAGTTATATCAGGAACACGCAACTACTCTATTAGCAAAGAGTTACATCAAGGTAAAGATAGGATTGGGCCTAATAACTGTTAGGTGAGGGACCCAATGATGGTTTTGTATTTATTTGTGAACGAGGGGTCTGACTTAATTAAGAAGTGCGGACAATAACTGTTAGGTGAGCCTATATGACTTAGAGATCAAATCACTGCAACATGCTTAGAGAAGCATCTGGATAAAGAGTTGTCCATGCATCGATATTTATTTATGTTACCAATAACTGTTAGGTGAGGTGCACGGTATAGGTGGAACCGCAGCACCCACTAGAAACTTAATTATCGCGTTAGAATTTTTATTTCTCCATCCGGAGAGTGTGGGAGATCTGATAAAATAGTGAGAGTTTCTTTTTGCATCTAAAAATTTTTAGAGTAAATTATAAAAATAAGTATAAATATTTAATTAGAATCTTTGCTCTTTGCTGTTCATTGTGTCAGCTTCCAACCTTCTAGCTTGAATCTTAGATATCAACCAATTAATCGAAATCGATTACATAGACTGGCTCACAAACCTAAAAATTATTCTTAATTTTAAAAAATTAAGCAATATACTCTATCGGATTATTCTAATATTAACAACTGATCCAACCTATAGTCAACGAGCTATACTTGATTAGTGGATGAAAAATGACAATAAAGATAGGTGCTATGTATGAGCACATGTTTACTACCAACGATACGTTGATTCATCCATAAGTATTGTGAGATGATCAGAGTCGCATAGTGCATCTGATGCATGATGGGCAGTCAGTCTATGATCATTATTTGATAATAATAAAGGACATTAAGGAGCTTAAAAAACTTAACATGATCATGCACAAAGAATTACTTATGGATTTGATCTTGCGATCCTTGATTAGTTTATATAGGTAGTTTATTGTAAACTATCATATGAAAGACCATCATGGCATCTTATTTGAAATGATCACAGTGTTGATAATAAAGGAACCTTGAAAGAGTTCATAGGTAAATACCTGGAGAGCCTAAAGAAATAAAGACACACCTAGAGTAGGCATGTCAAGATTGTTCAATACTGTCCTTACGATTTTTTTTTCTTCCGATTGAGTTTTAGACTCTAGTGTAGAGTCGATGGAAATATAGAGGACTGAGAAAGTAATCCTTAAATTGACTATAGGGCAACAGTTGCTGCTATGGCCATGGGCATCTGTCTTTTGTGATTATCGTTTGAATTTAGTTCTTAGAGACAGTCTCTATCATTTACATGGTAATGCATATATGAACTTAATCGAGTAATCAATGAATGCCATTGGATCTGAGAGATCCAAAATTGAGATGAACTTTAAAGTATATATGGACCCTTAGACTAAGTCATATTGGAAAAAAATGATTAACAAGCTGAAGAAATATAGGTTTGGACTCATTGACCGTTGAGTCAAATCTAGTTTGTGCATCATCTCTTTGAGAAAATATGACCAAACTACTCTTGTGGGATAAGAGAAAAAAGACCACTGAGATATTTATCTTTGTACACATTTGATGTGTGTAGTCCTTGTGATGTATTAACCAAAGAGTTGTCTCTACTTTGTTATTTTTATCGATGATTAATCATGGTATAGGTAAGTATATGAGATACAAATCTAAAATTTTTGAAAGGTTCAAAGAATTCAGATGTAAGTATAGAAGTAAATTGAAAAATTTCTAAAGATACTTTGATCGGATCGAGGATGCAATATTATTGAAAAAAATTTCTCAATTATCTCATAAAATGATATTATTTAATATTAGACCCGTCTTAGTAAATCTCAGCTCAATGAGATAAGAAGAGTCAAGGGATTATATGAGATATGATCTGATCCATAATGAACTTCACTGATTTATTTATATTTCTTTAGGGACATACTTTATTTCTATGAAATTTGATTCTCTCCAAACCTGTTTCTATCACACCATATGAGATATGGCATGGTGAGAACTGAATCTTGATTATTTTGAAATTCAAAGATGTCCAGCCTGTGTCTAGGACAGCAGGTGGATATGTTAGAGGATAGGTCTATAAAGCTCATCCTAAAAGAGTTGGGATACTATTTTTGAAAGAATTACAATGTGATTGTGATCCAATATGCTATCTTCTTGAAAAATTGTTTAACCAAAATGAAGCAGTGGGAGAAAAGTTAAGCTCTAAGAGAGTGTCTCTGAAGAGCAGCAAGCTTTGAGACCTTAAGAACATATTCATCATAAGTCAGTAGACGTATATTCCTCTTCCACCTCGTATACATAGTAGGATCTCCAATTCTCTCGAAATGTACTTAGATATGCTTAACAAAGGATGTAGAGAAAGTCATTTCTCATAGGAGATGGGGAGCATGGAGATGATCCCAAAGCTTACAATGAGGTGATGTAAGACATCGACTCCAAGAAAAAAATATGAAATTACTTTTCTGAGTAGAGATCTTTTGAAGATTTTTGTATGGAATAGCCTATGGATTTACTTCTTGTGACAGAAGATCACAAAGTCTATAAAAATCTTAGAGTTGGAATATTCATCTCGATGATTTAATCAAATTGTTTGATTAGAAAAGAAGAATTATGAGTTTTTCAAAAGGGCCAGTGGGAGTATCCAAAACTGACATTGGTTCAAATATGGTTGTATATAGTTTTTTTTATGAAAGACATAAAGCGAGCATCCTAAAGATCTATAGAGATAGATGTAAATGGATGCTTGTGTTTTTACAAATAAAATATAGAGAGTAGATACTGAAAGGATTCAGCATAAAATCTTGAAGAGGAATCTGCTATCCTCTCAGGTATAGTCATATGCCATATAGTACTTGAACTGATTATAATACTATGAATGTCACAAGTAGATATCAGTTGTATTCAGGCTGGAAGCACTGGATTGCTGTGAAACATCCTTAAACTCTTAAGAAGAACTAAGGATATATTCTTAATTTAGAGAAGGATCGAAGCTAGGAGTGGGAGGATACACTAATTTAGATTTTATATCTGATATTGATGGTAGAATATCTACATCATTAGGTGTGTTCTTATGTCGATATCTTGGAAGAATTCTAAATAATCGATCGATGAAAGCTGAGTACACTGTAGATGTGTAGGATGCATTCTGATTTTAAATGTTAGTTGCAGAATTGGTTATCATGCCATCAGATGACACGACACTATACTGCAAAGACAATGGCACCATAGCCCTTGCTAAGGAATACCAGATATCCAAGCACATAGAGCAGCAGAACATGCGACTACCTCGAATAGAAATATATAAGAGGTACAGAGAGCAAACTCCGTATGTGATGTGGTTGACCTACTGGTAGGTCACTTAACTAGCCTAAGACTAAAGCCTGTCTTATGAAGATGGAGCTTGGTACATGATAGATTGGCTTTAGTGCAAGTGAGAGATTGTTTGATGTATACCTTAGAAGTCAATCTTGACTGACATATTTCATTTCTCTAGGACATAATTTTGTACTTATTGGATAGTTATATTATCATTCATATTTATGTATTCATGAATCATCAAAGGGATTAATAAGATGATGACACATATTCTTAAAGAGTTGAGAATTTAAAATATATATCATTAATGGTTAATTTCTAAATTGCTCCTGATCATAGGATCATCATGGGGATGGTGATTGATCTAAATAGATCAGTGCATAGATTGCTTCTTTCGGATAGATGGATCTTGAGTCTGCAGTATAGAGACACTAGAATGAGAGTGTAGGTAGTTGTTAGAGAATAACTAGTACTGAGCGTGACCAACATGAGAAGTCACATGGATGTCTGCTCACTCGTTAGTGACTTTCTCGATGCTGCAGTTGCATGACTAGTTCTTTGACCTGAGATGGCACTACTGCTCGCAGTAAGGCTGTTGGAGTTTGATTGATATATCAATATGGATCTCAATGAGTCCTTATAATGGATGTTGGCGATAGTTGGTCTACTATAGGAGTGGAGTACGCATCAAAATGGGATCTATCGATCCTGACAGAAGAGAGTAGTCCAATAAGATTTAAGAGGCTAAGTTCTTAATTCTATGACCATAGCAGTGTGATTGATGGAAAAGAGTTTTCATAGAGTCATATATTGACTCGAGCTGATTGAATCTATCATATGATCGATGTTGAGGTTTAACGATTCATCCAGGACCTGCTATCTGATCGAAACATGATAGAGGGACTGTATCATGTATTAACTGCACTTAGAGATTTATCTTTTATTCTACTGGATTGTCACTATATGTTGTTAAGTATCACTGATGGATTGTGAGAATCACAAGCATTATCTTGATGATCAATGATCCTTGGTGGATAGAGTTGAAACTGTTCCAACCTATTGAAAAGAGTTTCAATGATATTGTGATAAAGATCACAATATATCTCACTACCAAACAGAATAGTACCTATGGAGTTACACACAAAAGAGACTTTTGACTGATCAGATGGTTGAATTACGATTATGAATCATAATAGGATTTGATTATCAATTTGATTGATAATTGATCTAATACAAATATTGTATTATGTAACTTGCTAAAGAGTTAGTGAGTTATAGGAAGATTAATTAGCAGTAGGATTGCTAGTTGACTCAATTTGATTGAGCAATGAGATTTGCATCAAACCTAATTAAATAAGATTTAATTTTACTTGATATGGATTTGATATGATTAACTCCAATTGGGTTATAGGATAACTCCAAAGAGATCGGAAGATTAATTCCAGTTGAATTAGGATTTGAATTTGACTCAATTTCTAATTAGATTAGTATCTAAATATGAATATAAGAATTTCTATTTGGATTAAGAATTTTTATATTCATAGGTGCACCAAATCCTAATTGGATTAGGATTAAAATTGAGTTTGACTCAAGCACCAAGAAAGAGTCCAATAGGACTAGGATTCCTCCTCCAAATTGGTGATATAAAATCAAAATAGTTTGAGCTCCAAATCAGATTTGAATTCTTATCTATTTGAGTTTAATCTGGCCCTAATATGATTAGGATTGGTTAGAATTTATTTGGTTTAAAATAGCCACCTAATAGAGTTCCATGTGATTTAAAACTTCCTTTTTCATGCGCCAAATTGAATCCCACGCTAAATCTGTTTTGGACACCACATCCAACCAGTTTTTAACACCTTATTTCCTCTTCTTTTTAACATGTAAGAAGGAGCATGAAACCTCCTGGTTTCTATGTAAAATATGGGCGTGAGATCTGGTCATGGGGTGGTGACAAAAATCTAAGAATCCTACTTGTTTTGGACTCTTGATTCCTATCCAATTTCAAACTCCCTATTGGCCTATAAAAACCCAGCATATGGGATGGTTTTTGTGAAGATTATCATCAGGTTTCAATGCCCAAAAACCCAGAGGAGGCGTGCGTCAAAAATAGAGGAGGAGAGAGGGCACAGCGTGCATGGGGATGGCATGAGGTTTGTTTTGCCTTGATCCTTTCTTTCTTGCAACAACCAAGAGTTGGTTGTTAGGACATCCTCTTCTGTATCTCTTATTCATGTTTAGATATGGATGTCTCCTCTTCTCCTTATCCAAAAGTTGGATAAAAATTTTTACATCTCTATTGTAGAGATTTGATGCATGGACTTTAGGAAGAAAAGAGAAGAAAGGGTTCTTCTCATGATCTTTAGCATAGAGATCTAGATCTTCCTATATCTTCTTGTTCTTTAAGAGTATCTTGAGAGAAAAAAGATTTTCAATCATTAAGATGTGATCTTTGTAAGAGAGCTAGCACTTCGATGAGATCAAAAGGTTTTTGATCAGATTAGAGTCTCATGTGAATATCCGTAGAGGTCGGATACTTGTGCAGCTAAAAGAGACTTTCGGAAGACATCCATGATTATCAGTTCGCGATGAAGATTAATCCATACCAAGGTATGTTCTTAATTTTTTTTTTTATTTAATTTTGATATCCAAATCTTATCTCACATATGATGATCCTGTTTATGGTTTGAAGATTTAATCTTATGCATGCTTAGATTAAATTAGATTTAATCTGAAAATTTTTAAAATTCTGCTGCATATTTATTTTAAAAAATTATGCATGCATGAAACCATAAAACTCCAACAGTCTCTATTTTTTTTTTTTTAGTATCTTGCAATCTTATAGATATTTCTCAACATCATTAGTTTTTAACTTATGATATTAGTCTTTGCACACTTTGAATTTGGTCTTTTATATCATCTTTTTAACTTTTTTCTAGGTCATCTTATAGTTTTCATAGGCTTTTTTATTTCTATATTTAGGTGTTCTTCTATAATACTCTCTTCTAGCTTTAATTGCTTGAATTTTCTTATTTGACCATAAAGTTTCCCCATTAGATGATCTTTTTCTTTTTGAATCGCTTAATATCTCTTTAGCTACTTTCTTAATATTGTTAGCCATCCCTTTTTATGATTTAACATATCTCTGTCCATAAAAGATTTATCAAAAAGCTCTTTTCTCGAGTTCCAATATGATAATTAAGAAAAGTTTCAAGAAGTGCTTGGAAAATAAAATTGTCACAAGTTGCTACAAACATTGAGGGAAGGAAACAATTATGTTTTTTATTTTCTCTATAATATATTTATACATCCTTACAGATGATGTTGGCATGCATATTCTTTTGGACCATAAGAAATCTACAAATAATTTGTATAATAAGTTGTGATTGAATTAACCCAAGAGGTTTATGCTTTCATCTAGCATTTACATATGATGTTTTAAATGGGATTGGATTGTGAGCTCCTGTCTATCTTAATTTTGCTATTATCGTTCTTAATTTTGTGTTGCTTGAGGGAAAGGTTGAAAAAAGACATACTATTTTAGTTTAGAGTTGAAAATGTTCGTTATAAGTTAGACATCTTATAGTTCTTTCTCTTTTTTTTTTCTCTCTCTCTCTCTTTTTTTTAAGTTTTATACTTAGTTGCCGAGTGAATATGCATAAATCTTATTTTTATTCATAAAAGGATTTCAAATGTGTAAAGTTTATTGCTATATTTTAGAATTTTCTGTATTTTGTTCCTGCTTTATGTGGTAACTATGTATGACCTAAGCAAATACACATTTTGTTATGAATTTTATCTGATTTTTTAAAATCTCGATATATTATTATATTGATGAGATTTTGATAATCACTTGAATCCATATCTTGGTTTATCATGGGTGCATGGTTAGTGTGAAAATTTGGAGAGAATATTAAGACCCAGATTGATATAAAATAGGGATTAAGGACCAAATTTAGGTTAATTATAAAATTTTTAAGTAATTTTTAAAAATTGATAAAGCTCTTTTCTCAAGTTCCAATATGATAATTAAGAAAAGTTCAAGGAGTGCTTGGAAATAGAATGGTCACAACTTGCTACAAACAATCGAGGGAGGAAACAATTATGTTTTTCTTTTCTCTATAATATATTTACACATCCTTATAGATGATGTTAGCATGCATGTTCTTTTGGATCATAAGAAATCTATAAATAATTTGTACAATAAGTTGTGATTGAATTAACTCAAGAGGTTTATGCTTTCATCTAGCATTTACATATGATGTTTTAAATAGGATTGGATTGTGAGCTCTTGTCCATCTTAATTTTGCTATTATCATTCTTAATTTTGCATTGTTTGAGAGGAGGATTGAAAAAAGACATACTATTTTAGTCTAAAGTTGAAAATGTTTGCTATAAGTTAGACATATTATAATTCTTTCCCTTTTTTTTCCCATATTTTTCTTTTTTTTTGAGTTTTATACTTAGTCGTAGAGAGAATATGCATAAATTTTATTTTTATTCATAAAAAGATTACAAATACATGAAATTTATTGCTATATTTTAGAATTTTTTATACTTTGTTGCGCCTCCTTTATGATCTAACTATGTATAACATAAGCAAATACACATTTTGTTACTAAGTTTATCTAATTTTTAAAAATCTTGATATATTATTTTATTGATGAGTTTTTGAGAATGAGTTGAACCTATATCTTCGCGGCCGTTATAGTAAGTGAGAAAATTTGGAGAGAATATTAAGATGCAGGCTGAAACGAAAATTTAGGGATCAAAAACTATATTTAGGTGTAAATTATAAAATTTATTAGTAATTTTTAAAAAGTAAATAAAAAATTATTTGCTGATAAAAATGTCATTGTTTGTATCTCCGGGTTGCCCAACATCGATGCAAAAAGGGAGACATTGGCCGAAACAAAGCCTTGGTTTTGTTTACTGAGATAATCTCATCCATCCGCTCCTGCACACGAATCTTAAAACTATCAAAATGGCAACGTTTCTAGAAGAAAAAAGGTCACATGCAGGACAAGCGTCCAACTGTCAAATCCAGATTTTTTACCCATTTATCATTATTTTTAAAATAATTTATCAAAATAATGTTACTTAAAAAATATTTACTAAACTACTGCTCGAACGAAAGTCCCTCTTTGATAGCGTGACTTTAGGTGCCAATCTGAACACCTTCCATGCCGTGGGAGGATGAGTCAGCAAGTTCATAATCACTTTATAGAAGGGCGACTTTCATAACCATCTTTTGCAACGACGACTATATGAGTCGCCCTCCCATAAGGCAACTATGAAAGTCGCCCTTCCAGCTACCAACTGCTAAGGGACTTAAGTAAAAAAAATCACATCCTCCTCCCCACAGTCAGTCCCTCTCCTCCCCACAATCGGTCCCTCTCCATGGTCGGTCCCTCTCCTCCCCACTCGGTCCCTCTCCTCCCCACTCTGGGCGACGCTCGGCCCCCTTCCTCCTCACGACACTCGATCCCCCTCCTCCCTGCATGATCTCTCCCTCTCGGTCCCCTCCTTCTCTCCGTGCGATCTCTCCCTCTCGGTCCCCCCTTCTCCTCGCGCGATCCCTGTCGCTCGGTGCCCCCTCCTTCCCATGCGATCTCTCCCTCTCGGTCCCCTCTCTTCCCATGCGAATCCACCGCTCCTCTCGATCTCCGATGCAAACGTCCCTACAGTTCCTCTCGATCCCCGACACAAACGCCCCACCTCAGTCCCCTGTGGCCAATCCCCCTCCTCCTCTCCGGTGGCCCTCCCTCCTCTTGACGCGAGAACCTCGATCCCCTCCTCCCCGACGTACCTCCCTGTACTGCCGTCGGCATTCGTCAGGATAATTTTTTTAAAATTTTTATGATTTATTTTTTATTTGAATTATAAATTTATTTTTATAATATTTATTTATAATTTTATATGTACATGAGGAAGTAATTTAATGTTATTTATAAATAAATTATCAAAATAATTTTTTACTTATTGGTTGGCCCATAATCTAATGGGATTCATGGTCTAACGATTAAGCCTATATTTTTTAATATTTTTTAAAAATTTTACATTACATGAATCATAGATCTATTTTTTGATTAATGTATATATTTTAAAATATCCATATAATTATTTTTTTTATACGGATGGAAGAATTATGTATATTGATCAATTGATTATCCAGTTTGGACAGTTTAAAAATTATAATTAATTTTATAGATAATTATGGTAATCAACTGATACGCAATAGGGGCCAAAAAAAATTTCAGACAGTATTTTTCTTTAGTTCTCCTCACACATTTTCAACTGTATGGAAAGAACTAAGAAAAAATACTGTCAAAATTTTTTTCGACCTCTATTGCACATCGGTTGATTACTATAATTATCTATAGAATTAATATAATTTCTGAATAGAATAGGATCTAACTTTACCTAGTAGATAGTAATAGGATACATTTATTATGTAAGTCATTTGAAATATTAAGTATCTTCTAGTGAACATCTGTTTATATATTCATACAGTTACTTTTCAAACAAAATGGATCCAAGTCTTATCATTGCAATCTTCCATTGGGATGGGAGGATCAGTTATGATGCTAACAGTACATATTATGATGGTGGAAGGATTCGGATGATTACGATGGATCGAAACATAATATATCTAGAACTTATGCGAGTCTGCTATGTGGTCACCGGATGGAACCTCAATCATTATAGAGTTTTCCTATTATGTAGATTTTTGATGCATACCGTTGGACAGTATTTGATTGTGCCTATTGAAGATGATCAGAACATGAAGATCATCTTGAGCATCCCATCAAAGGAGATTTTTTAAGCTGTTGGAATTTTTATTGAGCCGACAGCGGTAGGAGTTTCGGATGGTGACGAACAGCATGTTAGCATATCTCAGGCTGTATCTGCCCCACTTTGCGCAGTCAGAGATGGGTGATTTTCTATCTGATGCAGCTCCAATGACCGATGAAGCTGGATATCAGTATGAAAGCAACTCTATATGTACCATTGGCGGACCAGCAGTATAAGAAGGCACCCTTGTATGTACCATTGGTGGATCAGCAGCATCCGTGACTAGTAGTCCTTAGTACATGATAGGTACAGAGTCTGTATATCAATATTCATATAATACTATATATGATGATACGGTATCGGTCCTAGTTATGTGGCAGCTATCGTGGAGCACGTGGAGCACGAATCTTACGATCCTGTATCACTTAATCAGCTACATACAACACGTGCCGGACTAGAAGGATTAGAAACTATAATGGTTGAGATAACTTTATTTGAAAATGAAGCCACTGTTAGTTATGATCCTAATCTTATTGACGATGAAGATGAGGATGATGATGCAAAGTCTGATGGTAGTGATAGTAGAGAATCTAGTGCAGAAGAGGATGTTCCACTACATGAGGCACCCCTTATTCCTGAATTCGAACTAGTTGATGCATTCGACGATGATGACGTGATCGTATCCCATGGAGCTTTGTCAGAACATCCATTATTTGGTGGAAATGAAGAGTTAAGAAAAGGAATGATATTTGGATCGAAAGAACAAGTCCAATGTGTTGTGAAACAATATGCCATTCGCACCCACCATCTTTTCAAAGTCATCGAATCAGATAGAGTTAAATAGAGCATCGTGTATAAACAGTCTGATATTTATAGGTGGCATCTCCATGCATTCCTTCGAATCAAGATGCAGCAATGGGAGATTACGATATATAAAGGGCCACACACATGCTTGAATACAGATGTGATGCGAGATCATCCATAACTTGATGCACGCATGATTGTCGATGTTATTAGAGGATCAGTTAAAGCAGAGATATCCATATCTATATCAACCTGCGGACTTATGTACGTGATGTATGGCAGTGTGAGGTATCTTACAGAAAGACATGGATAGCTAAACAACTTGTTATGAGCGAACTGTTTGGAGATTGGACAAAGTCCTACAATGCATTGGGTCCTTGGCTAGCTGCAGTTCATCGTGCCAACGAAGGGACCGTAGTAGATTTTGTAAAATTTTCTATAACAGAGGCAAATACAAAGGTGTTCCACTGAGTTTTTTGGATATTTGATCCATGCATTCAGGGCTTCCAGTTCTGTCGCCCATTGATTAGTATTGATGCAACACATCTATACGGTCGATATAAAGGTACGCTCATGATAGCTGTAGGAAGGGATAAAAATGAGAGTATCTATCTTCTAGCATTTGTCATTTGTGAAGGCAAAAATCGTAGTAGTTAGTCATGGTTTTTATGACATTTGTGCTATTATGTGGCACGTGATCGTATGGGGATTGGCATAATTTCAGATCGGCATAAAGAAATATTAGTTGCTGTTTCAGATTAATCTGTTGGATAGACAGCACCATATGGATATCATAGATTATGTCTTCGACATATTGAAGCTAACCTAAATAGTCGATTCCATGATTCTATATTTTTAGCTTATTTTCATCAAACTACAAAGCAAAATCAACCCTGAAAGTTTGATCGAAGCATGCAACATATTGAGAGAACATAGTCCAATTACTTCCAATATTTGAAAATATATCCACTTGATGATCTGAGTAAATGGGCGTTGATGCATGACAAAGGTGGATGTAGGTATGGAATGATGAATACCAATCTATCTAAAAGCTTTAATAAGGGGTTGAAGGGGGCTCGCTCATTGCCCATTATCGCTCTTGTCGTCTTTCCTTCGAACGCTTGTCGAAGTGATTCAGTGTCAGATGTACAATTGCAGCACGAAGAAGAGAGGTCGGCAGGATATTCACAGATAAGATTAAACGAAAGTTAAATGCATGGCAGCTAAAGTCTAGGGAGCATTGTGTGATTAAGTACAATAACCAACCAGATTTGTATGAGATTTAGTTGAGATGAAGGCATTACCGCCCTGATGAACCTGATTATACATACACAATCGATTTAGAGGCACACACATGTACATGTAGGAAGTGGCAGTTACTGCATTATCCATGCTTCCAATTTCTGCTGTTTGTGCTAGTGAGAACTTAGATTGGAATCAGTTCGTTGATAACTGTTATACTATTGCACATTATGAGCAGTCATATGTATTTACCTTCCATCCTCCAGAGAGCCCGTGTTATTGGTCTGTGTGGACTGCACCAAGATTGATACCGCATCCATCCACAAGAAGATAAGGAAAGGGGCATCCACAGTCAAAGAGGATTCGAAATGATATGAATGTAGTGGAGCGTCAAAATATTGTACGATGTAGATTGTGCAAGGAGATAGGGCATAATCGACGTAGATATCCCCAATGGCACTGATTTATCTCTACTTTTCATGTGGTCTATCTTTATCTAATGCTTGTGTTCTTTTTATACTATTTTGATTTTGTAATCAAGTAAATGCTCGTAAAAATATATGAAATGATCATGTTGTTAATAGTGGCTATTTAATGTTCTTACTATCTTTTTCATACATTTGTTTTACATTTTACACCTTAGACATGGCTGGTCCAGACTTTGACGTACATCCGAGGCTGATTGACCCTACCATGCTCTATCTCCAGTCTCGACATCATAGTGATAGCATATTTTCTGGAGAGGACATGGGGCTCTTGTGCTACAGGCATAGAGGTTCCATTGCGATGTGCGCCTGGCGGCCATATCAGAGGATTATAGAGTATCTTCATGTGCTTGATTTTTATAAAATTTTTAGAGTTTGTGACATATAGCTTGATCGGGCTCTCATTACAGCCATGGTAGAGTGATGGTGTCAGAAGACTCACACTTTTCATCTCTGCATCGGAGAGGCAACGATCACATTGTAGGATGTTGCTGTTCTCCTTGGATTATGAGTGCATGGGTTTGCTATCACCGATACTATGTAGATCATTTGGTCGGATCTCTGTGAGGAGTTGCTTGGGATTAGACCGTCAGAGGTGATATTGTCAAGGTCTTCATTGAGATTTCACTGGCTTCGCGATACATTCCACCACTTACTGAATGATGCAAATGATGAGACCGTACGGAGGCATTCATGGGCATTTATTCTTTATCTTATCGATGGACATCTATTCATCGATAAGTTCGATTCGCATGTGCAATTATTATACTTACATCTGCTATGTGATCTCGACGCATGTGGGCAGTGGAGTTGGGGTAGCGCTACCTTAGCCTTCTTGTATCGCGAGCTCTGTAGGACAAGTAGACCAAATGCACATGAGATAGTAGGGCCATTGGTATTGCTTCAGCTTTAGGTCTAGGAGTATTTACATGTCGAACGATCAGATCGGGTGCTTCCCAGACTAAGAGGCCACCAGCCAGTAACAGGAGATGATGTAGCAGGATATGTCCCATTAGATATGGATGATGCTGGTTTTGAGGATCCATTTGATGGCATACAGCATGATCAGATTGATTCACTAGAATGCATGTATGTAACCAGTAGCACTGATTTTATATGATAAATGACTGCATGCTTTCATATAATAATATCGTGGCTTTATTTTGGACAGATGGAGGACTCGACTGACTGATGCTAGCAATCCGGTGTCGCACATAGTTATATATTATAGGGATCAGTTAGATCAGCAGCACGATTATTAGATATTATGGGTGCCTTACACACTAGAGATATTGGCCGCATTGCCCGAGATATACCGATCAGCATGTATGGAGGACATGCGTACCTCCATTTGCTTCAACATCGTGGAGATTTATTGTTCGAAACGCTTGATGTGACAGTTTGGTATGCATCAGGACGTCCTCCCAGCATGTGACACTCGAGATGCTCTCCACTGTTTGGATCAACGAGGGTGACATCGCCATGATTGGGTTCGAGAGAATTGGGAGTATATTGATGCATGGGAGCGACGGAAAGATTTAATTATGGCTGGTCCACTCATGCTTCCCATGATGGATTATGATGATCCATATCTATAGTGGTATAGGAGCATCACTAGGCGATTCATCTCGCCATTGATGAGTGAGCGTCTCGAGATAAGGTTCCGTGCTTCGAGTGGCATGATGGACATTGTGGTAAGTACATTTTGCTTTTATCTTATTTTGTTATATTGTTATTTATATACTTATGAATAATATTTATTTTTTATTTATTTTTTTATAATTTCAGAGGATCACGTCGCTATATCATACAACAAGGAGCGGATTCTATTCGGTCACTATTGGATGTAAGGATTGAGCACTTGTCGATATTATGGATGGCCTTATTCATACTATGTGAATTATCTCAGAGGATAGATGACTTCAGACTGTGACATCGGTGGATGATCCGAGTACCTCTTCGTATGCCCAGCACACATCATATCCTAGCTTCTTGGACTTCGACCTCTCCGTAGATGATGCATCTCTATCACAGAGAGTGAGTGAGCCTCCACCTCCCTCCCCACTGATCGATACCGCACCTGAGCCATCACATCAGCAGTCAGAGATGACATGCATTTACAAGAGACGGACGTGCAGAAGGCCTCAGTATCTTGATATATATACCTCTCGATAGTTGTGATATTTGTATATTTTTTTACTAAAATAATTTTGTAATCAACTATTATATTGAAATTAATGTTACAAATTTTTTTATCCGAAAGCACACGTTACAATGCTAGTTACAAAAAAATTAATTATTGATCGTTTAGGATTGTCCAACATTTTTAATATATTATAATAATATAATAATATAATAATATATAATAATATATACTATTTATATAATATTATAATATGATATCTATTATATTATTATAATGTATAATCAGTAAAATAATATCATATAATAACAAATTGATATAATACAGTAATATATCATCACAACACACAACATATAAAATTAAAAAATACTACATCATCGCACCACACAATATATAAAACCATTATCACAATACACAACATATAAAATCAAAAAATACTACATCACACCACTCACCACATAAAAAGTAAAATAATATCATATATTATATTACATATGGCACTAAGAGCATAATACACAACATATAAAATCAAAAAATACTATATCACACCACTCACCACATAAAATAATAAAATAATATCATGTATTATATTACATATGGCACTAAGAATATTATTTTTGGTACGGACTTGATTTGGCACGCTGTCACTAGCTCCATACAATATTAGTTCTCTGAACTTCATAATAGATACATAAAATCTAACAGCAAATTATAGTGTTCAGGGTTGTACAAGTAAGCTTAAACCATCATTCTTTCATCCTTTGATACATACACAACAATTCAATATATAAATCAATATATAAACCAGCATATATTCAAGAAAATATAGTACTACATTATCACAACACACAACATATAAAACTAAAATACTACATCATCACAATACACAATACATAAAATTCGATACAGTCTCATCCTTAAGATCAGACTGGACAATAAGACGATAGCGACAGATAGATGAGGATGGTCTAGAGGAGGATGGCTGACTAAGAGGCTAACTAGGAGGAGGCTGACTGGATTGATTTGAGAGATTTGAAATAAGAATATTCATCTGTTGGTCGATCCGGACAATATTTGCAAAACTATAGCTAATCCAGTAGAAAAAATATTTTATTTTTCTATCCCACCTGATTCTCTCTGGATCGTAATCTGGAGCACTCTAAGAGTACAGATAACCTCATCTAGCTGATGTTGCATATCTGTATGGGGCAAATATCTTTCTAATTCTTCTATATGACAGACCAAATTATGAATGTCTGTCTTATATCCTGCACCGCTAAAATAAGATTATCTAATTTTTGTTCGAACGAAGAACTATGTATGCCGCTAGGATCCATACGTACTGTACTCTCTTCTGAAGATGAGGACTGAGAATAGATGCAACTTCTCTAATGATTGCACTGACCATATCTGGAGTCAT
This sequence comes from Elaeis guineensis, assembly GCF_000442705.2. Taxonomy (NCBI): domain Eukaryota; kingdom Viridiplantae; phylum Streptophyta; class Magnoliopsida; order Arecales; family Arecaceae; genus Elaeis; species Elaeis guineensis. The sequence goes on from NC_026000.2 coordinate 21,278,987, forward strand.
CCTCACTTGATCAACAGACTCCGTAGATCTATATCTGGAAGGTCCTACTTAACTTCTATTAAATTGAAGTCTTTCTTCCTCAACTTTCTCATGTTCTCTGCTTCCTTCCTTTCTAGTCCACTCACCATCATCAGTTTTAAACCAATGCATTCTATGGAGGGCTGCTTCATTGATTTTGCTACCTCTGTCTAATTTTGTTGATTATTCATCCTGAATCTTTACTCTATAATATTTAAATATATGGGTTAAAATCATGGTATAAGGTAGGGATGTTTGTGCTCTACCCACCACTTCTTGCATAGCTTTAATGATCATTCTTGAAAGGTTGAGTGGGATGTATTGGACTACATAATACATAATTGCTAAGTCCCTCTCTGTTACAATATCAAATCCTCCTACTCTAGGTTGTATAATCCAGCAAACAATGATATGGAGGAGTCTCATTTCAATATTCAAGTGTCATCTATAAATTTTACGAAATTGACCATGATTTTCTACCCTAAGAACAGTTTCTATTCTTACACTTCTATATCTTTTACTATCCCGTAAGTTACATACGATTGGAAGTTTTAAAATTTATCCTAGTATTTCATCATCAAAATATTTTTTTTTCTTTCACTGAAGATGATACGGTATCTTCTTCAAATAAAATATTCTCCTAAAATTCTCTAACTAACTTCATAAATATTGGAGTTTCAGCTGTGCAGATAAATTTTCATCCCATAGCTCTAATCAAGTTTGTAATCTTGAATCCCTCTGAATCAAAAAAATTCATATCCATAATATGATCTGAGAGAATATTTTTATCACTTACTGAAGTTCTTGGAGGAGGTGATCTCAAAGGAGGAGGTGATCTTGAAGGAGGTGATGAAGGTGGTGCTTCACTTGCTCCTCTTCTCCTTCTGGTAGGTGATCTCGAAGATGAAGCTGGTACTTCGTTTGCTCCTCCTCTTCTTCTGCTTTCACTTCTGGTTACTCTTTGGCGTTGGGAAAGATGCATCTTTGGAGCCATAGGTTGGTCGAAGATGGAAAGAAGGTTTTTGGTTTGAGATTTAAGGTGTGAGTGAAGATGGGAGCTAGAAATTTTGAGAGCAATGAAAGAGAAAGGAAAAGAAGATGAAGTCGATATTCAGAACTCGATGCCTTGGGTCCAATAAATATAAAAGCGGTGGAACAAACCAATGAATGTAGGTGCCTACATCAGGGATGTAGGCGCCTACACCCTTGATGTAGGTGCCTATATCAGGGATGTAGGCGCCTACATCCTTGATGTAGCACCTACATCATGATATAGGCGCCTACATGTGCCTCCTCTCTTTTTCGCGATAAATTTTCGATCAAGTTCAAATCAGCTCCAGCTCAAATCTTCAAATCAGCTCCATCAGCTCCTATTTGATCAATCTTGACCAACATCTGCCCAGTTCAAATCTTCAAATCAACTCCTTCTATTTCATCCAAGTTCAAATCCTGACGAACATCTGCCCTGTTGGGTCACGGGCATCCGCTCAGGCATACAGACAAGAAAATCTAAAACTCTAGGTATTGTTTGCATGAAACACTATGACTAGTATGGGAGATGTTGATTCTTCTTTAGGTCGACTCGAGTACTTGGTGAGTCGTTGTTGAAGTCTAGATTAGGTCGGCTCATTTGCTGATGAACCAACTCAATTGTACAGGTCTATAGGTCTATAGGTTTGTGTTGTGCCGACTCACTATGACGAGTCGACTCAAGTACCAGAATGAGTCAACTTGATTTTGCAGATGAAAAAATTGTAAAAGACTATTAGGCAGATTGATTAGATGATGCATTGTTGGGCCGACAGCTTATAAGAACCCTATAAAAAAGCATGTTTTGATGAAATTTGAACACAAAACAAAACATATTGGGCAATCAATAAAACAAGCTAGTTCCAATCGGATGTTGCAGATGTTGCAACTGAGTGAATTAGATGAATTGAGATGAGAGGTTTATGAAAATTCATGATTTATAAAAGAAAAATAAAAGTCTTTCATGACTTCCTCCCACCGATCTCTGGCCAACATGAAAGTATGACTGATTTATGTGCCCCTAGTTCAACTATCTTTATGAAGTCAGTGGAAGGATTTATAGATCATAATGAGTCCAAGATGATCATTGGAGGCGCCACATACCTGGTGATCCAAGTTCAAATCAGCTCATTCCAAGATCAAAGTTCAAATCTTAGCTCTTTCTACTTATCTACTTCTTTCCCGTTATAGGCAGCACCACGAAGGCAAGATTCACTGTAATCTAACTGGCCTGTTGGATCACGGGCACCCTAAAACACTTCTGTTAGGTCACGGATATCCTAAAACACTTATAGGAGCACATAAAGTCTCCATATAGTAGGACAATTTTGTGAGTCGTTTTGTAGAAGGGCGGCTTCGTGAGTCATCTTTTCATAGGCGGCTCATAAAGTCGCCCTTTAAACCGTGATTTTCTCTTGGCTAACTCACCCCCCTTTGATATGACTCACCCCCCTCCGATATGGTGTGAGGGTAGGCTAGATGGCACCTAAAGTCGCTCTAATATAAGATGATTTTCTTTCGGACAGTATTTTTATAAATATTTTAAAAAAATTTATTTTTATAAATTATTTTAAAATTAATAATAAATCAGTAAAAAAATCATCAAATCCTTTAGCTGGCAGCTTGGACAAGCCATCAAAATAAACATCCAGCAGCCCTTTAAAGTTCGTGCATATTTATATATATATACATATTTTTATGCGCATAACAATCATCCGTCCAGACTTCCTGTCAAAGAGAGCGATGATCAAACGAGCGGACATGATGTCTTCGCACACAATTACAGGCAGAAGACCGAGAACCGTATAAGAATTTCTATGCGCTCGTTTACATATGGCTTCCTCCGGTTTCCTGCCTTGGTTTCAAGTCGCGGGCTTTTCCGAATCCAAATACTCTTCTCTATCGCAGAGACGTTCCGAACCGCGCGGTCGCTCTCTCTCTCACGAGAAAGCTCGGGTAAAGCCAAGATCCACGGAAGGTTTCCACCCCTTTCCCCTTTTCTCCGCCCTCCACGTCCCTATCCAATGCCGAGATCCACGTTCGTGATGTTGAATCCTAGGAATCTAGATCTATCTCTCTCTCCTTCCCCATTTTTTCTTCGTCTTGGATCACCGTCTACTCTTGTTCTGGATCTGTTTTAGGTTCCAAAGTCAGAAAGCCAAGTAGCTGAATCGTGGGCGGAATGATGGAGAGGAAGAAGTATCCGATCCGCGCGGAGGATTACGAGTTGTTTGAGACCGTTGGAGAGGGTGTTAGCGCCGCCGTCCATCGCGCTCGCTGCATTCCCTTTGATGAGATCGTGGCGATCAAGGTCCTTGATTTTGAGAGAAATAACAGCGATCTTGTAAGTCTCCTCGTGTGCAGTATCAGCTATATTTCAAACTTTTGTGTTTTTAAATCTGAATTCTGGGATCAGTATAGCAAAAATGGGATTTTGGAAGCAGAATTGGGGATTGTTCTATACAATATTCTATACAATATCTCTCTGATGCTACTGATCTAGTTTAAGTACCGCCGCTTTTTATCTATTTAATTAATGCCCCCTTAGCTAAACATTGTCGTTTACCTTTAGTATTGTCTTTATAAAATTAAATGGAATGCTACTTCACTGTTGCGTATGAAAACTCTCGTGATACCCGAATTTGTAAAATCAATAAAAGCTGCATTCTTGGAGCATGGCAAATTATCTATCTATTCGGCTGGCCTTTTGAAATAAATATTATGAAGGTTTATTGAACAATGCTTTTCTCCGTTATTTTGATTTTGGGAAACATTGTGGGGTTGTTTCTAGAACATAGTAATAATTTGATCAACCTCATGCATAAGGTATGTCTAAGTAACTTCAGAGAGAATATATTTGATTTGGTCTCAAGTAATCCTTTCATAAGGGACCTGATATTTGACTAGTTAAGCTTCTTATAATGAATTTTGTCAAAAGAAAAATTCTGCATATAATGCTTTACTGTACAATCTCCTTCATAGGTTTAAGGTTTAATCTTTGTTTTATTATTTGACATTATGACATACCTGGAGGGACTTTTGCTATTTGCCACAGGGGTGATGAAAGCATTTATTAGGGCTTACAGCACATCCTTGTCTTCTCCACTGATCATACTACTGTTTCTGTACACAAATTAATTCTTATGTTATTGATATTAAAGCAGTTCCTAGTATCACAACTTGCACCGTAAGCATTAGTTGATGTGGACAAGGAGGTCCAGGTTTCAAACCCTGGGTACTGCTAAAAAAAGGATGTGGTTTTATTCAAACTATACTCCGGTGTTCTATTTTTAATTGCGATGCATTTCATTTGAAGAAATTTACAGCAGGCTCACACTTAGAAATTGTTCACCAGTCTTGCTGCATCCCATCATCACAAAACCACACTGATATCATTCTTTTGATGTCAGCTGGAATTATTTTGACCCTATCTTGCTTTCACATTGAATCCAAAATAGTTGGTGAATTGCCGTGTGACTTCTTTTTGATTTATTACAATGTCAACTATTGTTGTCCAAGGCTGAAGGGTATCCAATTCATTTATTGTTGTATGCAGAATAACATCTCGCGTGAGGCCCAGACTATGATTTTGATTGACCATCCTAATGTTCTCAAGGCACATTGTTCCTTTGTCAAAGATCATAATTTGTGGGTTGTCATGCCATATATGGCTGGCGGCTCTTGTCTTCATATAATGAAATCTAATTATCCTAATGGTTTTGAGGAGGTTGCCATCGCAACAGTTTTACGTGAAGCATTAAAAGGCTTGGAGTATCTTCACCGTCAAGGGCATATACATCGCGATGTTAAGGTAATTATTCATGTTTTTATCCTTAAATTTGTAGGGTTATCTGATGGGAAAAAAGATGCGCTAATGATATTCCATTGTCCATACATTTTCTCTCAGTAATGCAGTTGTATAATTTAGCACTTGTCAATAAATGATGCAACTTGTTCACTTTTTTGATAAGCAATTTGATTTAATCCCGTGGTGTCCATTTGAAGCATTTGTGGCAAAATAACATAATCTGTCAGAAGTTTCCTGGTCTTACAGAACTTTTTGCTTTGCTTTCTACTTTTAAATGGCCATTTATTCTTTCAACAGCTCTAGTGCAAATTGCTTTATTAAGATTGTATTACACTAGTTTGGTACTGTAGTTTTTAGTCAATTATAACTAATACTTTAATCTTATTTGAAAGCTTTAATATGTTTTTGTGCTGACATGGTGATTCTGGATTGTATTCTGACATTTGGTTCACATTATTTCATACAATTGATTAATTGATCAATTTTCAGGCGATTGAGTAAAACAAAGAATTAGGTTGAAAAGACATGGTATTTCAAGGATTGAACAAGTATCATCTTATTTCTGCTCAATGATACATTTAGACATGGGTACAACCATACAAATGAGAGAAATTTTGAATTTGAATTCAAAAAAAATGTGGAATATCATGTGGAGAAACTGAATCATGAATATCTTCCAAAAGAAGTGGAGGACTAATTGTAGAAATTGAACCATGTCTAACTTCCAGAGAGTTCAGGAAACAAAAATAACTCCAGATGGTTACATGAAGCAGTTCAGGCTGGAAATTAGTCTTTTGTCTTTCATTTTTCTTACCCTCTCTCTTCGCACTTTCCTCATCCTTTCTCTTAACTCCTCTTTTCTTTGTTGTTATGCTTTCCTCTATCAGGGTCCAAGTCATTTTGGATTTAACAGGGTTAGTTGTAATCTTTTCCTTGTCATATCCAAATAACTATGGGTTCATTAACTTATTCAATTTTTTAGGAGTTCAACCAGTTAATGAAGGTTGTGAGTTGGCTATGCGAATACTTTTTCTTTTAAAAAAATGAAGGCATGCTATTGATAATTAAGATAATTTGCTATTGCTTTCCCAATTGAAGTGTTTCATCTTCATTGAGTCAAGCAAGAACTCACAGTCAACTTATTTACATGGGCATGTTGAGACAATTGATTATTATTGATGCAATCAATCATTGATTGGCATGTACAGTTAATAAGACAGACAGATGTGCAAAAAATTTCTTTTTCCTTGATAAATGACAATCAATTATCAACGATTGATTCTTATGCAGTTGCCAAAAATATGATAAAATTAAAAACAAACTATCGTAACAGACTTGATTTGAGTTGTTTAATGCCTTAATTAAACTTAAAAACTTCGAATTAAATGGAGCTACAGAAGATAGAAAATTCTTGTTGCACAACCATGAAAATAATAATAGTGATTTTAAACGATGAATAACATATACAAACAATTTGATAACAATAAGGGAAAGGTTGCAATTTATCTGATAAAGAAATATCGGAATAGAGAAAGAAAGAAAATAGTAAGAGTAAGAGGATAAGTAAGAATATATAGCAGAGAAGGTAAGGAAAGGAAAGATAAGAGCACTGTTTTTCAGTCCGATAAAAGTTCTTCATATTGTCGCTGGAATAGATGACAGTGGTGTCTTCATAACCTTTGACCCTTTAAAGAGAAATCTTACTAATAAGTGTTGCAAAACTGTTCGGTGCATTTCTGTTGCAGTTTCTTGGTTCACTTTTCCATATGATGCGCCAGTTCTTTTGTAAGTTATTCATGATTCAAGTTATCCACATGGTACTCTGCTTCCTTTAAATTCAAATTTAGGTTCTCTTACATTTCTACGTGTCTCAATTATATTTTTAAGTAGGAAAATGGATGACCACTTTCCAGTATTGTGTGATGCTATTTGTTGTTATATTAAATCTTGATTATCCTTTTACTTAATCGACCAAACGATGGGTCCTATGATCAACTGGCCAACTATATCCCATGTTCAAGAGTTGGATGAGATGTATAGCTCAAGATAGTGAAGGACATAGTGCATTCAGAAGCTCACCACTGACATGGTCGTGGAGTTGCAAGAAATAGTGTTAACATTTCTCTGAGTTGAAATTTGGGATAAGTGCCCTTGTATGGATGAGAAATCAAGTTGGAGGATCAGAGTTATATGTATGCCTGAAGCTCCTCTCTCCAGCATCATGGAGGATCACATGTAAGCACATGTAAGAAAGCTTGCAAATGTGAAATATATATGTGGTTATGGTTTGAAGTTATAGTTTCCATGATCCTTCGTATCATGATATGTGAGATGATATGCATGAGTATCAAAGGATAGACATATGTGATAACCTTCCATATAAATTATGTTTCTTACTTACCCTCAAGTTTTGATTGGTTAAAGATTTTAAGTTGGTATTGCAAATAATAAAAGCATGTGGTGATAGTGGGGCAGTTGCCTTCACCCCGCTCTCCGTCCAGTAGATGATTGCTGATACTGTCTGTTTATTTTTATTTTTCTGATGGGAATTGATGCTCCTTTGTTTACCACCCTTCCCATTGATCACGGTGTCAGCCACATGACTAGAAGAAATTTCTTTCAGACTCTACTGTTGTGGTAACATCCTCATGTAAATCATGAAAGTCTATTACTCTATTTGTTCATTAGCGGTCTTCATATCCTGGACATTAGCATAGATGTGAAAACGTATTTGTCCAGTTTCAGATAGAGTTTGATTCTTTTCCTAGAGATGTTTTACTGGAGGGAGTATTGATTCCCAAGTCTAATGCTTCAGGTTCTTAGAGCAATCTAGGTTCTTTATCATTATCATCAGAAGTGACACATGTCTGGTAAGAATTTTATATGTTCTGTCACTTCCACATTTCTCATCTTGGCTTTATTTGCTCAGTAGACTATTTTAATCACTGTACTACTGTTTTTTGTTATAGCGACCATCTTTATCAAATTTTAAAGTTTAAAACATATATCTATATGTAAGACTAGTGCAGTTTCACTGAATTTATTCTTCCTAAGTAGGCTGGAAATATTTTGGTTGATGCACGTGGGGAAGTGAAACTTGGAGATTTTGGGGTTTCTGCTTGCCTCTTTGATTCGGGTGACAGGCAACGGATGAGGAATACATTTGTGGGGACGCCATGCTGGTTCATATTTTTTCTTTTCTTAATATATAATATTTTTGCATGATATTTATTTTATATTGATTACGATAGTTTGAATGTCTTCTGTAGATTTTTAATTTGTAGAAATCTTTGTTCCCTTTCAGGATGGCACCTGAGGTGATGGAACAAAAAAACGGTTATGATTTCAGGTCAGGATCCACATTGTTTTCTTTGGAACTGTTATATTAATCATTTTCTCCCCATCATGAATGCGTTTGACAATTTGCAGGGCAGATATCTGGTCTTTCGGAATAACTGCTTTAGAGCTTGCTCATGGGCATGCTCCTTTTTCATCTCAACCTCCAATGAAGGTGCTTTTGTTATTCAAAATCCTATTACTCACTTGCAGCACATTCTGGATTTGTCAATTTGGCTCTTCGTAGAATACATCAGGAGATTAGTGCAATCCACTGGAGAAGTTTGGATTTATGTGGGAGCCACGTCACTGGACAAATCTGGAGTGTTGCAAGGAATATGACATATAAAATGATGCAACAAAGTGATTACATATAGCCAAAATAGTATTTTTCTGATCAAATTAGCTTAGCAGGTCTTGCTCATGACGTTGCAAAATGCTCCCCCATCCCTTGATAGTAAGAAAGATAAGAAGTTTTCAAGGGTATGTTTTTTGTTATTAGTACATTGAAATTTGCACATTCTGTCAGAAATAATCCTTTCTCATAAATGCCTTTTCTTTCTAGTCTTTTAAGCATATGATTGCTATGTGCTTGGTAAAAGATCCTTCAAAAAGGCCTACTGCAGAAAAGCTGTTAAAACAGCCATTCTTCAAGCAAGCAAGATCCCATGATTACATTGTTCGGAAAATTTTGGAGGGATTGCCTTCTCTTGGTGATCGCTTTCAAGCATTAAAGGTTGAGAATTACATTGGTTTCATGAATCATTTATACAACCTTCCAATTAGTTCTTTTTTCTTTTAAAGCAAAACAATTGTCTGGTTGGTTTCGTATAATGACATTATATGTTTACTTGAATACAGCATAAGGAAGCTGAGTTATTTGCACAAAAGAAAATGCTGGATGGGGAAAAGGAGGAGATGTCGCAGGTATATTTTGACCACAGCTATCAAATCTCTTTCTTTGGTGGGACCTAGACATTATAGACACATAGACATTAATCAGAATGAGCATTATTTATGCACTGCCTATCTCAAGACAAGATATCCTAAAGTTACATATATATTTTGACAAATTGGTCATAGGAAAAACTTAGACATTGAAGTTAATGTGCACTAATTATATCATTGTATAATGGTATTTTCACTTGATAATTCTATTCCTGATGTAATTATTAAGAGGACATAACAGCGAAAGGTGGGGGACTTTGAGATTTATAGGATGTGCTGGTGAGAGACAAATATTTGGATTGGGAGATGGAGAAAAGTGTTCCCTTGTTTTTGCCCCCTTTGTCCCTACCAGTAATGGGGGCCCTCATCAAAGTGTTGAAGTCTTTCCTTCTACCAAAAATTCAACTAATTTAAACCTATAATCCAGACACTGATAGAGTTGCTGCAGCTAAATTATCTTTTATGAGGAGATGCTAATGGTGGCACCGTGGCAGCCAAGTTGTTCATTTCTGATTTCTGAATTTTGATGTGGGCATTGTACCTCTAACCTTTTTGGTTGGATGGTGATATTATTATCAGTAATAAAACTTGAATGTCAGCCTGCATTTTAATTAAGACATGTTTGGCATAGCAAGCTTGTCCATATACTACTCTTAGGCACATCCCATGGATCAAAATTATGTTATCAATATGGCAAAGAAGAGGCTGCAGGCTCTACATTTACGTTCACTATGTGTGATCATGCATCGCTAACAATGGCTAGGTTGTTTGCTCCTATTGTCATCCACTCAAGAAACTATTGCACAATGATCATAATTCACAATACTTATGAAATCTGTGATATCTGGATCCGAAATGGCAGTAAGGCAATCTTAGTAAAGCACTAAAGTATTCCAACAAACTTGGAAACACTGCTGTCCAAATATTTTGAAGTAACAGAAAATAAAATGCATATAGTAGCATAGCAGGTCAACATTATTTTCTTCACTGAAACTAATAACAGAATTTTTAATTCTTTGATTCCCAGCAGCAGCTTAATGCTTTAAACTATACTCATGCAACAGCAAATCCATATGGTAGCAAAGGTGCACTTACGTATGGAATTTTACACACTATCATGGAAAACAATCTTCACTTGCCATCAACTCACATAATAATCAGAAGCATGCACTGATCTGTTTAGATCTTAATAACTTTCTTTTAGTTAAATCTCCTATTTATAGAACAAATAGGTATTCACAAGGAGAACATGAGCGCATCAAGACTGTGGCATGAATGAAAAATCTAATAATGGAGTGTGCTTGTTGCATTGAAGATTGAAACTCAAGGAATCAGCAAGAGGAGTCAGTCAGGTGATCTGTTCAATTTTAGGAGAAGAAGAAAAAAAAAATGAAATATGTAGTAAAGAGGAAAATATGCTCTTCAAAGGTGATGTGGATCTTGATATATGAGTATTGTAGTCCTAAATGCCAAATAAAAGATCGTCAAGACTCAAGGCCAATTTTTTTTTTTCCACAACTAAGTCTGACCATCCAGGAGTTCATAACATAGATGAATCAAGACAAAGAAAAAGAAGGAAAAGAAGAAAGAAAAAGAAGGGAATTTATTTACCTCTTCTTTGTAACATGGACAAGAAGAAAGGATGATTATGTTTAATTCTTGCATACCTTAACCTCTTCTGGATAGCTCAGATAGCCACTTCTTGGAGTTTATTTGACCATAGTACTCCAAATCAAGATTTTAAATCTTGTGGGATAGGGGTGTTCTTGTTTCTCATCATTGTCCTACCTTGTCCCGATAGCAGTCCCGATCGAGAGTTCCGTAGCTACCCTTCGTCTCTCTCCCTTTCTTCTTTCCTTTCCTTTCCTTTATTTTTCCTTCTTTCTTTTTCTCCTTTCTTTCCTCCCTTTTTTCTTACCTTCATTTCTTTCATTTTTATTCTTCTTTTTCTTATCCCTGCCTTTTTCTTCTTTCTTTCTTTCCTTTTTCTTCTTTCTCTTTCCTTTCTTCGTTCTTTCCTTCCTTTCAATCTTTTCTTTTCCCTTTCTTTCTTTCTTTCCTTTTATTTTACCTTTTATTCATCTTTCTTTCCTTTCTTTCTTTCTTTTTTTTTCTTCCCCCTTGTAGATGAGTTTCGAAGTCCCAACGCTATCCAGTCCTATTTTCTCACAAGAATGGGATAGGATGTCTAAGATGCCCCTCATCCCATTGCTATTTAAAATCTTTCATCCTAATTAGCTGGCCTTCATAAAATCACATAGTAAATTGGCTTGAGTATGTGCTAGGCTGGACCAGGTTTAGGTCCAGCAAAGGCCTACTGTCTAGATAAAGTAGTAGGCCCAAGCTCTTCTTGACCCATCCAAGGGCCTAATGTTCATTGCCTAAGCCTGCCTAATAGCAAATGGTAGGTCTTGGGCCTAACCTAACTAGCACGAAACTCGACTAGATCTAACCTGATTGAATTGGATGAGGAAGGGGAGAAAGAGATGGAGGCAACGATGACCAACTAGCAAGGTGGGTGGAGAGAGAGAGGAGGAGCCTGCATCAGGAGAGGAGGGTGATAGAGAGAAAAAATAGGAGCTAACTAGGTAAGGAAGAGAGAGTGGAGGAGGAAGAAGCCAGCCACATGGAGGAGGGCAAGAGAGAGTGGAGGAAGAGGCTGTTGGGAGGATCCCTCACAAGTACGGAATACACATCCCCCACCCAAGATCGCAATCACTGGTGACGATGTCGATACTGCAACAAGAAGGAAGAAGAGAGATGTACAAAGACATAATCAAATACGTGGATCAGCTTAAGACTTATCTCCATGGGGCATGCAAACTTCACTATGAAAGAAAGAACAAATATAAGAGAAGATCACACCCTCTCAACTTTCATATATCAATCTCTCTTTCTCTCACCAAGAAGCACAAAAAAAACCCTTAAAAAGCTCTCAAAACCCCCTAAGGAGACTCTCTAGCGCTACCTAAAATCCTTAGGCTTGCTCTCTGATCCTTTGCTCATGCCAAGCTGCTACCACCTGCCCACAAGCTATTATGCCCCTTAAAAAAATTCTAAAACCAACTTCCTTTAGGACTCAGAACCCCCTCAAATCGTTGGATCGAGCTCGCATGCATCCATGGCTGTTTGATTGCACAAAACACCACTGGATCGTGCGTGAACCACGACAATGGACCGACTTGCCATGCATGGACTGCGTGCTACACCCTCCTAGATTGTGCGGTGGACCGCATGGTAGACTGCATGCCCTGTGGGCTGCGCCTATAGGCTTGTGCGCCTCCGGGCCTACGCACCTGCGGGCCGCGCTTTCGGGCCTATGCACTGTGGGCTTCTCTGTCTCGGGCTTCGTTGCTGTGGATTTTTCTGCTGTGGGTCGTTTGAGGTGCCAAAATTCAATAATCTCCATCTCAACTCGATATTCGGCCTCTACATAACTTCGAGAGCTTTTGGGTGATCTCGTCTCCATGTCCTAGGACAAATACCTGACTGCTCATGGATGGACAAATATGGAAGTCCAGCCAGGCTGCTTGATCCCATCTCCGTCATATACTGTGACCTGTTTGACCTAAGATCTGCTCAAGATAGCCTCCTGCGGCAATAGAAACTTCATCTTGCGACGTCACCCGTCATCCTCCCGAGTCTTCCGTCTCATGCCCAATCCATTTATGTCTGGAGCTCCATCTCGCTCTGAGCTCCCATTGACTCCTGAAGCTCCACTTTGTGCTGAACTTCCTGCCAAGAGGTAATGTCTTTCATCCCTTTTTTTCTTCAACACAATCTTACTATCGTGCAAACTTTCAAGATTCCATCATCAGCTCTCCATCTATAGCTGCTTGAATCCAATCTGTTCAGTAAAATTAGATTACTCCTAAAATTAGATATGTATTGGATCTCATCCAATTTCTTCACTGCTTCATGAGTCTGTAAGTTAATAGTCTCAATGTTCTTGAGCACATAGCTCGATCCATCCGGCAGATCAACAGTGCCCTCACTGTTCTCTAGGGAGTCAAACACCTCTTCTCTGCAGCAAACATGATGCGAATATGCAGAATCTAAAATTTATTATGGAAAAAAAGTAGATACCTCATCAGACACTAGAAGAACATCATCACTTTCTTCTGTATCATTACGTTGGACCTCCGCGTAGTAGCCTTCTATCTCTGAGCTGTGGGCAATCTGTGACTTGATGCCCCAACTCATCACACTTATAACACCCGATCTTACTGTAGTCCTTTGACTTAGACTTGGCCGCCCATCTTATGATCCTCTACCCCTTTGTCCTCTGTCACCACCATCTCCAGTCACTGCATATCCGAGTCACCATCTGAACTCGAAGTTTGGTTCTTCTATCTGAGAATCTCATTCTGAAGAAGTACAGAAGTGACCTTATCCATCTTGATGGTGTTCTTCTCTACAAGAAGAGCAGTCACCAAAGATTCAAAAGAAGGAGAAAGCGATGAAAGCAAGACCAACGTCATAATCTTCTCCTCAACCTTCTTACTAATGCTGAGGAGATCAGTGAGGATCTTCTGGACGTTATTGAGATACTTCTGCACGTTCTGTCCCTCACTTATTCGAAGCTGATAAAATTACTTTTGGAGGAAGAGAGCATTGGTGGGTGACTTCACTTCGAGCTTTGTCCACATTGTCGTGGGAGAATTCTCGCTAAGCACATGGATCACCACATCATCCATCAAGTACAAATGGATCGTACTCACCATCTGCATCTGGAGCCACCTTCAATCCTTCTCCTCCATGGTAGTCGGCTTCTTCTCGCATAAGAGAGCATCAATCAACCATTGTTGAACGAGCACATCTTGCACTGTTGCTTGTCATAGGGAGAAATTACTCTTCCTATTATATCGGTTGATCTCTACCTTGATTGAGCCTATCTTCTTCATCTTTCAACCTTGATCAATACCGCCACAACCCAGATAGCCGCATGCTTTGATACCACTTGTCAGGAGGATCCCTCACGAGTGCGGAATACGGATCCTCCGTCCAAGATCGCAATCACTAGTGACGATGTCGATATTGCAACAGGAAAGAAGAAGAGAGATGTACAAAGACATAATGAAATATGTGGATCAGACCAAGGCTTACCTCCACAAGATATACAAGCTTCACTATGAAGGAAAGAATAAATATAAGAGGAGATCACACTCTCTCAACCCTAATACATCAATCTCTCTCTCTCTCTCAATAAGAAGCACAAAAGAAACCCTAAGAAAGCTCTCAAAACCCCCTAAGGAGACTCTTTGGCGCTCCCTAAGATCCTCAAGCTCGCTCTCTGATTCTCTGCTCATGCCAAGCCACTACCACCTGCCCACAGGCTGTTAGGCTCTTTAGAAAAATCCTAAAATCAACTCCTGTTAGGACTCAGAACCCCCTCAGACTGTTGGATCGAGCCCACATGCGCTCGCGGCCATCCGATCGTGCGAAACACCACTGGATCGTGCGTGAACTGCGATAATGGACCGACTTACTGTGCATGGACCGTGCACTGCACCCTCCTGGACCGCACGCTGGACCGCACGGTAGATCGTGCATCTGGACCGCACGTGCTTGCGGGCCACGTCTGCAGGCTGCACCTCTAGGCTTGTGCGCTATGGGCTTTTTTGTCTCGGGCTTTGCTGCTGTAGGTCAAATTTCGAGATGTCAAAATCCAACAGAGGCCGGTCACAAAGAGGAGGACAAGAGAGAGAGGGTAGTAGGGGAGGGTGATGTGATGAGAGAGGGAGGAAGGAAGAGGAGTGGTGGTGGAGGTGGGAGGCCATGGAGGAAGGGGGAGAGGGGAAGCAAGGATGGTGGCAGATGTGAGAGTGGCGGCATGGGTTAAGTGGAGAGCAGGGTCTCTATCTAGGGTTTTCTCTTTTCACTTTTATATTTTCATTTAGCTTTTTCAAATTAATAAATATAAAAATATTATGTTATATATAAAAGTTAACCTAAATATTTCATGTTTGGTTGGGTTAAACAATGACAAGGTTGAGTGCAGCCTGATGTCTGTTAGGCATGAAAAATTGCCCCACCTAATGGACTTAAAGCCCCAGTAGGAGCCTGGCAAATATCAGGCCAAGCTGGGCAGGCCGGGCTTGTTTTGTATAGTCTAGCCTTCAACAACTTATAAACTATCATGAATACATGGTCCAATGACAAATATGGTTTCAAAATAAAGTTTTGCTCCTTTCCAAACTATAAGTTGTACAATCTTTGGTCATACAGTTATTAATTTATCATCATCATGAGTATCATCATTTAGTTCTTGTATATATATACCAATTGATTAGAATTCTTCTTATTTTCTCCCATTTTTTGGTTATAGATAATCATTTTAGGCCTTGATACTTTTCCCCTTTTTTTTCATGGCTTAGACCCTTTCTACTTTTCCATTTTGTGCATCTCCAAATTGTGTTAACAAAATTAATATTTGATTATTACCTTATTCCATGAATGATTTCTTTTCTTCTATTACGGAGGGATTCTTAACTTAATTGGATGCTTTGTTCTTCTTATTAGAAGTATCGTATCTAATTTTTGGTGCTTAGTAATAAACAATATGATATTAGTGAAAATTTGCTTTCATCTGAGTTGCAGTTTCTCAGTGATTCTTGATGTTACAATTATCTTCTATTTTAGTTTAAAGCATGGAATAAGTGCCGGTCTGCATGGCCTGGTACAATATATACCATGCTAATCCCTTATTAGCATGTGACACTGGCACAGTATTGGCTGTATGCCAGTATTTGTTACTGTTTCAAGCACTGGCACAACCACTGCACAATACAGTATGTATCATGACAATGTCAGGCTGCACATCACTGGTACATAATACTTAATCCTTTGTTTACTATTTTTATGATATTTTTGAAGAAATTCCTGGATATGATGATTTGTTTCACCTTACATGTAGAATGAATACAAAAGGGGAATCAGTAGTTGGAATTTTGACATTGAAGACTTAAAGGCTCAGGCTTCGCTGGTACTTATGTGATTTTCTTTACAACCTTGTTAGAACATTCTCAGTGTACTAGAGATTTTTTTCTGCTAAATATGACTTAATGAATGCTCTCCCAGATTCGAGAAAATGAGGACAATGTTCCAGGTCGAGATCCACAAGGATGCCCAAATTCTTTGTTTGAGCTTGAACCTTTGCATGAAAGCATGCCATTAGGCATGCCCCCTATCACAATATGCTCCACTAAGGATGATGTTGATGTTGTAAGTGTTAATCTTCTGCAAAATATGGTTAAAGCTCATTCTTATTTTTCAGAAATTCCTGACAAATAGGTAGCTGGCAGGATAATGATGGAAATCTGCAGAAAAAAGTAGATCCCCTTCCATCACCTGAACATTCTGCAAAATTTCGAAGGTCATTGTTTGACCTTTATGAATCTTTCATTTTTTTTAATTCTTTCAGTCTCTGCACGAAGCCTCCTTTTTGTTCTACCATTCCTCCTATAAGTTGGCATTCACATGCCTTTTCTCCATTCACAGATATATTTTGTGTGACATACATATACGATCTTACATGAAGTTTGTAGAGCTATGTTGTTCTATGTATTTTTATTATATTTAATTTGTTCAGTTATAATTTAAAAATTTTCAATGGCAATTATTGATCATCAAATGTATTTTCTAAGTAGTTATTCATTTGCTTCGTGTCATGGCAAATAATCATTCTGCTGACACTAGTTTGTATATCTTTATTCCAGAGTCAGATCCAATATTTCTGAAAGTGAATATATTTTAAATGGTCAAAATTCTCAGCAGTTCCATGGCAATGATATAGAAAATACTGCAAATCATGAGTTAGATAATAATGAAAAGCATTGGGACAATATTCTCTTGCACTCTTGCCATGAACAAAAGCTCTCAACCAGCTCATGCTCATCAGACATTATTCCATCATGCAAGGGAGAAAGGTTTGGCTTATTGCACTTAAAGTATGTGAGAATCAACAACACATGAAACATATGTTATGAGATTTTTCATCTTCATTTTCTTGTAAACTGTTTTCAAACATTGATCTGAATTTGTTAATTTGTAATATGGTTCTATCTTTCTGCTTTTTGATAATTGTTCTCTGAATAGAAGTTTTCGACTTGAAATTAGAAGTTATCTATCTCATTATGTTTTTTTAATCACTAAACAAGCTCATGCTTCTTTTCTAGCTCTGTTTTGGAGTGCAACTCCTTGGAGTGATAGAAATATGGAAGGGAGGTTGTTGTCATCCTTTGCTTATGGAATTTGACAAACAGTTTTTTATGTATAGATACAAGGAAAAGCCCCGAATTTGCATTTGATCTTTCATAACTATAAACTGAACCATGTTTTATTTTTATAGATAAGCTGCATAAATCTTAGCTTAAACAACAAATATCTGTAATTTCATACGTTTATCATAGGCAAGATTAACAATAATTTTAAGAGATCATGAATTCTTGCATGTTTCTTCAGAAAATTTCGATGAAAATTAAGAGAAAAAAATACTTGTAACTTTTAAAATGTCTGTTTGGAAATAGTTGTCAATTCAGATTGCATAGATTTTAAGTCTGTCCCATGAAGATGTTTTAGTGAAATAGAGACCCTTTTTGATCCTTGGTATTCAAAGGTTCCTTGAATAAATACCAAGATATAGTGAAGTGGAACTTTTGTAGATAGAAAAGAATGGATGTTTTGTCACTGGTGACCATAAAATAAAAGCCAATATGGATCCTTGCAAATGTGAATATTTCTAAAAATGAAATTTTCATTAATTATGTTCTTTCTTCAGTCCAGATACATTTTATAGTTATCATTATTGGTAATTATCTTGTCACCTGTGGCACTTAATTATGTCATTTTTGAATAAAGTCAAAGGCATGCACTAACCATATAAAATGTAGCACTTGAACGTACCTCTCCATTTCATACACGTCCATAATTCTATTTGATATATTTTCATCATCTCTGTAATCTTTTTACAGTATATCCAACTCAAGATAAATAGTTAAATTGTGTTTTTGTGAACATCAATTGAGACTATGGCCTCATTTTCATTCTTGTTGGTACTAAATTGCATTCCATATGCCTGAAGCCTTATCCTACAAACCTTTTATATAGAGTTCCCACTTAGTTTTTAACCTTGGCCTCATCTAATCCATAAGCAATATAGAATCTGTGAATAAGATGCAAGATGCTACCATATATCAATAGTGAGTTCATCTTGTTTGTGGGAAGAGATAGACTTGGTGCCAATCCTTTAGTGTAGGCTTACCAATTACCATGGATGGTTCCAGCTTAGTTTTTAATCTTGGCCTCATCTAATCCGTAAGCAATATAGAATCTGCGAATAAGATGCAGTATGTTACCATATATCAATAGTGAGTTCATCTTGTTTGTGTAAAGAGATAGACTTGGTGCCAATCCTTTAGTGTAGGCTTACCAATTACCATGTATAATAGAAGTTTTACTTTCTTACTACAATGATTTCTAATGCCTCTCATTCCTCCATTATGTATGTCTTGAATGCACACTTTGCTTGTAGTATGTCCACTCAAAGTGCCTTTGATGGTACTCTGTCATATGTTGTCTTCAATCAACAAAACCCACATGTGAATTCATTTTATGTTTTCATAGTCTTTCCATTTGTTGCCTAAGAAAACAAGCAGCCTCCTATTGTTGACCTGCCTAGAATGAAGGCAAATTAACTCATGAAATTGTTTCTTTCTTAATTTTTCTTCCTACCACCCTATACTATACGTTTAGAGTGACTTATTTAGCTGATCTGTACACTTTTGCAGTTCACCTTTTCTCATACAGGTATGAGCCTAAATACCTCTATTATATGGCATTCTCCTTATTATCTAAATGTCATGAAGCTGCTTCTCAACTAAACCTACTTTCTTGTTTGAATTGGCATGCTTAGTTCGTATCTCATCTTGCCCCAAGCCCTCATGCTTCTGTATCTTTTTTTTTCTTCGAATTTTTAATATTTGTAACTTTGTATCCTTGTTCTCCTTCGTCAAAGGTCCTTGATTTTTCATTTCTCCAAATTGAATGATGGTATAAGTGTTTGGACCGATGTTATTATTCTCTGAAAAAGTTTCCTTGTGTAGTGTCCTCTTTATATAAGAGGTTGGCCTTCCATCTTTCTCAAATCTTATCAAGTTTGACTAAAATTCCATGTCCTGATTTTTCTTGCAACCAACTTGATCTATCTGGCCCTTTTTGAAATTTGTCTTGCTTTTTCCTAATCCTAACTTTTGGAAATATCATGATAATATGCACGTCTAGCCTTATTTGCCTTTTGTATTCTTATTTGTTATACATTACCCTTTTCTAGAAATTCCCAAAGCATGATTTTTCCCCTTGGTATAATTTTTAGTATTCATTTAGTTGTTATCTCTTAATTTTAGAAACACATCACTTCATTGAAATATCTGGAAATAACCCTAGGAATTCCAATTTTGGCCAACTGGCTGATCTGTGAGAAGTAGCCTAAACTAAATCAGGGAACAAAAAAACTAACAATATGAAATCTGCGGTTGTACCTACACTGGGTGGGTCATATTCTGCGTTTAGTTAAGCATGGAGGTATCAACAAATTTCACATGTTATTATATAAAAAGCATTGGTGGTATGGATTGCTTAGATTATGTATTTCTTGTAGCATGCAAGCTCTGTGTCATATTTTTTTACATAGCACAATTTTATCTTCCTACCCACCACTGTGAGGGCTTAGCTGCCAGAAGAGAGTTATTCCTGATTTCCTGTATATTCTGATAAACTTGGCTTAGCCATGAATTGATGCGATAGTAAGATATGGTCAACCTGAATTGATGAGATAGGATTGCCATATATCTCTCATTTTCTGAGGCTGCTCCTTAAGAGGGGGAAAAAGAGGATATTGACTTTTGCCTCTTCATTTTCTGTTGAAATTCTAGTGTTCATGAATGTGGAACTGTGCTTCTTTTTCTTTTTTTTTTCCCTTTCTTTTTGCATAATGATGATCTAGATCCACAATCATCGCAAACACCAGAATCAGTTCGTAAATGTTCATTGTAGTCAGTTTTATTTTTTTCAAAAAAAAATTATCAACCAAATATCTTGATACAATATCTGCCTATTAAAATTTTGATTTTAACATTCTTTTTTTTTTTTCAGTGTGAAGCAACATAATCTGCTCCAAAATACAGAAAATTGTAATGGCTGGGCTTGTCACACAGCAGCTGACTTGCCCATTGAACCAACACACAAAGCGTCCAAGTCAGCAGGCATGTCTAGAAACTTGGTTACATTGGAAATTACTTAGGGTACATTTTTGCGTAAAATTTCATCCTTAAGCCTAGATGCATTGTCACAGCATCAAATGCTGAAGATATTGACGATAAATCAAAGGCTCCAGTGGTGCAGCAAAGGGGGCGTTTTAAAGTGACATCTGAGAATGTTGATTTAGATAAGGCATGCGAACATCATCATGCTCTAATTCTGTGACTTTTTTTTAAAATATTGTTGACCTAGATTTGATGATTATTTACTGCTTCAGGCTCTTCCATCTCTCAGTCTACCAAAGAGTCACAGTGTGCAGGTTAGTTATTTGGTAATGATCTGCATTTAGCTTCCAGGCTGCAAGGAACGTATGCTAGTCATTACATAAACCATTTCCTTTTATGTAAATTTGTTTCTTGCTAGAATACAGCTCTTTTGGTCTTGCATATTCTGAATCTGTAGAATCGATGAATACCAAAATGTCATTAGGGATGGTGATAGCTTCTTAAATAATAGAGGGAAGTAGATCAGATTGCATTGTGGATCAGATCGCAAAACACAAGATTCTTTACAATTTTTTTCAAAATATTAAAAATAAAAGAGATATGAAGCTTGTGAAATATTGATGAATGAAAAATAGAGAATGATACACATAGGAATCTAGCTTCCACCATTATAAGCCCATATTTAGCATGTCTAAAGAAATAAGCATCATGTCTAGTTAATTTTAGATATTATATACTAGGATTTCAAAGTTCAAATATATCTATTAAGTGATCCTTTTCAGTATTTTTTTTATAAAAAAAATCAGATTTCAACGAATAGTTGTAAAAATATTAAGATTCATATCTTGCTTTTAACTATACAAACTCTAGAATTTCTTTCTTTCATTTTTTTTTTTTTAACTTTTTAGTCGTCAAATGCCCTATCATGGCTTGCTAATATTGCATTGTTGAGGTTTCTAAGCAATAAGTAAGTGCATCTAAAATCCATATAGTGAAATAAATTGTAAATAATGGACTTCTTAATGGTTTAATTTGTAATAACATGATTAAGTTGGATCTTATGATCCAAGGTAATGGATTATTTATAATATTGATCTTTTATGATCCTAGCTAATCTTGATCCAAGGATAAGATTTAGATTGTTTAGGGCCATTATATTAGTTGTAAATAACAGAGATTTCTTCATTCTCCCACAAAATGAGTCTCAGTTGAAAATTTCTTTTAGTTGTATTAATTCTTCAATATTTTACCAGTAGTAGCTTGTAATCTGTGCAACACCATTTGCTTCCATAGCAGATATTTCAATCACCATTCGGGACAGTTTCTTGTCCCACTTGAGTATACTTCCCCCTTGGTTCACTTATAGCCGCATCATGAAAAGGTCTGTTGTACAGTGACATATCTACCGCACAAGTTATAGTTGACCCAACCAAATAGAATAATGGAAATGTATAATGTGCATGCACACTCACATCAGCATTTACTATTAGTCTGGAAAGGGCAGAGACTCGTGATTCAACAAAAGTTCAGAGGAAGATGGTTTTAAAAAGAGAGAAATGCAAACATCTTGATGTTGCTGTAGCAAGAAGAATCTCTTATGGATTAACCTTGTTCCTAGGAAGCTTCTGTAAGCTGATAGGCTTGTCGTGTTACCCTTCTTAGTTCTTAGATTAAGGGCTAGGTTAGTTTTGAAGTCCGGTGGTTGTTTACTTAGTCTTCGTACTGCTTATCTATTCTTTCACTTAATGAATTGATTGGACTCTCGTCCAATCTTTCTCTTTTTCTCTTTAAAAAAAAAAAATCTTTAACAGCGTGTAAATGAAAGAGATGAATTGGGCTGAACATGTCACGACAAAATTTATGAACACATCACTGGAATTTTTGCAGATGAAAACTAACAGGAAAAAATTGTTAATTTAGAAGGCCAATCTTGGGATTGGGCTTGGTATGCCAAGGTTTGTTGTCCCTTGTTGGTTGTTTAAGATTATAGTTTGTGCGCATTTATTTATAATTGTCATAGTTCCAGGGAAAAACCGATGACCATGAATTAAGCTCATCTATTAGCAAAGGATTAGTCATGGAACCATTTATTAGTTGGAAGATGTTGACTTTATATAGTGATAATAAGTCACACTTATTTTAAAATTTGTTTTGCTTTTATTATAAGTTAATTCAACCCCTAATAGTCCAGACAAGGCATTCTGGTTATGGTTATGGCTTTATGATAAGTGAGCTCACAAGTTAGTTAAGTCATGTAATTGGTCTTCTTCCTGCATTTAAGTGAACATCATATAATTCAATTTGATTTAAAGAAGCAATTTAGTTCATGAAAAAATTCCTCAGCCCCTTCTAAAATTTGACGGTGGTCATGTTTAGACTTCTCCTACCATGTATGACTGCAATAAAAAATGACCTTTACTGACTTTATGCTGATGACCATAGCAATCGATGGCTGACCATCCTTTACCATGTCAGTTTGTAGATCTTCCAAATTCCGCTTTTGGAATTAAAATTTACTTTTACCGAACGAGCTTCGCAACATTCATTAAAATTGCATGCTGAAACATGTGGATCAAGACTTGGATGAATTGTCAAGTGGTCCATTAGATAATAGACAAAAACAGCCATTTCTTCCTGAGCAGATGAAACACACTGGAATTGATTGCCAAGAAAAAATACACTTGAAACTTCATCTGAATGATCTAATTCATGATACAAAATCAAACTAAAAATTGGTCCAAATTTTTTAATTGAAAATACTATGTTGCATTGGTCAGGATTCTACAGTCATCACTTGGTTGACTAGGGATCTAGTTGTCTAAATGAATAAAGTATAGACAGGATGCAGGTATTCACTTTATGATATAACATGTATCATGTCGTATATATTTACCAATGTACCAGTTGGTTATGCTAGAATCATTCATCTTATATTTATGTGTGTGTGCACGTGCATAAGGGTCTAATTGTCTAAATGAATAAAGTATGAAAAGGGTGTGTGGTATTCACTTTATGATACGTGTACCATGTCCTAATTAGCTACCAACATTACTGGTTGTTTGTGCTAGAATCATGCATCCATCTTCTGCAGTTTTAAATACCTATAAAGAGTGCTAGTTTCTTGAAATTAGTCCACATTGGCTATAACAAGCAAAATCTGATCTCTTTGATGATAAACATTCTTAAAAATACATTTCTAAATCCTTCATTAAAATTACTATCCAGATTTTTGTTTGCCCTTCTATACTTCGTACCCTTCATGCAATTTGTGCTGTTATCCTTCTTACCCTGGATTTTCTTAGCATTCATTGCACATGTTGTATCACATCAATCTGTACTCCCTTGCTTAATATCTGAGCTAAATGGATGAAGAACCAACCCTGTATCTTCATTAGCCTAGCCTAGATGCTGATTTCAACATTGAACCAACTTTTCCTAGGGTCAGACCTAATCTATTTTAAAATCCCTTCACATACTTAAGCCAACCCAAGGTAGCAAGTTACTTCAACCCATTCTATGCAGTCTAGATGATTATATCTGAGGAGAAGGTAACTCATACTGGATTGTTGCTACTTTTCAACTAAAAGAAAGGCACTCAGTTGTTGTCAGGAAGGAAAATATTTCTATCGATATACTATCACATATTGTGGCAGTGCTGATGAGGGGCTGACTTAGTACAAATATCATGCTAACAATTGTCACATACTGGCATGGAAAGATACTCAAATCCATAAAAAGGGTCCACGACCAGCACACTAAGATATACTACTGATACTCAAAGCCATAAAAAGGGTCCACGACCAGCACACTAAGATATACTACTTTATTCATTTACTTTTTCACATGGAATGATTTTAATTTCTTTATACTAGTGTAGGGACATTTATAATAAATTCATTGCTGATGGTAATATGAAAAGCTTTTAGGAATCTACATTAATTTTAACTTCTAGTCTGATGTAGAATGAAGAAATTTTACTGTGATCATGTCCAATGTGCTTCCAAGTCCTTACAGAAGGAGAAAACTATTAATTTGGGAAGATTTACTGACCACCTAAAATAGAAAATCAGGCTGCTCAAGATGGTGTGAAATAAGTCCGAAGTAGAATTCAAGCCTGAACATGATGTTTCAATTTGTACCACTCCATATCAAAGAGATGCACATTGATGTGGGCCTATACACATACAAGTGCAACACGATGTAGAGGAACATACCTAGTAATCTGCTGACAACCTGCTGGTACGGTACATGCTGTAGATATGGTATGGAGTGATTGTCTTTAGTCCTTGGATGCGATAGCCTCTACTGCCTGCCAAGAGGAATAGATGAAGGTGTCGCCCAATTGCACTTGTTAGGAGGGAGACAGAAACTCTGTTGTCTACAACTTGAGACCGTTGAGAGGATGTTAGTATGCATGTGCATGTGCCTGCACACATAAAGAAGTTTTGTGTTTAGTCGAAAGAATCGTGAGCAAGCGCAGGTAAGTGGATATGTTATAAGCACTTAAGTGAATGTTTAGGAAGTAGATGCCTGCTCAACATTTTGGGGACATTCCAAATTGAGCACATTACACTAGGTAGAAGATTCTGGCTATCATGGTTTTGTCACTCAGAGAGAGGAACTAGCCAGATTTGAATTTTATTTGAATATTTGCACCTTCAGATTAAGTAATTTAAACATAATAAGGTTAGTTATATCTAACTAGTATTTAGCATGTGTGATGCATGTCCTTATCATGGTTGGAATCTCTGTCATAAGGGGTGTTTTTGTAAATGTACTAAAAGTAGAGTCAAAAAGTGGATGGAGTTCTTCCCCAAGAGTACCCATTACGATAGTAGAGATACAATATGATGACTATCATCATTATTCTTCCTTTGGCATCTAGAAATTATTCAAAAGTTTATTGGTAAAGTATGTGCCATTACCATTGTAAAATTTTTCGATGTTTATGAATGGATGAATATAGGCTGGCAGTTATGAAATATGATATCATATTAGGTTTCTAAACTTAGGCAAGCATGCACCTTGTTTTTGTTGATGGATTATACAGACATTCTGGACCATGTAGGTGATTACTCAGCTTCCTTCAAGCACTCTACCATCACCATCTGATGCTGCCCCAACTGTTCCTGGCTGGTCGCCTTTACCGCAGTTGCATTATATGTTGCAGACAAACATTCTTCAAAGAGTATGGATCAACTTTTATTAACATAATTTTTTCTTCCTGGTCTTTGTCTAGGTTGTTATTTTTGAGTTTTCTTTTAGCAGGATAATGTCCTTAATTTGATGAAGCAAGTGAGTACTGGTGACTCATCAGGTAATGTCTCTTCACATTTGAGCTTAGTTTTGACCTTTGTTTATGGAACAAAATTATTGGTCATTTTGCTACAGCTACTCGTCCAGCTGAGGGTGTATACATAGCGGCATCTACCCCTACAACTGAGAAGACTTTGGTAAGCAATTATCATCTCTTATCTAGATCATGCTCAAAGTATTGTACTTTTATCCTGGACTTATGGTACTTTAGACCAAAAAAAATTTGATTAGATAATCATTGGTGTGTTTTGTTTGACCGATCCTATTCGTCTAAGCATCTCTCTGATGTGCATTTTAATGTGTTATATATGACAATATTTGCCCTTAAATGCTTATAGAAGCGCCATTATCTTGCCATTAATAATACCAATCCTGATTTCTCTGCATCAGTAGTCTTAACAAATCCCTTCAAGTCAATTTTGTCCCAAATCTATATCAATATTTGCCATTTTTGATATGGTCATCTAATGCGCTTGCACCCCCTTTATTTTTCAAAATTCCAACTACAAAATAATGTCATAATAGCATGAATCATTTCATTTTGTCTTGCTTGGGTGGGAAAAAACACCTGAATGGGAGTGCCCTTTTTTTTATCTCATCAAATGAAAATCTCCTTTTCTCATTGCCACTTAAGGAATCATTCATCATTTAGTAGCACACTTCTAACTCATAGATAGTATGGTAGATGCATTGGAACTATTGGTATACGCCCATGATGCAATGGTAGTTTTGTTTTTAGTAACCACCCAACCCCATTTAAAAGAAGAAAAAAACTGCAAGGCAGTGAAAGAGATACATTCTGAAGAAAAAAATAGAACAAAAGATAACTCTCCTCTTTTCTTAGAATTCAAGAGTCTCTCTCCATTACTCCATTTCTCAGAGGTTCTTAGACTGTGAAAAGTTAGTGTCTTCGCATTGATTATGCTATGGACTAGCCAATAAAGCAGCCAGAGATCCGTTTGGACTAGAAATCTGTAAGTTAGGGTTTGATTTAGAATTTTAATTTCATTCTTCATTTGTATCAGATCAATTTAGGCTGTTTTTTGGCATGATGTAGTGTATTAATAACTGATTATTGAATAATTTTTGTGATTAATTGGTTGTTTGTACAATTTTGCATTATAGATTGAAAAATTCGTATCTTATTGTACACTATGAATTAGGACACAAATTTTTGTATGGAAAAAGTCCATCTGCAAAATTTCATAGTAATCGGATAAGTGGTTTGAGGGAAGTTGAGTATTCAATTTTGCAAAATCATAATTTTAAAAGGGCATAATTAAAAATCGGTTCAGTTTCAGATTTTGAAATTTATATGGTTGGAAAGAGCATGTCAAGAGCTTTAAATCGATGTATAATTCTAAATTTTTGGACATTGGTAGAGGGGGATATTGAAGATTGAAAATTAGGGACTAAAATGAATAAAATGTGAAAATATTGGGGATTTTCTGAGGTTGAAGAAGGCAGCCATTGTGCTATACATCGCATGTGATGGTGGGCCCATGCCCTCCAGGATCACAGCCCCAAACCAACACCTTTGACCACTTAGC
This sequence comes from Elaeis guineensis, assembly GCF_000442705.2. NCBI lineage: Eukaryota > Viridiplantae > Streptophyta > Magnoliopsida > Arecales > Arecaceae > Elaeis > Elaeis guineensis. Next base: position 21,306,253 of record NC_026000.2, read on the forward strand.
CAAACCGGTGTCATGTTTTTTTTTAAATATACATATATATGAAATAAATAAATAAAAAGATATTTATATAGAATAGAAGTAGAATAGCAAAAACTGTGTCTAGACTTGTATCTTGATATTTAGGTGCCTATATCTTATTTTTCTTAATATTTTATTTTTTCTTTATTTGTTATAGGAAAAATGATAATTATGTGCAGATGCCCTATAGCTATAAGAACATTAGAGCAGCAGGCACGAGTTAGAAAAATGGTGAGACAATTGAATGAATATAAGATGGAACCTAATGTTGATATGATCGAGTATGTATACAAAACATTATATTTGTGGGATATATTATGAATGAGGATCAAAGACTCTCAACATTAGAAGCTACTCTACTTGACCTTTGGCAATATCTGTTAGATCATTTTTGGGGATCACCTAGACCATCTAAAATATGTCCTTGGTTAGTGAAAGCTTTTACAAAAGAGTACATGATCAGGAACATTACTAGATCAGCAGCCCTCTCATTAAGCCCTAATTTTCACCATCATGGACATGTTGACTTAGGCACTTTATGCCTACCAAAGGTAGCACCTAGACATGTCCTTAGAGAAATTAATGAGTCTATCCCTAGGAGAATTCAATACTTTCATCATTAGTTCTTTGTGTTAGAAATATGTTTATTGTAAATATTTTATTTACTATTATAATGCACATTTGATATGTAAATAGATAGATGTTGTTTTTTCATGGATGTAATTTCATCTATTATTTGGCATGCAACCTTAAATTTGAACACGTGTTGCATTTATTATTAATTTTGGTGTATGCTTATTTCAAGTGGGAGTTTTAGATGACTTAAATTTTTGTAATGTTTTTAATCTAGAATAGATATTTTGCTATAATAGAACTAAGTTTGTGATACTTGAAAATTAGGACAATGGATGATGATTGGGAATATAGTGAACTTTCAGCTTTGTATCTTGTGTTAAATTATCATAGGTTTATTCTACATTATTGGCAAAATCAAATGTGCGTTGTGTTTGAGTATTGATATTATATATGTATGTCTCCTTGTATCAAATTTTTTATGGCATCAAGAAACATTATTGCTGATCTGAATAACGGTGAAAAGCTGAATGGTGATAATTATAATATTTGGCATGTGAAAATCCAATATATGCTTGAGGAACAAAAAGCCCTAGAGTCTATTCACCATGAAATGATAGACCTTGATGAGGGTAATTCTGCTCAAAGTAGGAGAGACCAAGAGGCATATCGAGCTTGAAAAAAGATGGATTCCACAGCTCGAGGAATTCTGGCAAGCTCTATGAATAATGACCTACTATATGAGTACAAATAGTATCCGACTGCTTATGCCATGTGGAATGTCTTAAAGTAAAAGTTTGGATGTACATTGGTGAGCAAACTGAGGTAGCAAACAATTAAATTGGACACTTACAAGAAGTGCCCCAATCATACAATTCAGCAACACCTAAGGGAGATGTCAAATATAATTACTGAGTTAAAGTTAGCTGGCCATTTTCTCTCTGATAAGTAGCAAGTCCAAGTTGTGATGCGCTCCCTTCCTGATAATTGGGAGCATATGAAGATTAATTTGACCCATAATGAAAGCATTGAGCCCTTCATTGATGTTGCTCGCCATGTGCAACTTGAAAATAAGTGCCTTGCAGCAGCGCAGGCAGGCCTTTGTGGTCGAGTCTAGCTTCCAAAGAACTTCGAGCTTTAAATGCAAAAGGTATTAGGATGGAAAAGAAAGGAGAAAGGAAGATGGACCTACACCTAGGAAGAAGATGACCAACCCTAAGAAGAAGGATAAGCGGTTTGGGAGAAAGAAAGATAAGGTCAAGATGAAGCATTACAATTGTGGCACATTGGTTCATTTTGCTCGTGAGCGCTCCGAGCAAAAGAAGATAACATCTAATCTTGCTTCTTGATGTGACATATAGGTTTTTAGCTTAGTATATCCTTTGTGGATTGTAGACTCAAGAGTCACAGACTATGTATGTAGAGATCGAGGAGCATTTGTAGAGTATCGTCCAATCCCAACTGGAGCAAGATGGATTTATGTGGGAAACAATGCTAAAGTCGAGGTCAAAGGAATTGGCACTTGCAAATTAGATTTGCATGATGGCTGATCTTTGCTCCTACATGATGTTCTATATGCATTCAAGATTCGACGAAACTTGGTCTCTATAGTTGTTTTTTAGATTTAGGTTTCAATTTGAACTTTAGGTTTAAAGGTGTGGACTTATTTAATGATTTTATTTATTATAGTTTTGATTATATAATGAATGATTTCATTATCATGAATGTTGAATATTATATGTGTAATTATGATAATGGTTGTTTTTCATTGCATGGCTCTACTAGCAATAATAATGTGGATATGAATGTTTGGCATGTTAGATTAGGCCACATTGGGCAAGATCGAATGAATAGATTAGCAAGAGAAGACCTATTAGGGTCGCTCTCCAAAGTAGAAATGTCCATTTGTGAGTATTCTTTAGCTGAAAAACAACTAGAAAATCATTTGGTAAAGCAACTAGAGCCGAATTTTCATTGCAATTGATACATTCCGATATCTGTGGTCCAATAAGTGTAAGAATAAGACAAGAAGCTTTGTATTTCGTTATATTTATAGATGATTTCATGCATTATGGTCATGTCTATCTGATTTCTCATAAGCCTAAAGCATTAGAGTGATTTAGACTATATATAAATGTAGAGAATCGGATAGAAAAGAAAATAAAGACCTCGAGAACCGATTGAAGGCATGGATATCTATTTGGACAATTTAAGGAGTTATGTAATGATAAAGGAATTACGAGGCAATTGACTATTCCTGGCACGCCTTAGCAAAATGGCGTTGTCGAGAGAAGGAATAAAACTCTTTTGGAAATGGTTAGATCTATGATGACACAAGCAAACCTATCAATCTCCTATTAGGGAGATGCATTGATGATTACTGCCTATATACTTAACTGCATACCCTTGAAATCAGTCCCTTCTACATCTTATAAACTATGGATAGGTAGAAAACCTGACTTAAGTTATTTAAGACCTTGAGGGTCTGTTGCTTATGTTCATGATCCTTCTGATTGAAATGAAAAGTTGGGTCTAAGAGGAAAGAAATACATCTTTATTAGATACTTGGAATACTTGAAAGGTTCTGTATTCCTAAGTGAACAGGCTGACAAAAGTCTGACTGAAATTAAACACTGGATGTTATTTTTCTTAAGAATGATTTTTCGAGCAGAGGCGAGATTAACAAAAATACTCTTTTATATGAAATCGAGGAATCGGATAATGTCAATCTTTGACAAATTGAGACACAAGAAGAGATATCTCGGCCTCAAGAATCAAGTGGGAGTGGTAGAATAAATAAATTTATTTTATAAGAACTTGAACTGCGGAAAAGCAATCGTAAGAGCATATCCTGCCGTTGTTTTGAAATTGAAGGATAAGCTTTATTAATCACTCCACAAGATAGTGATGAACCTAGAACAGTTCATAAGGCTCTATCTTGCCTTACAGAGGAACAATAAAAGAAAGCAATGGAAGAAGAAATGGAGTCTATGAAAGTAAATCGAGTTTAGAAATTTGTAGATCTTTCACTTGGGCGCAAGGCAATTGGGAACAAATGGGTTCTTAAGATCAAGTGTAAGGCTGATGGAACCATTGATAGGTATAAGGCTTGTCTTGTACCGAAAAGTTATACCCAACAAGAGGGTATAGCTTTGAGGAAACTTTTTCTCCAATTGTAAGGTTTGGCTCAATTGGCTTAATTCTAGCCATTGTAGCTCAAATGGGTTTGCAACTCTATCAAGTGGATGTTAAGATAGCATTCTTAAATGAACTATTTAAAAAAAATTATATGGAACAATCAGTGGGTTTCATTGTTAAAGACCAAGAGAATAAAGAATACAAATTGCAGCATTCTATATGTGACCTAAAACAATCATCTAGACAATGATATTTAAGATTTCATCAGCGATAATCTCTTATGATTTTAAAATGATTGATGAGGGCCACTATGTATGTGTCAAACGGTCCATGGAGAAGTTTATAATAATGTCATTATATGTTGATGATATCTTGTTGGCTGGAAATGATAAAGATTTTGTCCTTGCTATAAAGGAGTAGTTATCCTCAAACTTTAAGATGAAAAGAATGGGTGAGGTGGATTATATTCTCGGTGTTAAAATATATCGAGATCGTTCAAGAAAACTCCTTGCTCTTTCATAAGAGTCATATATTAGGAAGATTCTTGAATGTTTTACTATGAAAGATTATAATCCTATTGACACTTCTGTAACGAAAGGTGAGTGCTTAAGCCTTGAAATATGTCTAAGACTCCACAAGAAAAGAAAATAATGTTCAAAGTGCCATACTCAATTGCGGTTGGAAGCTTAATGTATGCTATGATGTGTATAAGGCCAGATATTTGTTATGCCATGGGCTTAGTCAGTCAGTATCAATCCAATCTAGGATAGGGACATTAGAAAGCTGTCAAAAAGATTTTGAGATATTTAAAAGACACTTCAAATTATTCTCTTTGCTATCAGTGATCCGATTTGCATTTGTGAGGTTATACTGATACTGATTAGGAAGGAGATATAGATGAACACAAATTGATGTCTAGGTATATGTTCTTGCTAAATAATGGCACCATATCATGGAGTAGCAAGAAACAAACATGCATAGCCTTACCTATAATGGAAACCGAATTTGTGGCATGTTCAGTAGTAGTGCAAGAGGCTGTTTGGTTGAGAAGATTTCTATTGCATTTAAGAATGTTAAGTGATAATGAGGGATCGGTGAGAGTGCACTGTGACCAGACAGCAATAGCTTATATAAAGGATCCCAAATATCATTATAGAATCAAACATGTTGATACTAAATACAATTTTGTGAAAGACATTATAGCACAAAAGGAAGTGGTTATATGATGTATTTCTATACATCAAATGGTGGCGGATCCACTCACCAAGCCAAGAGCTAGAAATGTGTACATAAAACATGTGAAATTGTTGGGGCTATGTAAACTGTGATGTGAAACTTGTGAACAAGTATTTATTATGTATATTTGAAAATATACTTGTGTTAAGTATAATATTCATGTCATTAAATGGTCATCTTGTTCATTTTTTTTATGCCCATTAATAATAACACACACACATTAGTATTATGTGCAAAGTTTTGTTTAATATACATAAAGTGAAGTATAGCAGGTAGGCAAAGATTGGCACTCTCACATGGACAATCGCCTCTGGTGCCGAGAGCATGCAGAGATGAGATGTTTTAAATATAAAAATGCTAAGAGATCATTGAGTTTAAGCTTAAAGCTTATGTCATCTTGATATGAGAATCAAGATAAGATCATTATTATATATTTGATCAAGATAGATGTCTCCACCATCCAACCTAGCCTGTTTAGAAGCCGTACATGAATTCTTGAATAGTAGTATAAGAGTATACTGACTTGGAGAATTCAGGTTAGGCATCGAGGTGTGTTTGAACTTAAGTTTGTATGATGTTTCTTTTAGAAAATGACATATACTCTAAGAAAAGTAAACACCATAGCACGTTATTCATACTATGTGTGCTATGTGATTAATAAGGAAAGTGAGAGAATGGATCCTTGCTTACTCATTATGTGACCCTTGAGGTTTGATAACCTCTATTGTTATCCTTAAGGACTTTCGATTGTTTCTTGAAATTTCATTTCAATGTTTACTACTTTATTGTGTCCCTAATGGCCATGTGTGATTCGGTTCTGGGGGGCATGTCTAAGAAAGCAGTCGAATTGAAATAGATAGACTCGAGCAAGAAAGGAAGACTATATCTTTATTCTATATCCATACCTGTATTCACCGGTCAACCAGTTATATCATCCAGCGAGGAGAAGGCCATAATTGTGAATACATGGCAATGAAGAAAAAGTCAAACATGCTCCTAATGCTATTTTAATAGGAGGATAAGAGATATTATGATTAATGTAACAAAATTAGTCTGTGGTATGATAAGTATGTTGATCTTTTAGCAATGACCTCTTATGTATCCCTAACATGTGCATGACAAATAAGCTCTTGAATACTTGCTGGTCGCATGGTCTATTTGCCTAGTATGATGGATGAGAAATATGGATGGAGATGAGTCGAGCCCATTATGTGTGAGTGAGAGATATTGGTATGTGCCTATGATGCAATGGTAGTTTTGAGTGGTTACTTTTAGTAACTACCCAACCCCATTTAAAAGGAGAAAAAAACTACAAGGCAGTGTTTTTAGAAGAGATACATTCTGAAGAAAAAAATAGAACAAAAGATAACTCCTCTTTTCTTAGAATTCAAGATTCTCTCTCCATTACTCCATTGTTTCTCAGAGGCTCTTAGACCGTGAAAAATTAGTGTCTTTGTGTTGATCATACTACGGACTAGTCAGTAAAGTAGCCAGAGATCCGTTTGGACCAGAAAATTATAAGTTAGGGTTTGATTTAGAATTTTAATTTCGTTCTTTAGGAATGTCAATGATCAATTTTGTTATTCTATATGAATCACTTGGGATATTTCTTTTTGCACCTTGGTTCTGATCTAATGGCACATGTTCTTCAAACCTTCTTTCCTTTTCTTTTTGAGGGGATCTTGATCTCTTATTCTTGGTGTTGCATTTCACTCCCCACATGCACGCACTTTTTCTTCGCTTCACGTACTCTTCTGATAAAGTAGGTTCCCATTCAGAACTATGAATTGGTCGTGGGTTGCCCCCAGCCTGTGAGAATGAATTGTTTCTGCCGGACATGTTGCAGACAAGTGAGCCTCAAGATTCACACTGGATGTAGATCCTTTAACCATGAAAAGCAGTATATATTTCATAGCAGGAAAGCCAAAACCTGAAAATGAGTGGCATCTAAGGCTGGTAAAGATTATGCTGGCTGTCTACCAGATTCAACATGCTTATATGAAATACCCTGTGGCTTTAGGGACTTATTGGTACCGTTGTCATATGATGACCTCTTTAGATGTTTTACTTGGCCTTGTTGACAGGTAAACAATCTACTTTGACATGTACATTTGGTGGTGCAAATACAAAGTTTAATAACTATTCTGGAACTTAGATTTTGAACATGCTAATGAAGCAGTAGCATATTTTGAAGCCTTATTGTGGGGCTGCATGCTGAAACTCTCTTCATTTTGCAGCTGGAAGCATCACATGAAAGGGAGAAAGAGCTATTACAGGATATCACTGATCTGCAGTGGAGGTAAATTCTGATGATCCGAAATAAAATACAACTATAATATTGTCATGATATTGATATTCCATGGATTATTTTGCGATGTCAGGCTTATATGCACCCAAGAAGAACTACAAAGGCTTAAAACCAAAAATGCTCAGGTCTGTAGTTAAGCTTGGCACCCATCATTGATACAAAAGTTCACACTAACAAAGCTTTGATTCAGGTTTGATGCAGATGTCACAGCTCCACAAACCCAAATAAAGCAGGGACAAGATGCAGAAGCAAGGCTGTTAGACATGAAGTGTTAAAGGATAATAATGGGGCTAAAAATATTGATGTCCTGTTGTAACTAGGAATTACTCGAGGGTACATCCTGCTATGTGTTTTATGACCTACAGTAGCACAGCAGTGGCTTGTAGAGTAATTCAATGCGTGACTTCGCATGATTGAATGGTTGAATACTTGTAGTAATGCTCTCCAAAACGTGTATATATATTCTGTTTGGTTTCGCGTCACTTAGATTTGCATTAATATTTCTAGCTCCATTAATGCATAGAAGTTTCTACTTGCCATGGCTGGAGGCTGAAAACCAAGCGTACTTTGTGAGGTACCAAGGCTTGCTATGTACATATTAACAAATGGATCCAATGTTTAATGCGATAAAGCTATCAGATATAAGCAACTAATCCATACATTAATATGCATCTAGTTGCTTAGCATAAAAATTCTCAGTTTAAATTGAGATTCTCTCGTGTAAGGATGCATCTTTTCTTAAAAATGCCATCTGTATTAACAGCATGGACTCGTTACTGAGGGGAACATGATTTAAGGTGGATTTGAAATACTGAAGGTGAAGCTGATTATTGGAATACTGAAGGTCAGCTTTGCAGTGGTTTTTCTTGTGTTACCTCTTTTTTCTTCTTACTCCTCAAATATGACTGGGTGGGCTCTAAGTGTTGATGTGATTTGAGAGGGTTTGATTTTCAATCACCATATGAATTACTCCCTCCACCATGCAGCACTAAGTGTAACATCTGTTTGCAGGGGACGTCCAAGCTGGGGAAATCACATATGGGCATCCAAGCAACGCTGAAGTAATGATGCTTGTCACATCGCGTCCACAAGTTATCCATTGTTGGACTGCTACTCGAGTACTCAATTCAAAAATACAACAGGTTGAAGAGTTATGCAGCTTGTGAATCTTTTAGTCCACTGCAGTTCTTAGTGGATCTGTACTGAAGCCTAACATAAGGCATTTATGAACAAGAGGTGTTATAAAACAAAAATAGTCACAAAGAAAAAAAAGGGCACAATGTTCTACCAAGAATGGGTATCCACTTCTCCAATGATACCCTAGTCTTTTGCTATTCTCCTTTGCTTCTTCTTGATGCAATTTCTTTTTTCTTTTTTTCTGCTCAGATGGAATACAATCTAAGGAGTCAAAAAGAAGGATATCCAAAAATGACATCAGCAAAAAAGACATATCAATCCAGTTGCATCCTCCATAATGAACAGCTACAAAACTCACAGCCTAGTCGGCTGTGGAGTTCACCTCCTGATAGACATGTCTAATGTCAATGGAGGAGGCAAACCACTCCTTGCCCACAGGTCGAATCAGGTGCGTAAAGGAGATGTCCTCCCATGTGGCTCAAAGCTCCGCAGCAAGAATGGTGGTTTTGAATAAACAGACCCTGTCGGCCACCATAAATCTAGAGTTCAGGTCCTTGATCATGAAGTCTGCTCCATTATTGCTGGTAGTCACATTGCTATCAAAATTGGTCTTGAGGAAGGCTCGACGATGGGGGCTCCCAGGTGATATAAACCCTACGAGGCATTACAAGAGCGAAAATGACGTCTCAAATATCCCAACTCCTTAAGGTTGACCCTGACTACAATGTGTCCACAATCTTAACTGCGTGAGATGAAGCCCTCTCAAACATAATCCTAATCAGCTGCCATCTCGCCTCAAGTAGATCAGCATTTCGGGCCAGCCAGATGTGGTAGGTAATGTAGGCTGCTCTGATGCCAGCAAATCTTATATCCTCAGACTCCCTTCTCTGCTATAGAAACTTTAAAAAAATTAGACCAGACTAGTCTTTCGAGGTCTGAACAGGAAGGAGGTTCGTCAGTTCGGGCCGCCCTCGTATAGAGAAAAAAGACATGCTCAATCGTCTCTTCCTTCAACTTGCAAGACAGACACGAAGAAGAATCGTCTCTTCCTTCAACTTGCAAGACAGACACGAAGAAGGAACAACCATCCAGTGGATCCTCAATAGAGATTTAGTTAGCAATCAATGTCAAGCAACCTTCTAGATGAACAAACTAACCCTTAGGAGAACTCGAAGCCTCCAAATCCAAGCACCATCTAAAGTCTTGACCGGCTCTCTCTTGTAGAGGTCATACAGGTCCCTAGCCGCCACCCTGGATATACATGAGGATGCCAAATCCTAATATCCGAATCTTGGAGCAAGGAAACTGGCTGGACATAATCATCTTTACCAACTGACCACCACAAAGGCAATTCACCACACGTATGTTTCACCTCCTCCCCTCCAACTAAAGTAGATCACGAAACCTGCACTGTGATGCCCACCTCCATGCTAATAAAGGTAGCCAGTGAGAAAGTGGAATATCAGCTATCCATCGATCCTGGACAATATCAATCGATCACCCGTCATGCACCATCCAACTGATCTGAGCCATCATGTCAGGTAGGTGAGTGAAAATCTCCTTCCAAAGGAAGGAACACCTCCAGCCGATATGGGCAACTCTCTTTGGAGACCCATGACCGTACCTAGCCCGCATCATTGAACTCCAAAAGCCATTTGGCTGAGTCAATAATCTCACTGTATGTCTAGTAATCAAGGCCTCCCATTTGATCAGATGAGAATGAATCCCCAGCCCCCCCTCATTGATTGGCTGACACATAACATCCCAAGCCAGGAGACGAACACCCCCCCTCTACCATGCGAACCCTATAAGAAGTTTTGAAAGAGCTACTCGAGTTTCAAAAGGAAAGACCTCGGCAAAACAATGTGGTTCAATATGTAGACCAGGTTGGCATTGAGAATCGATCTCACCAAAATAATCTTGACCATCATTGAGAGGGCCCGGTACTGCCAGCCCTCTAGACGTTCCTTGATGGCAGCCTCCATTTGCGAGCAATTAGACCTCTAAAGTCTTCATCCCGTGATGCGAATCCCCAAGTATTAGAGGGCTCTAACCTGCTTCGTGATGCTTAGGAGATTTTGAGTCACCTGCCTATGCTACTCCCTAATCTTTAGACTGAAGTAGATCGAAGATATTAGAAGATTCACCATCTGGTTGAAAGCTACACAATAATCTTCCAAAATCTTGTGAAGAACCATAGAATTTCAAGAAGTAGCCTAGCAGAGCAGAAGACAATCATCTGCAAAAAGTAAATGTTAGATCGACAAGGCCCCCGATGCTGGCACATAGGCTCGATGGCATGATCGAGGGTCATCGCTCACAAGGTTCTGGAAAGCACATCAACATAAGTAATGAACAAGTATATGTATAAGGGGCAACCTTAACGAAGGCTAACAATCGAGTGAAAGAAGTTCATTGGAGTACTGTTGATCAAGATGGTATAGGATGGAGCATGCATGCACCCCTTGACCTAGCTGATCCAATGTCTGTGGAATTTGAAGCTCTCTAAGGCCTGATAGAGGAAGTCCAGCTTATTCGATCATAAGCATACTCCATATCGAGCTTGATGGTCATGAAATATTGACGATAAAAAAACTCTGAGGAGATCATGCAAAAACTTCTGTGTGATCAACACGTTGTCGAAGATGCTATGCCCCTCGATGAAGGCACCCTGCTCTGGATTGATCAATTGAGGAAGAACAAACTTCATCTTACCGACAAGGATCTTGGTGCAGACCTTATGAAGAGTAGTGCACAGACTGATAAGTCTAAAGTGACCTAACTCCGAAACATCCTGTCTCTTTGTAAGAAGAGCAATGAAGATTCGCTTTCAAGTAGCTGGCATGAATCCTATAGCAAAGAACATCTTGAATAGCCTCCACCACCTCATCATGCATAATGGGCCAATAGTGCCTGAAGAAGAAGGGAGAAAATCCATCAGGCCTATGGGCCTTGTCCTTGGCCAAAGCCCAGACCATCCCCTGAATCTTCTTCCTGGCCGCTGGACTAAATATAGCTGAATTCTCCTCGTCCGAAACTAGACTGCCAGGAGCTGGGTACGAAAGGGACCCCCGACCTTCCAAGTCCATGGACCATCTCAATCTGAAAAAGCTGAGGACCTCTTGCTTGATCCCATCCTCACTATCAATCCATTAACCCCTAGCATCTTGATCTTTTTTTTGTCACCTAATAAAAGAATCTTATATTTCTATCCCCCTTCCACAACTACTGGACCTTGGACTTCTGCTGCCAAAGCACCTCCTATTGCCTTAATAAATAATGGTGAAGGGAGAGACTGGCCTGAAGATTGCTTAAGTCATCCACAAAGAGACCATTATCCCTATGCTTCTTCATCTGCAGCTCCAAGATCGAGGCCTCAAACTCCTCAACCCTCCTAAAGATATTCTCCACCTCAATCTAGTTCCACCTCAATAGCCTACACCTCGTCAGCTCAAGTCTATGAGTGATTCGGTACATGGCATCCCCCTGCACCAGAAGCCTCTAGACATCTCATACAATGACCCACAAATAAGGATAGGACAACCAAAATTTCTCGAAGCAGAATGGACTCCGAAATAAGAGATCCAGGTCGGTGGAGAATAGAATCGAGCTATGATCGAAGGTGATCCTTGAAAGATGGCAAATCTGATAACTAGGAAAATGCTGGAGCCAAGGACTAGTGGCAAACATTCTATCAATGTGCTCTCAAATTCTGGCTCTCCCCTAGTAATTGTTGCAGCAGGTAAATCTCAGATCTGAAAAACCTAGGTCAATCACTTTGTTCCTAAAAAAAAAAACTCCAAAAACTTTTTGGACTCAATGCTATCAGAAAAGCTCCGACTACCTCTTTTTTCCTGAGGGCTGTCAATGAAGTTGAAATTATCCACCACCGAGGAGGGCAAACCCTAATCGATCAATTTGGTGACCTCATCCCACAATACTCTCTTCTGCCTATAGTCTGTGCCAGCATAGACACCAGACAAAATCTAAGAAGCTTCATTAATACTAGAGATGATCACTACAGTCTGTTGGTTACAATTGTGTAGAATATCAATGTTGGCGAATCCCTATCTTCAAACAACAATAATCCCATCTGCAAGGCTGCACGACTCAATAGCGTAGAAACCCCAGGATATTAGGAAGCAACGCCGAGCCTCTCAAGGCTCGTCCCTGCCAAACAGGCCTCCACCAATATGCATATAATCAGCCGTTGCTACTGCATCAACCTCGAAAAGATAGAGGCAAATGAGGGCTTTCCAGCTCTTGAACATTCCAAAACAAAATCTTCATGGGTAGGAATCGTCAATGGCAGGTGCCACCCCACCCGGCCCTCCAACATAGCCCTCCAGGTCCACCCTGCTCTCTATAAGCCGGACCACCAAAGTCCCTTCACCACCAGCCCCCAAAACAGCCCTAACTTGGGCTTGTATGCTCCAAAGTCCCCAAATGGGTCGGCCCAGCCGCCCCCACACCTAGACCCCCAACTGGCGAGGAAGAGCCGGCCCCTTTTCCCACCGAACCATGCAATTTCTGAACGCCCAAGCTTTGCCAACGTCAGCATAAAATTTCCTGCAGAGCTATTACATGTTAGTGACAAATGCATTTTATTTGTTGTCTTCCGGATTATCCATCATAAGCTTAAAGAGCATTGCGGCTGCTACGAGGGTATCCATGTTTTAAGCAATAAGGAATCTTAACTGAGACAGGAAAATGATGGAATGAGCCTTGCTTGCTTGAAGATTGACATAGTGAGAGGTTATCAGATTATATAAAAACCAATATACTGGGAACCACACAGTTCATTTCTATCACAGGTTTTGGGGCCTCCGGGGGGATATTGTCTTTCTCAGAGGCTTAAATTCTTTTATAATTTTCGCCTTCTTGAGTTGTATATAGACAACTCATTTGCTAATTAACTTGTTAAACTCCAAAATGTAGGTTGCAGTAATATGTTTTCAAAATATCTCCGACGTATTAAATACATATTTGGTAATACATTTCTATTAGAGTTAGACTATATATTTTATATAAATTACTTGAAAAAGACACCAGTTTTAAAATTAATGCTCAAGATCTAAATAATTGAACATGATCTCATTACCTAGTTATGTTGCGCAATTCAAGGATGAGGCGGAGACAGACTTAATCTTTGATATGTTCTATTTTACAGCCATTTACTTGAACCAGTATCATTGTACTTGTTAGCTCAAGCTTTTAATACGGCACCAAGCAATGGCCCCTGAACCATTAAACATGATATATACTATAAAAAATACTTAGAGACCAAAATTAATATATTTGGATAGCCCCTAATCCATGCATCAATGTGGTGTAAAAATGAACACTATTAATTATACTGGTGCAGTAAAATACATGAGGGGGCACATAAATTGAAATGGACTTTACTGATTATAACCTACATATCTTGAAATATGGGTGGATTCAAATTCATGAGATTTTGGTAATCAAATAATAGTAAACATAATATCATGCTACTAAAACTGTCAATTTTAATACCAACTTGATGATTAGGTTAAGTAGCACCAAAATATATAAAGTTTAGTTTGTAGATATTTTTATAATATAGATCATATTCAATAGTTTGGATTTTCAACTTGGATGATTTACTATTGATTTTGAATTATTAACTCTTTTTTCAAGAAGTTAAGATGACGTGTATAGTCCAACTCTTTTTATTATATCTATTACTTCATCATCAATTCTCTCTTGATGACTTCTCATGCATTTAAGATTCCCTTATAAACTATTTTTGTTAATTATATTTGGATACCCTTATTTTTTTTTTGAATTCCATTGTATAGATTTTTAATGTTATGAATTTTGATTATGTTAACACCTTTTTATTGTCTTTTGGTTAATTAAGTTTTTTTATTAGTTGGTCTAACTCTAATCAATTTGATATTGAGGTCTCGCAGACCCCTATTTTTAAGAGATAGGATAGGGGTTGTTTTGTCATCTATTGTCTTGCATTATCAAATGCTTGACTAGGCAAATTTGGAGGGAATTCGTCATTAAGGAAATCTTGGTGTAACCTCTATTAGGGCTGATCAAGAAGGTGTTCGCAAAGCTAACAAAGACTTGAGAATGCAAGTTAGCTTCAATAGATAGCAAGAATAAAAGCACCCATTGGCTGCAGCTAGCACTAAAATTCATGCATTCAAGCAAGCGCATTGCTCTCTTGCGCCCGCCACCACCTTTGAATCCTGGACATCCTGAAGGACAAACTTTCCGTGATGAGGTGCCAGGCAATTATGTTAATAGTTGTTGGCTAGCCAGTGTAATGTTGCTCGTATAACCTTCTGGGGTAAATTTTATAAACAAAGGAGAAAGCTCAACGAACTTACCCTCAATCAAAGATAAAAATCTATGGTTGCATTTGGTGCATTGCCAAACAATCTTAGAAGGTAATATGAATTACCTCAAAATAGATTGCTATTATCAAATTACCAATAATATTGATTACTATGTTCAGTACACATAGATAATATTGTAATAAAAATATTAAAAATCTTGATTAATATGTTTGGTATGACAATCAGATTATCAGTAATATGAAATTAAATTTCAAAATACTTCTAATAAATTTGTCCGGATGCTCTTCTTTTCTCTGATGAGAAGTAATAGGAGTGTTGCAGGTGTGGTGGTGGTGCAGAAAAGTAGTAGGCCAAAGGATGTGGGGAACCGTAGGCACTAGGTGGGTGGGGAGGGGAGGGCGCGTGTGGACCATGGGGGTGGTGAGGACGGGCATGGAGGAATCATGGGAGAATGGTGGGGGACAAAGGTAGAAGAGCCACGGGTAGACACAAGGAGATGGAGGAGCCGCGAGCCAGGGGCGTACACGGATGGGGGTGGGGTGAGAAAGGAGGGTTGGGCAATGGATTTTGGTGGCGTTTGTTACATTATATAGGAAATATTGCTATAGTAATGTGATTGCAGAGGAAATGTGATTACCCGATAAAATTACAGGGAATCCTATATTATAGTATTTGATGTATGCAGTAATGTTGTTATAAAATTGTTGGTGTAAAAATCCGCTTACGCCGGAGAAGCTGGAGTCGCGGTCGCCGCTGGGACCTGCAAAAGAAGTCTAAACCGGAGGTGGGGTTGCTCCGGCAAGACCCTCCGACACTCAAGTCAGTTCTCTGCCTCAACAAGAATGGAGTGCTCGAACGAAAATTTTAGCAGAGTTTCTAGGTAAAAACGAGAGCTTATAGAATAACGTATCTGGGGTTCCTCTTTTATAGGCGGAAGGGGCAACAAACTGATGGTGATGCCTGTAACCGTCTGGCAGTGGGCCGCCCATAGTCAGGGAAAGTTTGTTGCGGAGAGTAGTGGGGTGGACCCGTAGCTATTGCCGGGGCGTGCCACGTGGAGTCTGCCACGAGGAGTGGAGCGGCATCCGTTGTCGCGACTTGCCAGAGGATAGAAGAATCGCGCGATATCCGTCGCAGGAAGTGGAGCAGGACCGTGGAGTGATGGAGCCGTGTGGAATCTGCCATGGAGCAGGGTTGTGGAGTGATGGAGCCGCGTGAAATCTGTCGCAGGAAATGGAGCAGAATCGCGGCTGTTACTGCGGCGCACCAGGGGATGAAGGTCTACCGGCTGAAGTCCGGCTGGAGTGTCTGGTGGAGAGAGGTAGTTAGCCATCTGTCCGAGAGGAGCTCGGAATCCGACTTCGGCAGGACCTCGGATGGAGTCTTCCTTCAGTCACAGTCGGGGGTGGAGTCCGGCTCCCGTAGGGGTCTGGGCGGAATGTCCTTGCTGTTGGAGTCGTGGGCGGAGTCCGGCTCCCGTAGGAGTCCGGGCGAAGTCTGCCTGCAGCCGTTGGAGTGGGGGACGAAGTCCGGCTCCCATAGGAGTCTGGGTGAAGTCTTCTTGCAATTAAAGTCAGGTGCGAAGTCCGGCTCCCGTAGGAGTCCGAACGGAGCTTACTAGTAGTTGAAGTTGGTGACGGAGCCCGGCTCCCGTAGAAGTCCGGGCGGAGTCTTTCTTGCGGTTGAAGTTGGGGATGGAGCCCGGCTCCCGTAGGAGTCCGGGCGGAGCTTACCAGCAGTTGGAGTTGTGGACGGAGCCCGGCTCCCGTAGGAGTCCGGGCGGAGTCTTCCTGCAATTAAAGTTAGGTGCGAAGTCCGGCTCCCGTAGGAGTCCGGATGGGGATTACCAGCAGTTGAAGTTGGTGACGGAGCCCGGCTCCCGTAGGAGTCCGGGCGGAGTCTTCCTTGCGGTTGAAGTTGTGGACGGAGCCCGGCTCCCGTAGGAGTCCGAGCGGAGTCTTCCTGCAATTAAAGTCAGGTGCGAAGTTCGGCTCCCGTAGGAGTCCGGACGGAGCTTACCAGCAGTTGAAGTTGGTGACGGAGCCCGGCTCCCGTAGGAGTCCGGGCGGAGTCTTCCTTGCGGTTGAAGTTGTGGATGGAGCCCGACTCCCGTAGGAGTCCGGGCGGAGTCTTCCTGCAATTAAAGTCAGGTGCGAAGTCCGGCTTCCGTAGAAGTCCGGACGGAGCTTACCAGCAGTTGAAGTTGGTGACGGAGCCCGGCTCCCGTAGGAGTCCGGGCGGAGTCTTCCTTGCGGTTGAAGTTGTGGACGGAGCCCGACTCCCGTAGGAGTCCGGACGGAGTCTTCCTGCAATTAAAGTCAGGTGTGAAGTCCGGCTCCCGTAGGAGTCCGGACGGAGCTTACCAGCAGTTGAAGTTGGTGACGGAGCCCGGCTCCCGTAGGAGTCTGGGCGGAGTCTTCCTTGCGGTTGAAGTCGTGGGCGGAGTCCGGCTCCCGTAGGAGTCCGACGAAGTCTGTCCGCAGCCGTTGGAGTCGAGGACGGAGCCCGACTCCCGTAGGAGTCCGGGCGGAGCGATGGGAGTTCACCAACAGCAGTCGAAAGTCGGAAGAGACTTGCGAGGGTCAATCCCGCCAAGAACTTCGGCCGAGGGTATTTTATATCTTTTAGCAACTAACCTAACTTTATATTTATCAATGCTACCATCTAGTTTCAACTTTTTTCTTAATATCCATTTGCAACCAATTGGTTTAGTATTAGGAGGAAGATCCATTAGAGTCCATATTTTATTACCATTTATGGATTTGATTTCATCATCCATAGCCATCTTCCAAAGATTTGCATCAGGCAAAGACATAGCCTCTTAAAAAATTTTGGGATTATTTTCATTTAAGTAAACATGTCTGGTCCCAAATCCTATTCAATTCTCCATATCTTGCTTCTTCTTAACTCAAATTCAGATCTTATTATCTCAAAAGGCTCAAACTCTCTTTCATTAACATTAGAATGTTTTTCACTTGATCACTCTCTTTTTCATCTGAATCTCTCTTACTTGAAACAATGTCTATGAGATTAGAATTTTTGAAAATTATTTCTTAGTTAAGTTCTAATTCTTTTGATAAGTCTTTTTCCATATCAGGTTTATTTGCATCCTCAATGGTTAGATGCTCAAAATAAATAGCATGAACGGATTCAAATATTGTATTGCTACACAAATTAAAAAATCTATAAGCTTTACTATGCAATGTATTATTGGGAATAGTATCCCAAAGCCAATCGTCAGTCTGTTGACGGTTGTACTCTTTGTTGTATTAGTACATAAATCATAAATAAATAAAAATTATTTTGGTATTTTTCATCATAAATTATCATCTTCTAATGAACTCCTGTGTTGTGGTGAAGTCCTTAGGACTATTTAGACTCGACAAAGGAGGATTTGTCGTTTAGTCCTTAAACCTGTTCGCGACCAAATAATACGTTGTTACCAAGGACAACAATATTCATCGAGCATAGGTCGTTGTGTGCCATATAGGTTGGTTGTCCTTTTAACCAAGGAGTGTGGAGACACTGGTATGGCATACAGGTGAGATGTAAGGGTACATCTGCACTGAACGTGACCAACTCCGGAGTTATTTCTGTTGTCAAGATTTGCTCCGATGGAATATGGGTATAAATATCCTTCTGACCTGAGACCGCCACGGTGACTTGCAAGCAACTCACTGCACTTAGGCACTGGACTACCTGAATTTCTAATTCAGTGACGGAAGGCTGCTGGGTGTAGTCAAGTACTTGACTTGTCAGTGCGTGTGTCAAGATGGGATTGACTACTCCAATTCAGGAGCTGTGTACAGTCGTATTTCAATTTAGCAAAATCTTGATCAGGATAGTCCTAGTGAGGAGTCACAGGACTGATTGAGTTGAGCACGACTGGATGATCTAATCAGGGTTGACAGTTTAACCCTGAGTCATCCTATACACAGGGGTCAAAAGGGATGAATTATACAGTAACCATATTCACGTAGGTTCTGAGTGTTGCGATTGCGACTATTTGACCTATCCGATCATCGGATACCATTTCTAGATGGTCACTTCGATTAGTACAGGAATTGGTTTCTGTGCTACCGGCTTAGGTTCGAACCTGCGGGATCACACACATTAGATGTTCCTATCTGATCTGATGGCTGATGAAGAGTCATAATGTTCATGGACTATGAGTCCTACGTGTCTGAAACTCTATGATCGAGAATCAAGATTCTCTGATCATGAGTTCCACACATTTTGGGTACCGGGGTCAAGAGTCCCACTGGTTTGGGACTCTTCGATCAAGGTTTCATATTGATGGATTTGATACCCGATTGCCCATCAGATTTGGACTCAATATTTATGAAAGTTTAATTAGTGATTTGATCACTAATTAACTCAATTTGATTGAGTAATTATTTTTGGATCAAGTCCAATTGAATTGGATTCAGTTGGATTTGACCCGATTAGGTTAAGTGTTGACCTAATCGTCGAGATGGTTTGGTCCCTGATTTGATCGGGGTTGGGCTTAGTAGTTTCTGATTTGATTAGGATTTTATTGAGCCTAATTAAGTCTAATTGTGTTGGGTTTAAATTAGTCTAATTGGGCCTAATTATTTGGTTCAATTAGGTTGGTTTAAATAATGAAACCACCTTGACCCAAACTCCCTACGCCACCTCATATCCACTCGCCATTTGAATTCACGAGAAGGAATTTCTCATAATTTTTTCTCATGCAAAGCTCTCCCCACGCCCACTTTTGTGGCGATATGGATGGATAAAGCTGATTAGTTAACCATTCAAATTCAAAGCGTGTTTGAATTTGAATGATAACTTATCTCTTGTGCCTTCATGCTTATCCATCTTGTGCGCCACATAACTTACACGAGAAAAGGTTTTTCATGAAACCTTTCCACACACAAAGAGTCCATGCCCTTTCTTCTCACCCATAAGTGGATAGGGATGGTTGGTTTGCATTTGAATTCAAACTCGATTTGAATTCAAATGTGCAACCACTTATCTTTATCCTCTCACGCGGATAAGACACGTTCGACGTTGTTTTAAAAAGGAGAAAGGTGGGGCGGCGTAGAATTTTTTGGAGAGAAAGTTTGGGGTGTGAGGAACCTTTCTGCATGAGGTGAAGGTCTAAAACCTTCGAGAGAAAAGAAAGAAAAGAAAAAAAAAGGGTAGAGTTTTTCTTATGTACCCTAGGGTTTCAGCCTGGGTTCGGAAGTAGAAGGTGAGCTATGAGTGTCGTGAGCTCACCAAATTTTAGAAGATCTTCAACATCCTCTCAAGTATTTTTTGATGATCAGAGTATCCAAAAATGGCAGACATCGATCGAAGGAGTTCGATCAGCATCGGCCATCAAAGGGCTCTACAATGAGCTAGCACTCGTAGGAGTCGATCAGATCGGAAGCTTCGTGTGAATGATCCCAGAGGCCAGACATGCTGTGTGATGTATATGATGATCAGACTCTTGATAGTGATCAGATTACGATGATCTACTACCCGCACAAAGATATTGTGTTCTGAACACATTACAGTAAAGTGTTTACTGTTCAAATTGAATTTCAAATTTAAATGCATGCATACTATATATCATATTTAGATCCTAGTATAGGATA